>NC_079197.1:91778871-92092482 GCF_029499605.1 Hyla sarda
ATCCAACTTAGTGAAGAACTTAGTTCAGCAATCAGGGGAAGAGGGTAACGGTTCTTGATGGTAATGCTTTTATGTCCCCTATAATCAATGCACGGCCGAAGAGTGCCGTCTTTCTTGGTAACAAAAAAGAATCCAGCTCCGGCTGGAGAGGAGGATTTCCTGATAAACCCTCTCTGCAAATTCTCCTAAATGTACTCAGACTTGGCGAGAGTCTCTGGAGAAGAAAGAGGGTAGATCCTTCCCCTGTACCAGGCTGCAAGTCAATGGGGCAGTCATATGGCCTATGTGGAGGCAATACCTCTGCTTGTTTCTTACAGAAAATGTCCGCAAAGTCTATATATGGTTCAGGCAGGCCTGGAGGAGGAGAGACAACAGGTGCAGACTTGGCTTGAACCGGCTTGAAACATCTGCTGAAACAAGAAGAACCCCAGCTTCGGACCTCTCCGGAGGACCAATCCAGAATGGGACAGTGGCGCTGGAGCCAGGGCAGTCCTAAAAGAAGTTCAGAGGTGCAGTTAGGTAACACATAGAACTCCAATTTTTCAGAATGTAGGACTCCAACATCCATCTGGAGGGTCTCAGTACGAAACTGCACAGTGCCGTCAAGTCTTTCTCCATTGACAGTAGATATGAAGAAGGACTTTGGCAGATGAACCACAGGGATTTTGAACTTGCTGATCAGCGAGGTGATTATGAAGTTACCGGCGGAGCCGGAATCCAGAAAGGCGGTGGCAGCAAAGGATGTCTTGGAAGATACTGAAATCTGCACGGATACATTAAACCGTGGAGAGGTAGAATTCACATCTAGCAACCCCTCTCCAACGTTAACTAGGTGCGCGCGTTCCCCTGGCGCCGTGGACGGAGAGGACAGTCTTTAAGGAAGTGCTCTGTACTAGCACAGTACAAACAGAGGTTCTTGTTTCTGCGTCGGTTCCTCTTTTGAGTGGTCAGGCAAGACCAATCCACCGGCATGGCTTCCTCGGCGGGAGGCCCAGTAGAGGGTTGCGGTGGATGCAGGAAGACAGGAGCCAAACGAGGATAGCGTCTGGGGCAGGCACTTGCCTTTTCCTGAAGAAGTTCCTCACGTCTCTCAGCGAAACGCAAATCAATCCTGGTGGCCAAGTGGATGAGGTCACCCAGGGAGGTAGGTATTTCTCGTGCGGCTAAGACATCCTTTATATCGCTGGATAAGCCCTTCTTGAACGTGGCACAGAGTGCCTCATTATTCCAGGAGAGTTCAGAAGAAAGGGTACGGAAACGGATGGCATAATCACCAACTGAAGAACTCCCCTGGGTCAAGTTCAGCAACGCAGTCTCTGCAGAGGAAACCCGGGCTGGCTCCTCAAAGACACTCCGGAATTCCCGGAAGAAACTCTGGACACTTGCAGTGGCAAGATCGTTGTGGTCCCAAAGCAGTGTAGCCCAGGCCAGGGCCTTCCCAGAAAGCATGCTGACTACAAATGCCACCTTGAGACGCTCAGAGGGGAACTGGTCGTCCAACATCTCAGGATGGAGGGAACATTGTGACAAAAATCTGCGGCACAGCTTGGGATCACCATCATATTTGGCCGTCATGGACAAGCGGATTCTGGAGCTCGAGGTGGCAGCTGGCAGTGGTGGTGAAGCAGGTGCAGGCAGAGGTGACAGTTGCTGCTGAGCTGGCAGGAGTTGCTGCAACATGGCGGTCAACTGAGCCAGCTGTTGACCTTGCTGGGTAATCTGCTGCGACTGCTGGGCCACAATGGTCGAGAGGTCCGAGAGGCTAGGTAGAGGCACCTCAGCGGGATTCATGGCCGGATCTTACTGTCAGGATCCGGACTGGTAGCTGGTAGCGGAGGCAGGTGGTGGATCCTCTGTGCCAGAGAGCTGATGATGTGGGCCGTACCATGGGGAACGGAGTCTAAGGGATTACTGGTTTTAACCAGAGCCCGCCGCAAAGCAGGATGGACTTGCTGCGGCAGGTAACCCCCAGGTCGTTCCACCCAGTAGCGACAACCACTCTGGCAGCTGAGATAGGCATGGTACAGAAGGGTCAGGCAGAGACGAGGTCAGACTTAGCAAAAGGTCAGGGCAGGCGGCAACGGTTCTCAGGCGGTAGTCAATAGCAACGGGTTCAGCAACTGGCAGGGAATACACACAAAACGCTTTCTCAAGGGCACTATGGCAACAAAGATCCGGCGAGGGCAGGAAGGGGCTGGACAGCTAAATAGTATGGCCCTTAATTAACAATTTAGGCCAGGCACCAATCATTTGTGCGCTGGCCCTTTAAACTCAAGAAACCCGGCGTGTGCGTGCCCTAGAGAGCGGGGCCGCGCGCAGGGACAGGGCAGCGCCGGAGGGAGGCGCAGCAGGAACGGGAGCGTTGTAAGGAGTATGGGATGCGGTGCGCGTGCGGGAGCCACGTGAACCGCATCCCCACCAGACGGGGAGACAGCGGTGCGCTCCTGGTCAGCACGTCTGACCGGGGCAGCCGCAGCGGGACAAGGCTGTGAGCGCTCAGCCTTACAATATGATTCATCTCTAGGTGCTGGTAAGTGTTCATAGTTATGCTTGTTTAGATTTTTTCACCCTTTATCTTTATATCACCATCACTCTTTTCTTCACTTTGGGGCTGATGTACATCTGCTGTTCTGTCAAACTGTGTTTTCTCAGTGCGCACGCGCCAGTGTCTCCGTTACCATGACGCCCACGCATCTTGGTTACTTACACTTGATGTACTGGGACGTCATATGCCCTGCTGCCTCAGACCACGCTGCTTCAGGCCTCCGGTGTGCGTCCCCTGCGTCGTTACTATGCGCTGCACGGCGCGGCGCATGACGTCAGTGCGCCGTGCAGTGCATAGCAACGACACCGGAGGCCTGAAGCAGCGCGGACCCGACCCCGGCAACAGGTAATTATGCAACCGGGGATGGGGGGAGGCAACGGGGCAGCGGCGCCGGCAATGGGTGCCGCTGCCCCTTCTCTCCCCCTGGCTATCGGCGCCGCTGCCCCATTGCCGGCGCCGCTTCTCTCCCCCTGGCTATTGGCGCCGGCAATGGGGCGCCGGCACTGATAGTCAGGGGGAGAGAACGGGCAGCGGCACCGATAGCCAGCGGGAGAGAAGCGGCGGCAGAAGGCTCTAGACCCCAGGAAAGGCAGGGGTAGAGAAGCGGGCAGCGACGGCCTCTCTCCCCCTGCCTTTCCTGGGGGTGTATCGGGGTATACACGCGCACACACGCACCCTCATTTTATCATGGATATTTGGGTAAAAAACTTTTTTTACCCAAATATCCTTGGTAAAATGAGGGTGCGTGTTATAGGCCGGTGCGTGGTATACCCAGATAAATACGGTATATAGATTGTGATTGCAGTACAGATCTGTACTGCAATGCATTATGTCTATCAGTGTAACACTGCCAGATGTCAATACTGTCAGTACAGTGCAACACTGGCAATAATCTTCATAAATCACATAGTACTGTGGTGTAGGACAGGTTAATGTGCAATTAACCTTATCGTGATGCTAGGACGTGGTCGACCTATCCACCCCCCCTGAGGTAGGCCAGCACAGGGCAAATAATCACTCCGACTCAAGGTTATGGTCAACTGACTTGCTATGCTGAGGTTGGAAAGATGGTACAATCCGTTGCAGCTCAGATTAGCGTGAAGGAGTTGCAGGGTGAATTTAGAGAAGCCTATCGGCTTGCTGGAACTTATAGTTGATTAAGCTGTATATGATTGACTTGACTGGTATGCAGCCCATGCTATACTTTAAGGACTTGGACTTGACTAACTTGACTGAAGTAATCCCCGAGAATGTAGGCTTACAGCAAGGCTTTGACTTTCACCTGGGTAGTGGGGTTTACTTGCGTGGTTGCTGGACTAGGCCTCAGACCTCCTTTCAGATCCCCCTCACAGACAGACTTCACTCCTCACCAAACTGTACCTCAGAACAAACTCAAGAGAGTGAACTGAACTCTGACCTCACTATATATGGGAGGAATTTAGAGAGATCCCATTGGACGGATAAGTCACATGCAGGGACGTGCACAGACATTTTAGAGGGCAGGGGCTCAAGTAAAAAAAGAGGGCACTTATTAAAAAAAACATCTGCCAGACTTAATGGGCTGCGGCCCAGGGACACAGTGGACCTCTGGCCAGGTCCCCTTGACATTCCTAGTCCCATAAAAGTTGGTGCTTTTGTAAAATAAAGTCAAGAACAGTTTCTCTGAGGTCTGCCATGTGTATATACACTTTGGCTGTGCTGTCAGTCTTATTTACAGAAAACATGTGACAGCTGCCCTATAATATACTGTATTATAGAGGAGATTTATCAAAACCTGTGCAGAGAAAGAGTGGTGCAGTCGCCCATAGCAACCAATCAGATCGCTGCTTTCATTTTGCAGAAGGCTTTTCCTCTGCAAAGGTTTTAATAAATCTCCCCCTGTAAGCCCCGGCCTGAGCTCTATATGACAGAACGTGCACTGTACCCGGCCTCACCCAGCACCCATCCCCAATCACCCAGCACCCATCCCCAATCACCCATCCCCAATCACCCAGCACCCATCCCCAATCACCCATCCCCAATCACCCAACACCCATCCCCAATCACCCAGCACCCATCCCCAATCACCCAGCACCCATCCCCAATCACCCAGCACCCATCACCCAGCACCCACCTTATGCAGGAATCTCCACACAGCTCTGGTTCTTACACTGAAGAAATGGGCACCACACTAATATATGCTTACATGCTACAATATACAAGTTGGCAAAAAAAATAATTATAAATATACAAAGACGTCCAGGCATAGCACAGCATACAGGATGGAGGCAGGAAAGCTCCGCCTCCATTGCGCACAAGACTGAATTTGCATACTAGCAATGTGGGGCAATACCTAGAAAACGGCTGGTCCAAATTTAGTAAGTATAACATTATCTTTCTCCTGTTCTCCTGCACTGTAACCTAGGGTATTGGGTTTAGTGCGAGTAAACAGCCTGTCAGTTTCCCTTTAATTATATCCCGTACCCCCCTTAACCATATACTGTGCCACTATTATTTAACTATACTGTGCCACCATTAACCCTTTAAGGACCCGGGCTTTTTCCGTTTTTTCATTTTCAATTTTTCCTCCTTAATCATAACTCTTTAAAATTTTCACCTAAAATTCTATGATGGCTTACTTTTTGCATCACTAATTCTAATTTGTAATGACAGTCATTTTACCCAAAAATCTACGGTGAAACGGGAAAAAAAAATCAATGTGCGACAAAATTGATGAAAAAACACTATTTTATACGATTTTTTGGGCTTCCGTTTTTACGCAGTAGATTTTCGGGTAAAAATGACACCTTATCTTTATTCTGTAGGTCCATACGGTTAAAATGATCCCCTACTTATATAGGTTTGATTTTGTATCACTTCAGAAAAAAATCATGAATACATGCAGGAAAATTTATACGTTTAAAATTGTCATTTTCTGACCCCTATAACTTTTTTATTTTTCTGTGTTCTGGGGCTATGAGGGCTCATTTTTTGCGCCGTGATCTGAAGTTTTTAGCGGTACCCTTTTTGTTCTGATCAGACTTTTTGATCACTTTTTTTCACTTTTTTGTGGTATAAAAAGTGATCAAAAATTCGCTATTTTGGACTTTGGAATTTTATTGCGCGTACGCCATTTAATGTGCGGTTTAAAAAGCAGTATATCTTTATGATTCGGACATTTCCGCACGCGGCGATACCACATATGTTTATTTTTATTTTTATTTACACTGTGTTTTTTTATTCTTGGAAATGAGGGTGATTCAAACTTTTATTAGGGGAAGGGATAATTGAAAGGGTTAATGATTTTTTTTACACTTTTCTTATGCAATATTATAGCTCCTATAGGGGGCTATAACATTGCATTAACTGATCTTTACCACTGATTGATGCATCTCCATAGGAATGGATCAATCAGTGTTTTCAGCGATTGATTGCTCAAGCCTTGATCTCAGGCTTGAAGCATTCAATCGGCGATCAGACTGCAGGAAGGAAGGTAAGAGACCTTCCTCCTGTAGTACAGCTGATCGGGATGCCGCGATTACACCGCAGCGATCCCGAACAGCTCCCTGAGCTAGCCGGGCACTTTTACTTTCGTTTTTAGCCGCACGGCTCAGCTTCGAGCGCACGGCTAAAGGGTTAATAGCGCGCAGCACCACGATCAGTGCCGCGCGCTATTAGCGGCGGGTCCCGGCTTCACTATGACGCTGGGCCCGCTGCGATATGATGCGGGGTCACCGAGTGACCCCGCGTTATATCGCAGGACCGGGACTCAGGGCGTAAGTTTACGCCCTGGGTCCTTAACAGGTTAAGGATCTATACACAGTGCCAGCATACATAAAAATATAATGTTCCAATATAAATAAAATATATTCTCTGCTTCCATAAATTCCCTATATAATGTGCTTACATTCCTCTATTAATTCCCTAATAATGTGCTTCATACAATACATACAAGCACAGAACATAAAGACACATACAGTACATAGGCAATATACACACATACATAGAGACACTTTGACAAATACAAACAAAATGGAATATATACTAAAAGATAAAGCCAACAGGCACATCATACATACAGGTACACACATACAATCACTCACAGATATATACACACACAAATACATACATTCACTTGCTCACAATATATATATATATATATGTGTGTGTGTGTGTGAGCAAGTGAATCTATGTGTGTGTGTGTGTGTGTGTGTGTGTGTGTGAGCAAGTGAATCTATGTATGTGTGTGTGTATGTATGTGTGTCTGTATGATGTATATATATATATATATATATATACATACATACACACACACACTGACATACAATCACTCACTTATATTTTTAGTAAATGTAATGGCTCCATCCCCCTCTGCACAGGCTGGAGTTTGTGGCCCGGCAGACTGTGGGCGGGGCTTCTCTATGCCTCCGCTCCTCCTGTCTCCTCCGTGTGGAGAGAAGCTGATAAATGGCAGATAATGACAGGGTGAGTGGCGCCCCCTTGCTGCAGGGAGGGCACAGCACCCTCCATTAAACCACATTCAAATCTCCCAGC
Source organism: Hyla sarda (assembly GCF_029499605.1). Lineage (NCBI taxonomy): Eukaryota > Metazoa > Chordata > Amphibia > Anura > Hylidae > Hyla > Hyla sarda. The sequence goes on from NC_079197.1 coordinate 91,785,950, forward strand.
AATGGATCCTTTTTACTTCACCTGTCACCCTGAGTCTGTAGCTCCTTTTGTGAGGGCACTAGAGGGGCAGGTGAGGAAAAGGGCAGGGGCTCCAGCCCCCTTTTACCCCTATGTGTGCACGTCCCTGGTCACATGTTCACCTTTGCATACTCCCCCAACAACAACGTCCTTGACAACAGGTTTCCTAAGGTAACAAGTACATAGAAAATACAATATATTAACCCTTATGTAACAGTATATTATTTAGTGCATTATGGAGAGTTCTAAGGAGACGGACATTGAAGCAGCATCTGCCACACAGGATGAGCAGGAGTACAGAAGAACATGTGATTCTGTACTGGGTCACCACAGTGCAATCAGTAATAACTCCATTCTTGTACCATTATCAGTGATGTGCAATCCCACCATGACTTGGTTTCCTAGAACTCCAGTTTCTCCAAATGATGCATTAATAATTTTAGATTTACAAAATTCGGTTCCTGAGAACCCGTGGAAGAGAATAAATTAGCAGCATTTTCAGTGCGATCCATGTTGGCTCACTGTGCATGCAAGGATAAAATATATAAAAGTCCAATCAAACCAACCTGAGTCCACTGTGCGACAGCACGGTGTTCAGCACCCTTTGCAATATATTGTGAGGAATCTGTGCCACTGTTTTGCATTTGAATCAGGAGGTTGGTAGCCTGAAAAAGGAACATTTTAACCTTTTAACCTGTGTAACACTTTATTGACTGTTGAGTGGCTGGTAGTAAGCCGCCTGAATGGGCATTTGTTTGGTATTGAAGAATGAATACAGGACACCCGGTTTAAATGTAAATTTAATTTCACTGTCTCTGACAACTAGTTTTCTGCTATTTGACTGGTTCTACAGTATTAATCTCCCACAAATGATGTGTTAAATGCAGGCAGATAAAATTAAGTCTTAAAAAGAGACACAATAAAAGTATTTTTCTACCCGTTTATGTCTTAAAGGTCCCAAGCAAACTGAGTCTAACCAGGGGTTTTCCTGGGAAAAAAAAAGTGTAGTAACTTACCCAAGATATCCACTCAAGTACTGGTCCTGCAGGGAATGGGGGAATGGTGTTCCTGCTGTGGAAAAGTGCAGGAACTACCATTCAAGTTCCCACGCATTCCTGCAGGACTTGTGATTTTGCATAGCTCACTCAGCTTTCCATGGATAAAATATTGAATGGGCTTTCTTAACCAGTTAAGGACCAAGGACGTTATGGAACGTCCCCACACCCTGGGCTTTAAGGACCAAGGACATTCCAGAACATCCTGATGTTTCTCTGGTCTCTGCCGCGCGCTGGGTAGAGATCGGAAGCGGATCCCTGCTGAAATCCTTCAGCAGGGATCCAGGGCAAACGCCGAGGGGGGCCATGTCGGCACCCCATGTCGGCGATCTCCGCAAATGGCTGGCGAAATCGCGCCAGCGATTTGTGGTGATACCGGGCTGATCGGGTCTCTGGGACCTGACCGCCCAGTAATTTTGCATGATCCCGGTTGTCACAGACAGCCAGGACCATGCTGACGTATAGGAGCGAGGTGGCTAGCCTGCCACCTCCTCCTAACCCCTGCGATTCCTCGGTTAGAACAAACCAACCAATCGCAGGGGTGGGCGGTTACTTTCTCCCGCCCTGCCCGGCCCCTGGAAGTCTGGAGAGGACGGGAGGAAGACCGGAGGACGTGGTGGGGGACGGGGGAGTGCTGGGGCCCGACCCCGGTGCTTACCTCGTCCCTGAAGACCCGGATCCCGGCGATGAGGACGGCGGCGGCGACAGGTGAGTTCCTTTTCAGCCGCGGTCGGGCCCTTTACAGCAATGCATGTCGCCGTAAAGTGACATGCATTTCTGTAATGGGACCCTGTTTTGAAGTTTTGCAACAGCTGGAGGTCCCCCCCCCCTGTGAATGTACAGGGTACATTCACATGGGCAGGGGGCTTACAGTGAGTATCAGGCTGCAAGTTTGAGATGCAGCAAATTTTGCGCGCCAGCTCAAACTCGCAGCGGGAAACTCGCTGTAATCCCCCCCCCCCGTGTGACTGTACCCTAAAAACACTACACTAACACAAAAAAAATAAAAAGTAAAAAACACTACATATACACATACCTCTACACAGCCCCCCTCCCCTCCCCAATAAAAATTAAAAACGTCTGGTATGCCACTGTTTCCAAAATGGAGCCTCCAGCTGTTGCAAAACAACAACTCCCAGTATTGCCGGACAGCCGTTGACTGTCCAAGCATGTTGGGAGTTTTGCAACAGCTGGAGGCACCCTGTTTGGGAATCACTGCGTAGAATACCCCTATGTCCACCCCTTTGCAAATCCCTAATTCAGGCCTCAAATGCACATGGCGCTCTCACTTTGGAGCCCTGTTGTATTTCAAGGCAACAGTTTAGGGCCACTTATGGGGTATCGCCATATTGGGGAGAAATTGCCTTACAAATTTTGGGGGGCTTTTTTTCCTTTCACCCCTTATGAAAAGGTGAAGTTGGGGTCTACATCAGCATGTTAGTGTAAAAAAAAAAAAATTTTACACTAACATGCTGGTGTTGCCCTATACTTTTCATTTTGACAAGAGGTAAAAGGGAAAAAAGCCCCTCAAAATTTGTAATGCAATTTCTCCTGAGTACGGAGATACCCCATATGTGGGCGCAAAGTGCTCTGGGGGCGCACAACAAGGCCCAGAAGGGAGAGTACACCATGTACATTTGAGGAGATTTGCACAGGGGTGGCTGATTGTTACAGCGGTTTTGACAAACTCAAAAAAAAAAAAAAAACACATGTGACCCCATTTCGGAAACTACACCCCTCACAGAATGTAATGAGGGGTGCAGTGAGAATTTACACCCACTGGTGTCTGACAGATCTTTGGAACAGTGGCCTGTGCAAATTAAAAATTTTGTACAGCATACTGTTCCAAAGATCTGACAGACACCAGTGGGGGGTAAATGCTCACTGTACCCCTTGTTACGTTCCTCAAGGGGTCTAGTTTCCAAAATGGTATGCCATGTTGGGGTTATTTTGCTGTCCTGGCACCATAGGGGCTTCCTAAATGCGACATGTCCCCCTAATTTCAGCAAAGTTTGTAAATGTGACTCCTTCTCTTCCGAGCATTGTGACGCCCCTGCAGTGCACTTGACGTCCACCTGTGGGGTACCTCCATACTCAGAAGGGTGGGGTTACAAATTTTGGGGGGTCTTTTCTGCTATTAACCCTTGCAAAAATGTGAAATTTGGGGGGGAAACACACATTTTAGTGAACATTTTTAATTTTTTTTTACATATGCCAAAGTGGTGAAACCCATGTGGGGTATTAAGGTCCACTTTACCCCTTGTTCCAAAATGTGACTCCCTCTCTTCTGAGACCTGTAGTGCGCAAGCAGAGCACTTTTCACCCCCATATGGGGTGTTTTCTGAATCGGAAAAAATTGGGCTTCAAATTTTGGGGGGTAATTTCTGCTTTAACCCTTTGTAAAAATGAAACATTTTTGGGTAACCTAGCATTTTCGGTAAAATTTTGTTTGTTTTTTTACATATGCCAAAGTCGTGAAACCCCTGTAGGGTATTAAGGTTCACTTTACCCCTTGTTACGTTCCCCAAGGGGTCTAGTTTCCAAAATGTGATGCCAAGTGGGTTTTTTTTTTTTTTTTTTGCTGTCCTGGCACCATAGGGGCTTCCTAAATGTGGCATGCCCCCAGAGCAAAATTTGTTTCCAAAAAGCCAAAATGTGACTCCTTCTCTTCTGAGACATGTAGTGCGCCAGCAGAACACTTTTCACCCCCCATATGGGGTGTTTTCTGAATCGGGAGAAATTGGGCTTCAAATTTTGGGGGTTAATTTCTGTTTTAACCCTTTGTAAAAATGGAAAATTTTTGGGAAACCAAGCATTTTTGGTAAAAAAATATATATATTTTTTTAGATATGCCAAAGTCGTGAAACCCCTGTGGGGTATTAAGGTTCACTTTACCCCTTGTTATGTTCCCCAAGGGGTCTAGTTTCCAAAATGTGATGCTATGTGGGTTTGTTTTTGCTGTCCTGGCACCATAGGGGCTTCCTAAATGCGACATGCCCCCTGAGCAAAATTTGCTCTCAAAAAGCCAAATATGACTCCTTCTCTTCTGAGCATTGTAGTTCGCCCGCAGTGCGCTTCAGGTCAACTTATGGGGTACCTCCATACTCAGAAGAGATGGGGTTACAAATTTTGGGGGGTCTTTTCCTCTATTAACCCTTGCAAAAATGTGAAATTTGGGGGGAAACACATTTTAGTGAAAAAATTTCTTTTTTTTTTTGCATATGCAAAAGTCGTGAAACACCTGTGGGGTATTAAGGCTCACTTAATTCCTTGTTACGTTCCTCAAGAGGTCTTTTTTCCAAAATGGTATGGCCTGTGGGTTTTTTGCTGTTCTGGCACCATAGGGGCTTCCTAAATGCAAAATGCCCCCCAAAAACCATTTCAGAAAAACATACTCTCCAAAATCCCCTTGTCGCTCCTTCGCTTCTGAGCCCTCTACTGCGCCCGCCGAACAATTTACATAGACATATGAGGTATGTGCTTACTCGAGAAAAATTGGGCTACAAATATAAGTATAAATTTTCTCCTTGTAAAAATAAAAAAATTGGGTCTACAAGAACATGCGAGTGTAAAAAATGAAGATTGTGAATTTTCTCCTTCACTTTGCTGCTACTCCTTTGAAACCCCTAAAGGTTAAAACGATGACTGAATTTCATTTTGAATACTTTGGGGGTGCAGTTTTTATAATGGGATAATTTGAAGGGTATTTCTAATATGAAGACCCTTCAAATCCACTTCAAACCTGAACTGGTCCCTGAAAAATAGTGAGTTTGAAAATTTTGTGAAAAATTGGAAAATTGCTGCTGAACTTTGAAGCCCTCTGGTGTCTTCCAACAGTAAAAACACATCAATTTTATGATGCAAACATAAAGTAGACATATTGTATATGTGATCCAAAAAAAATGTATTTTGAATCTCCATTTTCATTACAAGCAGAGAGCTTCAAAGTTAGAAAAATGCAAAATTTTCATTTTTTTCATCAAATTTTGGGATTTTTCACCATGAAAGGATGCAAGTTGCCACAAAATTTTACCACTATGTTTAAGTAGAATATGTCACGAAAAAACAATCTCGGAATCAGAATGATAAGTAAAAGCATTCCAGAGTTATTAATGTTTAAAATGACAGTGGTCAGATGTTCAAAAAACGCTCTGGTCCTAAGGTGTAAAATGGCCTGGTCCTTAAGGGGTTAAACTTAGTTTCCACATACGACAACAGGCAGAACCTTTGGGATATAAGTTTTACAATATCTACACAGCCAGCAGAATACCATACCTTTGCCATACAATCATGCTGAGTTAAGAATTGTTTTTGACAAATAAGTGTTTCATAACATCTTTTCCTTCTCAGGGATAAGGCCTACAAGGCCATCCAAGGTAAATTTGTTGAACTGACCAGAGAATGTAATATTAACCTATGACATTATTTAGATGAATTGTATAATGATTGCCGGTTAGTTTGTATAGGTGGCCAGATAGTAATCTAACATGCTGAGGCCTCTGAGTCTATTATCAGATCTCTACCTACTGTTTTTATGTGGGGATTTTACATTGCCACATCTATCTTCGATTTATTATGTTCTCACAAAAAAAACTTAAATAAACCTGAACAAACTTTCTGCTGCTTTCATCCACTGTGAAACAAGATCTTTTCGGGCTTGCCTTATCAGTAAAAAAAGGACTCATATTGCTTTGTACGTTGCAGAAGTAAAGCCTGGTTTCCTTTCACTCACAGTTTCAACAGTATTTACTACCATTTATGTATCTGATACTTCTGATACAAGCCATAATGATCTTATTTTATTTTTAGTGTCCTTATTGTTCCATGATTCAAATTTATCTCATTTTGCGGTGAACAGCCAGTGACTGAAATGTCTACTACATAAACCTATGAAGAATCTGGTTATTTGCCACTTATTTGAGCTGGATGCTTAAATTAAGAGAAAAGTCATCAAAACATATTTCAAGCTTTCTCTAGCTTCAATCTATTTTCCTTTAAGGATCAACATTGTCAATATTATACCAATGAGATCACAATCTATATAGGTTGGCCTGAATGAAGTCAACTAGGTGGAGTATTGGATGTGTAATATTGTGAGTAGGAGTATTGCCATCAGCAATCAACCATGAACACTTTCCTGACACTTCCATACCATAAAGCTTACTATTTATAGCAACCATTACACTAAGGAAGGGGAAAGTCACTCAGCATTGTAATACGCTTATATTGTCCTTTATATTGCCAATGTGGGAGTCATCCTTTAAATAAATGATTCTTTCAGCAAGCATTTTTACAAGGTGCATTGGTATTTACGAACTCCTCATATTAGTGCTATGTTTATCGACTGTAATCACTTCACTAACTATCCTCATTACCGAGATATGGTAAACATTTCATTTTAGAATTTACACAGAGAATTAAAAAAGTATTTTTACCTCAAATCAGAATATCAGTATAATATTATTAGTGTATATATGTATATATATGTATATATATATATATATATATATATATATATATATATATATTATACACATACACTCCCATAAGACTATCACAGCTTTAAGTCTCATAAAAAATCAAGAGTAAAAAAATAAAAATAAATAAGCCCTGTATTAAAAAAAATGAATCAATAAAAAGAACTGTCACAGCGAGCGCTCCGGTCTTCACCTCTGGACCGGAGCGCCCGCTGCCTCTGTCCTCTGTTCCGAGGCCTCGGCGTCTCCCAGTCAGACGTACTGACCGGGAGCGCGGGTCTCATGCGCCGCGTCCCTGTTCGCCTTACCTGCTCCCCGCGCGGCGCTCTGCTCTCCTGGTTCCCGGCATGCGCGGCCCCACTCTCTAGGGCACGCGCACGCCGGCTTCAGTAAATTTAAAGGGCCAGCGCACCGGTAATTGGTGCGCTGGTTCCTCACCTCCCACTGGTCCTTCCCAATAAAAGGCACCTGTCCCTTCCTGCCCCTGCCGGATCTTTGTGCCTTGTGCCTTTGAGAAAGCGTTCCCTATTGCCTTGCCAGTTGCCGTACCCATTGCTACCGTATACTCGCCTCTGAATCCTTGCTGCCTGCCCTGACCTTCTGCTACGTCCGACTACGCTCTTGCCTGCTCCCTGTGTACCACGCTATATCAGCTTCCAGAGAGGTTGAGTTGTTGTTACTGGGGGACACGACCTGGTAGTTACCGTCGCAGCAAGTCCATCCCGCCTTGCGGCGGACTCTGGTGAAAACCAGTAACTGCTTAGAACCGGTCCTCCAGTACAACCCGTGCCATCGCCTCTCCGGTCCGGAGGATCCACTACCTATCCTGCCAGTACGTGACAGTAAGATTCGGCCATGGATCCCGCTGATGTTCCCCTGCCAAGTCTAGCGGACCTCACCTCCATTGTGGCCCAGCAAGGTCAGCAGCTGGCCCAGTTGACCGCCATGATGCAACAGCTCCTGCCTGCTCAGCAACAGCCTGCACCTCCGCCTGCACCTGCTGCATCACCTCTGCCACTGGAGCCAGAATTCGTTTGTCTCTACCAGACAAATACGACGAAGATCCTAAACTATGCCGAGGGATCCTGTCTCAGTGCTCTCTTCGTCTCGAGCTACTATCAGATCTGAGCGAGCCAAGGTAGCCTACATCCTCAGTCGGCTCTCCGGGAGGGCCCTGGCCTGAGCTACACCGCTTTGGGACCGCGCTGATCCAGCCACCGCTTCTGTCCAGAGTTTTTGTCAGGAGTTTTGTAGTGTTTTTGAGGAACCTGCCCGGGTTACCTCCGCAGAGACTGCTTTGCTAAACTTGTCCCAAGGAAATTCTACCGTGAGTGACTATGCCTTCCAGTTCCGCACCCTTGCTTCCGAGCTGAACTGGAATAATGAAGCTCTTTGTGCCACCTTTAAGAAGGGACTTAATTGTGACATTAAAGATGTCCTTGCTGCACGTGACCTGCCTACCACCCTGAGTGACCTCATCTTGCTAGCCACCAGGATTGACAAACGTTTGTCTGAGAGACAAGAGGAACTCCATCTTGAAAAGGAAAAAGCTCGTTCTAAACGCTGCCCTCGTCTGACTCCAGTGTTCCAGCATCCACCTCTACCTGTCTCTGGGTCTTCCACTGTGGAGGCCATGTAGGTGGATCGGTCTTGCCTGACCCCTCAAGAACGGAGCCGCCATAGAGACGAGAACCTGTGTTTGTACTGCGCTAGTACTGAGCACTTCCTTAAGGACTGTCCTCTTCGTCCTCCACATTCGGGAAACGCTCGCACCTAGTGGATGTGGGAGAGGCATTACTAGGTGTGGATTCTTTCTCTCCCCGCCTGATTATATCTGTGCAGTTGTTCCTTTCGGCCAAGTCCTTCTTCGCTGCTGCTTTCTTTGATTCCGGCTCTGCCGGCAACTTCATCCAGGCCTCCTTGGTCGACAAGTATCAAATTCCTATAAACCGTCTGCCCAAGCCGTTCCTTATTTCTCCGGTCAACGGGGAGAAACTCTCTGCTACGGTACAATACCGCACCCAGCCCCTGCGGATGGACATTGGGATATTTCATACCGTGACTTTGGAATTTCTTGTTCTTCCCTTCTGCTCCTCCGAACTCCTGCTGGGTTTAACGTGGTTGCAACGCCACTCTCCTGTATTGAATTGGTCCACCGGTGAGATTCTGCATTGGGGTTCCTCCTGCCCTGACCGGTGCTTCAAGCCTGCTCCTATCAAACGGGTCCCGCCAGTTCCTCCGCCACCAGGTGTCCCCAAGCCTTACCATCAATTTGCAGACGTCTTCTGTTAAAAACAAGCGGAGTCTCTTCCTCCTAACAGGCCTTATGATTGTCCCATTGACCTGTTACCGGGCTCTACTCCTCCTCGGGGCAGAATTTATCCTCTCTCACCTCTAGAGACTCAGGCCATGTCGGACTATGTACGTGAGAATTTACAGAGTTGCTTTATTAGGAAGTCTTCGTCTCCTGCTGGAGCCGGGTTTTTCTTTTGTGTCTAAAAAGGATGGTTCTCTCCAACTCTGCATCGATTATAGAGGACTCAATAAAATTATCATTAAAAAAACGTTACCCTCTGCCTCTAATCTCTGAGCTGTTTGACCGTCTCAGAGGAGCCAAGATTTTCAAGTTGGATCTCCGCGGGGCCTACAATTTGATCCGCATTCGTAAAGGAGACGAGTGGAAAACCGCATTTAACACCCGGGACGGCCACTTTGAGTACTTAGTAATGCCCTTTGGACTTTGTAACGCACCCACAGTCTTCCAGGAGTTCGTGAACGACATCTTCCGGGACCTTCTCTACACTTGTGTTGTAGTATATCTGGATGATATCCTTATTTTTTCATCCAATCTGGATCAACATCGAGTCCATGTCCGGCAAGTTCTCACCCAACTCAGAAGTAACCGCCTCTACGCCAAAATTGAGAAATGTCTATTTGAGCGTACCTCCTTGCCATTCCTGGGGTATATCATCTCTGCCCAAGGTCTGCAAATGGATCCTGACAAGCTATCTGCAGTTCTGGACTGGCCACGCCCCTCTGGTCTCAGAGCCATACAGAGATTCCTGGGTTTTGCAAGAAAGGGTGCCAATCCCAAGACCTGGCCTCCTCACGCTGAAGAGGCCTTTCTGTCCATGAAACAGTCTGGAATAATGTGAACCAAAGGCCTGGGACACATAAAAGGAGGACTGGGTTCCGGGCGCTTCCCCTCCTAGTAGAGTACTGAATCTTAGGCAGGCAGATCCATAGAATAAAAAGGGAGTTTATTCGCAACAATAGTTTCGAGTCTTGTGCCAGACTCTTCTTCAGGCATATGACAAGGGGTTCAAACACATACACTTAAAATACCCGGGACCCAAAATGGTTCCGGGTGAAAGGTCACAATGACATTACTCTTAAATTACAAAATATAACATGCAACAGAAAAGGTGATAAAAGCATAAGAATATATACATATATAAAAGTTAAGATTAGATGGAGTTTGGTATAAAATTTATATGTTTGCCCATTTGGCAGCGCTGGAGACTCCCGATCAGCGGAGGTTAATCACGGCATCAGAGGCTGATGCGTGACGCTCGCCATAACGAGTGATGGGGGTGGATAAAATGTAGCGCATAGTAGACAAAAACTTTTGTGAATGAAGAAAATCAAAATGAGGCTGAGTGGTGGGGGTGGATACAATGTAGCGCATAGTAAGCAAAAAGGAGCAAGATAACATAACCTTTGTGAATGAAGGAAATCAAAACGAGGCTATTCACCGGGGACCTGCAGGGAAAAGCAGGGCTTGCTGACAATCCACTATTCCATATTAGGAACGTAATCCTGATGCACGGGAACATTCTAAGTATACCGATCTCAGTATAGGATGTGCCCCTGAAGACAATAGGAGTGTATAAAAAGAAGACATTACCCTGATGGTAGTGAAGGTGTTTATCCAAGGTGCTGTTGTGGGAGTAAGAGCATCTGATCCTGTATGGGCTACGCTGTATAGGGTCATGACTAAAAAAGTCTCAATGAGTAAAAAGGGGGGACTTGAACATGGAGGCAATTGATGAATATTGTCTGTAATAGCAACCAGTCCCACAGTGCAGGTTATATATATGTAAAATATAATAACCAATTGTCACGCTACAGGGAACCGTATGCACCAGTCCACAGTGGACTAATAAGTGATAGTAAACAGGGCAACTGTCCTGGAAGTTGGTGATAATGACGATATGGGAAAATGTTGTTATAATAACGAAAATATATATAAAGGAATATAAATAGACCGGTATAGATGCAGAGATGGAAATGACTAAATTGAACGGCCGCCGGGGTTTGGATGACAGAGGTGAATGATCGACATCCGAAATTATAGGACTGTTTCAACTATCTCATTTAACCCCTTGGGTGCAACCGTTGACAATTTGTACATCCAATAGATTTCTTTTTTCTTTAAAGTCTCAAAACGGTTAGCACATTCCACTGGAATGTGGTCAATTGAAGTGACCGTGTAAACGTCCTGTTCATCTGGGTGAGTCAGGGCACAGTGTCTTGAGACCCCATGGAGCAGAAACTTTTTCTTGATGTTCTGTCTATGTTTGTTGAAACGGTTTCTGAGAGGTTGTATAGTCCGACCCACATATTGCAAATGGCACTTACATTCCAGGAGATATATAACATAAGAGGAATCACATGTAAGTCTGTATTTGATGTTAAATCTTTCTTGAGTGGTATTGGATACAAAATCCGTCTGCTTGTTTTGAATCTCTCTGCAGCACAGACATCTCTTGGCATTGCACCTATACGACCCCATTGACAAAATGGGTTTTCTAGTGATGAATTTGTGCTGCTTTATAATACTGGGTGCCAATATATTTTTTAGGGTGAGTGCCCTTCGATAGGTAATGGGTGGTTTAGTAGGAAGAATTGCACTGAGAGTGGCGTCATTTTGCAAAATGTGCCAATGTTTATTTAGAGTTTTCTTAATCATACTTGCGGAATCACAGAACGTGGTGATAAAATTAAGCCTCTGTGTATCACTCATATTCTTGGTATTTCTTGGTTTAATACAGTCTCCTTGTGTCTGATCCTTTACTCTATTATAGGCATCACGAACAATAGATTTGGGATACTTCTTCTCTGTGAATCTTTTAGACAAAATCTTTGCTTGTGTGGCAAAGGTGTTATCTTCCGTACAGTTTTTCCTAATTCTCTTGTACTGTCCATATGGCACATTATTCAACCATTGTTTTTGGTGAGCACTGTTGTATTCCAGGTAACTATTGACGTCTACCTTCTTAAAGTAGGTAGACGTAATATAGTTAGTACCTTTGTGTGCGATATTCAAATCCCAAAAATTGATGTTGTCCTCGCTGTACTCAATAGTAAATTTGATCCCCCAATCATTGGAATTTAGGTAGGCCAAAAATGCCCCTATAGATTCCTCCGGACCCTTCCATAGGAAGAAGAGATCGTCGATATAGCGGCGAAAGAGTTGTATATGCGTAGAAAATTCCGGTGATCTCGTAATGAATTTTTTCTCGAATGCCCCCATGAAAAGGTTGGCATAGGCCGGGGCAACCTTTGACCCCATAGCCGTACCGTTACATTGATGATAAACCTGTTTGTTGTATATAAAGTAATTATTCTCCAATATGAACTTAAGGCCTTTAATGATGAAATTCCTATGATATTCAGTAATGTCAGGATCATTCTCCAAGAATTCTTCCACACATTGGACCCCAATCTCATGGCCAATGTTGGTGTATAACGACGTGACGTCACAGGTTATCAGGTAAACCCCTGGTTCCCATCTGATGGTAAGCAGCTGTTCTATGAGCTGGGTCGAGTCACGGAGATAACTAGGTAGTGATATAACATGTTCTTGTAGATATAAATCAATGTAATGTGACAAATTACTGGTCAAACAATTAGTGTTAGATATTATCGGACGACCCGGTGGTCTGGTGATGGACTTATGGATCTTTGGCAAGAAGTAGAAATAAGGTTTATTATCATTGTTGTACTGTAAGAATTTGTGTTCATGTTTATTTAAAATGCCATCTGAGAGGCCACTGTTTATAAGTTTATTGTATTCTTCTAAGATTCTTTTGTATGGATCTTTTCCAATCTGCTTGTAAAAGTTTTTATCCGACAATATATGGAGGGACTCCTCCTCATAATATTCCAGACTCATGATGACCACCCCACCCCCTTTGTCCGCCGGGCGGATCACCAGGTTATTGTTCTTCTTCAAGCTCACCAAGGCTTCTCTCTCCTTGAAGGACAAGTTATTTTTCTTTCTTGACTTAGTTTTCCCCATTAATTTGAATTCCTCAAAGACCAGATCTTGAAAGACCCGTATATGTGGCCCTTGTGCATATATCGGGTAAAAATTGGAAGGGGCTTTCACATCTTGATGTTTCACTTCATCTATCGGAGGTCCCGGAGTATGGTGGGTATCCAAATGTTCATTTGTTTCTGTTTTTAAAGCGAAGAAACGTTGGAGGGTTAATTTCCTTATGAAACGATTAAAGTCCAGGAAAAGCTGGAAATCATCGCCTTTTGATGTTGGGCAGAAGGAGAGGCCTTTGTGGAGTAGGGACATCTCATGAGGATTTAGTGTGTGTTCAGAGATGTTAAAAATTTTAGTAGTGGTGGTTTTGCTATTTGTTAGTTCCTTATTAGATACTAGTTCTGTTGTAGATGCTGACGAACTTGTTTGTCTTTTCCTTTTCTTTCCTCCTCCTCTCCTCCCTCTACTTCTTCTATTTTTCTTTTGTTCCTGTTGTTCGTAAACATGCCCGCTATTTTCGTAGTTCTCTGTGGGCGTGCAACACAAAAATCCGGGGAGGGCATGGTGGAATTGAGAGGTGGGTTTTTGGAATTGGCCAGGCCATGTTGCTCCTCAATTTCTTGGAGGAGCAATGAAATGGGAGACTTGTGGGTGTCATCAAAGGGATCACCTGGGCACTCCTCATTGCAGATAAGTCCTATCGTGTCCTCTTCCTGGTGTAGTTTTCTGTTCTTCAGAAAAGGAACTAGACATCCCTTGTTGTTCGTATTGTCAATGATGATAATGTTCCCATCAGAGGAATCCTCTATGTCGGTAGTAATTTTCCCAGAGGGTGAGATTGCCTCATGTAAAGATAGTTCAAAATCTATTAGCTGTGCAACTGGATCCTGAGAGGGCAGGGTAGTTCTAACTTAGAACTACCCTGCCCTCTCAGGATCCAGTTGCACAGCTAATAGATTTTGAACTATCTTTACATGAGGCAATCTCACCCTCTGGGAAAATTACTACCGACATAGAGGATTCCTCTGATGGGAACATTATCATCATTGACAATACGAACAACAAGGGATGTCTAGTTCCTTTTCTGAAGAACAGAAAACTACACCAGGAAGAGGACACGATAGGACTTATCTGCAATGAGGAGTGCCCAGGTGATCCCTTTGATGACACCCACAAGTCTCCCATTTCATTGCTCCTCCAAGAAATTGAGGAGCAACATGGCCTGGCCAATTCCAAAAACCCACCTCTCAATTCCACCATGCCCTCCCCGGATTTTTGTGTTGCACGCCCACAGAGAACTACGAAAATAGCGGGCATGTTTACGAACAACAGGAACAAAAGAAAAATAGAAGAAGTAGAGGGAGGAGAGGAGGAGGAAAGAAAAGGAAAAGACAAACAAGTTCGTCAGCATCTACAACAGAACTAGTATCTAATAAGGAACTAACAAATAGCAAAACCACCACTACTAAAATTTTTAACATCTCTGAACACACACTAAATCCTCATGAGATGTCCCTACTCCACAAAGGCCTCTCCTTCTGCCCAACATCAAAAGGCGATGATTTCCAGCTTTTCCTGGACTTTAATCGTTTCATAAGGAAATTAACCCTCCAACGTTTCTTCGCTTTAAAAACAGAAACAAATGAACATTTGGATACCCACCATACTCCGGGACCTCCGATAGATGAAGTGAAACATCAAGATGTGAAAGCCCCTTCCAATTTTTACCCGATATATGCACAAGGGCCACATATACGGGTCTTTCAAGATCTGGTCTTTGAGGAATTCAAATTAATGGGGAAAACTAAGTCAAGAAAGAAAAATAACTTGTCCTTCAAGGAGAGAGAAGCCTTGGTGAGCTTGAAGAAGAACAATAACCTGGTGATCCGCCCGGCGGACAAAGGGGGTGGGGTGGTCATCATGAGTCTGGAATATTATGAGGAGGAGTCCCTCCATATATTGTCGGATAAAAACTTTTACAAGCAGATTGGAAAAGATCCATACAAAAGAATCTTAGAAGAATACAATAAACTTATAAACAGTGGCCTCTCAGATGGCATTTTAAATAAACATGAACACAAATTCTTACAGTACAACAATGATAATAAACCTTATTTCTACTTCTTGCCAAAGATCCATAAGTCCATCACCAGACCACCGGGTCGTCCGATAATATCTAACACTAATTGTTTGACCAGTAATTTGTCACATTACATTGATTTATATCTACAAGAACATGTTATATCACTACCTAGTTATCTCCGTGACTCGACCCAGCTCATAGAACAGCTGCTTACCATCAGATGGGAACCAGGGGTTTACCTGATAACCTGTGACGTCACGTCGTTATACACCAACATTGGCCATGAGATTGGGGTCCAATGTGTGGAAGAATTCTTGGAGAATGATCCTGACATTACTGAATATCATAGGAATTTCATCATTAAAGGCCTTAAGTTCATATTGGAGAATAATTACTTTATATACAACAAACAGGTTTATCATCAATGTAACGGTACGGCTATGGGGTCAAAGGTTGCCCCGGCCTATGCCAACCTTTTCATGGGGGCATTCGAGAAAAAATTAATTACGAGATCACCGGAATTTTCTACGCATATACAACTCTTTCGCCGCTATATCGACGATCTCTTCTTCCTATGGAAGGGTCCGGAGGAATCTATAGGGGCATTTTTGGCCTACCTAAATTCCAATGATTGGGGGATCAAATTTACTATTGAGTACAGCGAGGACAACATCAATTTTTGGGATTTGAATATCGCACACAAAGGTACTAACTATATTACGTCTACCTACTTTAAGAAGGTAGACGTCAATAGTTACCTGGAATACAACAGTGCTCACCAAAAACAATGGCTGAATAATGTGCCATATGGACAGTACAAGAGAATTAGGAAAAACTGTACGGAAGATAACACCTTTGCCACACAAGCAAAGATTTTGTCTAAAAGATTCACAGAGAAGAAGTATCCCAAATCTATTGTTCGTGATGCCTATAATAGAGTAAAGGATCAGACACAAGGAGACTGTATTAAACCAAGAAATACCAAGAATATGAGTGATACACAGAGGCTTAATTTTATCACCACGTTCTGTGATTCCGCAAGTATGATTAAGAAAACTCTAAATAAACATTGGCACATTTTGCAAAATGACGCCACTCTCAGTGCAATTCTTCCTACTAAACCACCCATTACCTATCGAAGGGCACTCACCCTAAAAAATATATTGGCACCCAGTATTATAAAGCAGCACAAATTCATCACTAGAAAACCCATTTTGTCAATGGGGTCGTATAGGTGCAATGCCAAGAGATGTCTGTGCTGCAGAGAGATTCAAAACAAGCGGACGGATTTTGTATCCAATACCACTCAAGAAAGATTTAACATCAAATACAGACTTACATGTGATTCCTCTTATGTTATATATCTCCTGGAATGTAAGTGCCATTTGCAATATGTGGGTCGGACTATACAACCTCTCAGAAACCGTTTCAACAAACATAGACAGAACGTCAAGAAAAAGTTTCTGCTCCATGGGGTCTCAAGACACTGTGCCCTGACTCACCCAGATGAACAGGACGTTTACACGGTCACTTCAATTGACCACATTCCAGTGGAATGTGCTAACCGTTTTGAGACTTTAAAGAAAAAAGAAATCTATTGGATGTACAAATTGTCAACGGTTGCACCCAAGGGGTTAAATGAGATAGTTGAAACAGTCCTATAATTTCGGATGTCGACCATTCACCTCTGTCATCCAAACCCCGGCGGCCGTTCAATTTAGTCATTTCCATCTCTGTATCTATACCGGTCTATTTATATTCCTTTATATATATTTTCTTTATTATAACAACATTTTCCCATATCGTCATTATCACCAACTTCCAGGACAGTTGCCCTGTTTACTATCACTTATTAGTCCACTGTGGACTGGTGCATACGGTTCCCTGTAGCGTGACAATTGGTTATTATATTTTACATATATATAACCTGCACTGTGGGCCTGGTTGCTGTTACAGACAATATTCATCAATTGCCACCATGTTCAAGTCCCCCCTTTTTACTCATTGAGACTTTTTTAGTCATGACCCTATACAGCGGAGCCCATACAGGATCAGATGCTCTTACTCCCACAACAGCACCTTGGATAAACACCTTCACTACCATCAGGGTAATGTCTTCTTTTTATACACTCCTATTGTCTTCAAGGGCACACCCTATACTGAGATCGGTATACTTAGAATGTTCCCGTGCATCAGGATTACGTTCCTAATATGGAATAGTGGATTGTCAGCAAGCCCTGCTTTTCCCTGCAGGTCCCCGGTGAATAGCCTCGTTTTGATTTCCTTCATTCACAAAGGTTATGTTATCTTGCTCCTTTTTGCTTACTATGCGCTACATTGTATCCACCCCCACCACTCAGCCTCATTTTGATTTTCTTCATTCACAAAAGTTTTTGTCTACTATGCGCTACATTTTATCCACCCCCATCACTCGTTATGGCGAGCGTCACGCATCAGCCTCTGATGCCGTGATTAACCTCCACTGATCGGGAGTCTCCAGCGGTGCCAAATGGGCAAACATATACATTTTATACCAAACTCCATCTAATCTTAACTTTTATATATGTATATATTCTTATGCTTTTATCACCTTTTCTGTTGCATGTTATATTTTGTAATTTAAGAGTAATGTCATTGTGACCTTTCACCCGGAACCATTTTGGGTCCCGGGTATTTTAAGTGTATGTGTTTGAATCCCTTGTCATATGCCTGAAGAAGAGTCTGGCACAAGACTCGAAACTATTGTTGCGAATAAACTCCCTTTTTATTCTATGGATCTGCCTGCCTAAGATTCAGTACTCTACTAGGAGGGGAAGCGCCCGGAACCCAGTCCTCCTTTTATGTGTCCCAGGCCTTTGGTTCACATTATTCCAGACTGTATCAGAAATGCTGAGGGACTAGCTCACTCAGAGAGGACTTCAGGAGCTGCTGACCTCATCTTCACCGAGCGATACTACATGCAGATATAGGTGTTGTGCCCTGAGCATGACCACTTCTGGTAAGCCTACCTAATTATCCTAAGGGGCTCACCTGTCTGAACCATCCGCACTAGGAGCGCACCTCTCTTTTTGTCTTTTTCTCTACATATTTCTGTCCATGAAAGCTGCCTTTGCATCTGCACCTGTTCTCTCCCGGCCAGATTCTTCCAAGCCATTCTATCTTGAAGTGCATTCATCCTCGGTGGGAGCTGGAGCTGTATTAACTTAAAAGTCTTCCAGGGGCAAGACCATAACTTGTGGCTTCTTCTCTAAAACCTTTTCTTCCGCCGAGAAGAATTACGCTATTGGGGACAGAAAACTGTTGGCAATTAAATTGGCCTTGGAGGAGTGGAGACATCTTCTCGAGGGTGCTCCTCACCCTGTGACCATTTTCTCGAATCATAAGAACCTAGTCTACCTCCAGTCTGCTCAGAGACTAAATCTCCGCCAAGCCCGTTGGTCCATCTTCTTCGCCCGCTTCAGCTTCCAGATTCACTTCCGTCCCACTGCCAAGAACATCAGGGCAGATGCCCTTTCTTGCTCTTCGGATGTGGTGGGCGACGTACCCACTCCTCAACACATTGTTCCACCTGAGTGTCTCATCTCGGTTGCACCTGTGGACTTACGGCTTCTTCCTCCGGGTAAGACCTATGTTCCTCCTCGCCAGCGGTTGCAAGTTCTCAAGTGGGGCCACGCTTCCTTCCTTGCCGGTCATCCTGGGATTAAGAAGTCTTTGCAGTTAATTTCTCAAAGATATTGGTGGCCCTCGCTAGACAGAGACGTCAGTGAATTCGTCCAGTCCTGTGCAATCTGCGCCCGGGACAAGACTCCTCGTCAGAAACCTGCGGGTCTTCTTCTGCCCCTCCCTGTTCCGGAGACCCCTTGGTCACACATCGCCATGAATTTTATCACTGATCTTCCTTCCTCCCGTGGTATGACCCATTTGGTATCTCCCATTTGGGTCGTGGTTGACCGTTTTTCAAAGATGGCTCATTTTGTGACCCTGCCTGGTCTCCCGTCTGCGCCTCAGTTGGCCAAACAGTTTTTTCTTCACATCTTCCGCCTCCACGGTCTTCCCAAACACATCGTCTCTGACCGTGGGGTGCAGTTCATTTCCAAGTTTTGAAGGGCTCTCTGTGGTCAACTCGGAGTCAAGCTGGATTTTTCTTCCTCGTATCACCCTCAGTCCAATGGCCAAGTAGAAAGGGTGAACCAGACTCTGGGAGATTATCTACGCCATTTTGTGTCCTCTCGCCAAGATGATTGGTCGGACTTACTCCCTTGGGCAGAGTTCTCTTATAATTTCAAACAATCTTCCGCCACCAATAAGTCTCCATTTTTTGTGGTTTATGGCCGTCATCCTCTGCCTCCTCTACCTAGGACCTCTGCCCCCTCCTCTGTACCAGCTGTAGAGGACCTCCTTCTGGACTTCACTTCTATTTGGCGAGAGACCCACTCTGCCCTCCTCAAGGCCTCGACCCCTATGAAGCTCCAGGCCGACAAAAGACATAGAGCTCCTCCAGAATTCAGTCCCGGTGACAAGGTGTGGCTCTCCTCGAAGTACATCAGATTTAAGGTACCAAGTTACAAGCTGGGCCCTCGTTACTTGGGTCCCTTCAGAGTCAAGAGCCGCATTAATCCGGTGTCATACCAGCTCCATCTTCCTCCCTCCCTCAGAATTCATAACTCTTTTCATGTCTCCCTTCTCAAGCCTGCTATCTTTAATCGCTTCTCTCCTAAACTTCTTTCTCCCACCCCTGTCACTGGTACCGCTGATATTTTTACTGTTAAAGAAATCCTAGCCACCAAGCTTGTTAGGGGGAAAAGATTTTTTTTGGTCGACTGGGAGGGCTGCGGTCCTGAGGAAAGGTCTTGGGAGCCTGAAAATAACATCTTGGACCGCAGTCTCATCCTCAACTTCCTTGGTGCCAAAAAGAGAGGGAGACCTAAGGGGGGGTACTGTCACAGCGAGCGCTCCGGTCTTCACCTCCAGACCAGAGCGCCCGCTGCCTCTGTCCTCTGCTCCGGGGCCTCAGCGTCTCCCGGTCAGACGTACTGACCGGGAGCGCGGGTCTCACAGTGGCAGAGACGCGGCTAGCGTGGCGGCTGGTCCCCGCTCACATGCCACGTCCCTGTTCACCTTACCTGCTCCCTGCACGGCTTCCTCACGTCCCACTGGTCCTTCCCAATAAAAGGCACCTGTCCCTTCCTGCCCCTGCTGGATCTTTGTGCCTTGTGCCTTTGAGAAAGTGTTCCCTACTGTAATATTGCCTTGCCTTGCCAGTTGCCGTACCCATTGCTACCGTATACTCGCCTCTGAACCCTTGCTGCCTGCCCTGACTTTCTGCTACTTCCGACTACGCTCTTTTCTGCTCCCTGTGTACCACGCTTTATCAGCTTCCAGAGAGGTCGAGTTGTTACTGGGGGATACGACCTGGTAGTTACCGCCGCAGCAAGTCCATCCCGCCTTGCGGCGGGCTCTGGTGAAAACCAGTAACTGCTTAGAACCGGTCCTCCAGTACAACTCGTGCCATCGCCTCTCTGGTCCGGAGGATCCACTACCTATCCTGCCGGTATGTGACAATAACCCATACATAATGAGTATGATCATGTTTGTAATGACTCATACTAGAATGTGGGTATGCTATAGAAAAAAAAATGCCACATTTCATGATTCAGGTCCCTTTTCCTCTAAAAAAAAAAAAAAGTGGAACAAAAATTATCAAAAAGTGCCACAAAAACTATACCAATAAAAACTAGTGGCTTATTTTTTCCAAAAGGGTCCTCAAAATCAAGGTAATTATCAAAGAATAAGAATAACCACTCCAGTTCGTCAGTTTTATTGGTCAGACTTCTTCCTATGAAGCCTATCCCTATTAACTATTCTAACCCCTTCCTCTGCTCCACCCCAGGTACATTGATAAGTCCCCCCTCTCTATCTACACTATCTTCCCCCTCTCTGTGGTAGGTTCCCTCCCCCCAGTCCCTAGTTTAAACACTCCTCCACCATTATAGCCATCTTCTCCCCAAGCACAGCTGCACCCTCCCCATTGAGGTGCAGCACGTCCCTACGGTAGAGCCGGTAACCAACAGCGAAGTCGGCCCAGTTTTCCATGAACCCAAACCCCTCCATCCTACACCAGCTTCTGAGCAACTTGTTTACCTCCCTAATCTCCCGCTGCCTCTCTAGTGTGGCTCGTGGTACAAGTAATATTTCAGAAAATATTAGCTTGGAGGTCCTTGCTTTAAGCTTGCAGCCTAAGTCCCTGAAATCATTTATTAGGACACTTCCCCTACCTCTTACTTTGTCATTGGTGCCAATATGTACCATGACTGCTGAATCCTCTCCAGCCCCACCCAGCAACCTGTCAAACCGATCCGTGATGTGCCGAACTCGAGCACCAGGAAGACAACACACTGTTAGTTGATCCCGGTCTTTGTGACAGATTGCCCTGTCTGTCCCCCTAATAATAGAGTCCCCCACTACCAGTACCTGTCTGGCCTGCCCTACACTCCTCCTTCTCTCCTTACTGGAGCAGACACCCCCCTGGCGGTCAGAGGCAGTATCTTGCTGCAGTACTGCTGGCTCTAAAATGGTATATCCCCCTCATCTGCCAACTGGGCAAACTTGTTGGGGTATGCCAGTTCAGGACTAGCCTCCCTGACACTTTTTCCCCTACCCCGTTTTCTAACTGTAACCCAGCTAGCTGCCTGACTGTCCTGCACCTCCGTCCCACTATCCTCCCTCACCTCTACCCCAGAGAGTACTTGCTTAGTGTTGCCAGTCGCTCCTCTAGATCCAGGATCTGGGCTTCCAAACGAACAACTAGCATACATCTCGCACAACAATATGCACCCTCAAACTGTTGTTCAAGGATTGCATACATTGAACAGGATGTACACCGGACTGCATTTTCCAACATGGAGGCCTTCTAGTTATGGGGATTTAACAGATTTACAGCAAAAAACAGACAGTAAATATTACAATAAAATTCTCAGTAGACCTTCTGAGTTAAAGTCTTTATAGTGTAAGCAAAGTAACACTCACAGTGATCTCAAACTCCTGCTTTCAAACTCTCAGATTTACAACTCTCTTGCAGTTCCTCTCTTTCAAAGCAACTCTTTTCAAAGTCAGAGCACGCTCAGAATGAGCCCCAAACTACAATTTATATACCTGTGTCCAATCTACCCCTCCCCCTAGAGGCAGACTGGAGAAAGAAAAAAAAGGGTGAGAAGGCTGTTTAAAATAGCAGTGATCCCTCTGTGCAAATTTAAGTACTCACACAAATCACTCCAGTTCGCAAGTTTATAATATTCACTTTTCACCACCCAGCAGATATCTCAGATTTACAACTCTCTTGCAGTTCTCTTTCAAAGCAACTCTCAGTCAGAGGACCTGTTGGGTCCTCAGTAAATAGGACCTGTTGGGTTCAAATGTCCGGTTTCTCAACCTCCGCCTCAGCCCCATTACCAGCTGTTGTAACGGAGCTCCACAACACTAATGTAAACCTAGCCTAATTCTAATAGACTTGTGAAATATCTGTGGAGGTTAACAACACACTACGCCTCAAGATAAATTCCTGCTGGGGTGTAGTTTTTAAAAAGGGGTCTTTTGGGGTGTGTTCCTTTTGTTCTGGTAACTCATCTAAACAACCTAATAATAAGAAGGCCGCAAAATTAGTTTGGTGCTTTTTTATTTGAACTGGTCCCTAAAAAAATCTATTTACATTTTGAAAATGGCTTATTTTTTCCAAAAGGGTCCTCAAAATCAAGGTAAATATCAATGAATAAGAATATCACTTTTGCTATAAATAAGCAGTCACCAAATCAAACGGGTACCAATGCCAATAATGCCAACATTACCCTTTGTGTGGCATTGTGAATAAAAAGTCCTGTAATAAAAACCACAACTCCACAGCATGTTTCTGACAAGGTCAGAGAATGTAGGCCCCCAAAAATAAGGAGTTGATCACTGAAGATCAACAGAAGGCAGAGCTACTGAATGGATTCAATATATTTACATATACAAAAGAAGAAGAAGGAGCTGATGTAGGTGGCATTAGTGCTGGTAATGTATTAAATTGTCTGATTGTACATATGGTCCAGGACAAGATAAATTAACCCCTTAAAGGGGTACTCCGCCCCTAGACATCTTATCTCCTATCCGCCGCTGGGGACTCCCACGATCTCCCTGCTGCACAAGGCATTCGTTGAAAGCATCGGGTGCAGCACCCGAGGCTCGTGATGTCACAGCCACGCCCCAATTATAACGTCATGGCCATGCCCCCTCAATGCAAGTCTATTGGAGGGGCAGAATAGCCTCTCCCATAGACTTGCATTGAGGGGGCCTGGCTGTGGCGTCACGAGCCTCCACCCCTCATCGTCAGTCATCTGACAAGGAGCGAAGTTCGATCCGTGCACCGGATGTCTGGGTGCCGCAGCCAAGATAGCAGGGGTCCCCAGTAGCGGGACCCCCTCGATCAGACATCTTATCCCCTATCCTTTGGATCAATCAATTTTAATTTGTAATGAGATCAATCATTTCACAACAAAATCTACAACAAAATTAGGAAAAAAAAATATTTGTGGGGCAATATTGGGAAAAAAATGCAATTTTATAACTTTTGGGGACTTCCGGTTCTATGCAGAGCATTTCGGTAAACATTATACCTTATCTTTATTCTGTAGGTCCATACAATTAAAATGATACCCAACTTATATAGGTTTGATTTTGTTTTACTTCTGTTAAAAAATGTGTGTGTTTAAAAATGTCCTCTTCTGACCCCTATAACTTTTTTATTTTTCCGCATGTGTGATGGTTTATTTTTTGTGCCGTGATCTGTTTTGTGATCTGCTTTTTATACAATTTTAGAGTATACAAAGTGATAAAAAAATATGCAATTTTGCTCTATGTATACGCCATGCGACTTTGCCTATGCCCGAAAGCATCATAAGTTGATTATCTTCATGTGTGTTACTGGGTGCAATGTGCTGACTCACACTCCATAGTCCACATTCGCTGTGCCATGCTGCAACTGCCCCAGCAAGTGCTAGTCCTTCTGCAGCCCACACAGGTTATTACTACAGTATTACGGTGTGAGCGGAAGAAGCTTTGTGTGCGGCCCTGCGACAGATGCCTGTACTTATTTGACAGTGTCAGAAAGACAAATCAGTACCAGCGGCGCCTCTTTGCTGTTAAGCACTATATCTATGTTATAATACAGTTAGGACTGGTGGCCCAGTGATTGCCAGTCGGGGCCTGGATTTTCCCGGTATCTCAGTAGGCCAGTCTGGCCCTGGCGATACAATATATGTTTATTTTTATTATGTTTACATATTTTTTATATAGAATTTGGGAAAAACTTTTAAAATGGAAATGGTTAATGGGTGTTTTTAAACTTTTATACAACTTTTTTTTACACTTTATTAGTCCCCTTAGGAGGAGTTTTAGGAGAAATCATCAGATTCCTTATACAGATCAATTTAGTTCAATAGAACTGATCTGTGTGCTCTGTGCACTATTGATAAAGCCTGGTCCACCCAGGCTTTATCAATAATAGAGCCGCAGCAGCCACGGAAGCAGAGGTAAGCCCTCTGGCTAAATCAGAAGTGGATCACTCCCCGGTGATCTCACTGCCAGTGGGGTGATCCACCCCACTGGACCAACAGGGACTGTGTAAAGGTCCCTTTAGACGCCGCTTTCAGCTTTGACAGCAGCGATCTAAAGGTTTAATAGCCGGCCGTGGCAATTGCCGCATGTTGGCTATTAATGGCAGCCCTCAGCTACCCAAGTATCTTAAAGCGTCTGTCATTTCTTCACCCTTGTTCATAAAATGCAGATATTTTCCTGTTTCTCTTGGATTGTGCTTTGTGACTGGCTGACCTTCATAAAGAGCTCTAGGTCTTTCCCAGGTAATTATAGACTGGTTAACTTAAAGGAGTAGTCCAACCTTAAAAAAAGTATATCCTATCAGCAGGACTGCTAGGACCCCCCACAATCTCCTGCCCGATACCCCACCTGACAGAATTGTGTTGACCACAGCACGAAGTGGGGGGCTGACACGCTCCCTCCATGCATCTCTATGGGAGAGCCAGAGATACATGAATGCTGTATCTTCGACTCCCCCATAGAGATGCATGGAGGTGGCTTGTCGGCCGCCGCTACATGCCGTGGTCGACACACTCCATTCAGGCAAAGAGGAGATCATGTGGGGTCCCAGAGGTTCTGCAGATTGCTACAGTGGCACTGTCATTTAAAAGCAATTTTTTACATGTTGCCCAAACATGTAAAAAGTTTAGATAGCACCTGGTTTCAGTCCTGAGACCCTCTGCAATTGCTAGTTATAGGTTGGTAGAGAGCATGAAAGTGCGCTCCACTGCCTTGTTGGCCACCAAATGTGGCTCGTCTACTCCAATATAGTCTACAGGGAATGATTTGGGTTTGAATGACAGTCAGCAATGAGTTGTATGCTTTAACCAGCTGTAACTAGTGATTGGTGCAAGTTGGTACAAATGAAAGTGGCTCTTTAACATCTATTGTGAAAAAACTATTTGAGTGGTTCAAAAAGGGACTACATACAGGAATATACACGGTAAGCCATTTATATGGATACACCTTAATAAAATGTGAATGGTTGGTGATATTAACTTCCTGTTTGTGGCACATTTTTCAAGATGAATGGTGACCATGGCAGCCATTTTTAAGTCGCCCATTTTGAATCCAACTTTTGTTTTTTCAATTGGAAGAGGGTCCTGTGACACATCAAACTTATTGGAAATTTCACAAGAAAAACAATGATGTGCTTGATTTTAACGTAACTTTATACTCTCATGAGTTATTTACAAGTTTCTGGCCACTTATAAATTGTGTTCAATGTGCTGTCCATTGTGTTGGATTGTCAATGCAACCCTCTTCTCCCACTCTTCACACACTGATAGCAACACCGCAGGAAAAATGCTAGCACAGGCTTCCAGTATCCATAGATTCAGGTGCTGCAGAATGGGCAAAACAAAACTTGGAACAGGACCCTCAGTTTATGCAGAAGATTTTGTTCAGTGATGAGGCAAACTTTTATGTGAATGGTGAAGTTAACAAACAAAACCAACACTATTGGTCTGACACTAACCCACATTGGATAGATCCCTCCAAGACTGTTGGAACACAAAAATTCATGGTATGGTATGGTATATGGGGTACAAAGATAGTGGGACCATTCTTCATCAATGGAAACCTCAAGGCCACTGGATATGCGAAATTGCTACATGATTATGTGTTTCTCTCTTTATGCACTGAAGCTGGCACGTTCCCTGAGTTTTTCCATCAAGATGGTGCACCACCACATTATATACATTTTATAAGTGGTCAGAAACTTGTAAACAACTCATGAAAGAATAAAGTTACGTTAAAGGAGCTACTGAATGGGTTCTTTAGTTCTGTATACACTATGGAAGAAGGAGCTGACATTGGCCAGGTCAGTGCTGGTAACACATCATGTAATGTACTGAACTGGCTTAATGTAGAGATGGTACAAGGTAAGTTAAGTGATATAAATGTAAGCAAATCCCCAGGACCGGATGGACTACACCCAAGAGTTCTTAGAGAGGTAAGTTCAGTAATATCTGTACCCCTGTTCATGATATTTAGAGATTCTCTGTTGTCTGGTATTGTGCCAAGGGACTGGCGCAAGGCGAATGTGGTGCCAATCTTCAAAAAGGGCTCTAGGTCTTCCCCAGGAAACTATAGACCGGTAAGTTTAACGTGCATTGTGGGTAAATTGTTTGAAGGACTTATAAGGGATTACATACAGGAATACGTAGGGGATAATTGTATTATAAGTGATAGCCAGCATGGGTTTACTAAGGATAGAAGTTGTCAAACCAATCTAATTTGCTTTTATGAAGATGTGAGTAGAAGCCTTGACAGAGGAATGGCTGTGGATATAGTGTTTCTGGATTTTGCTAAAGCGTTTGATACTGTCCCTCATAGACGTCTGACAGGTAAGTTAAGGTCTTTGGGTTTGGAAATTTTAGTTTGTAACTGGATTGAACACTGGCTCATGGATCGTACCCAGAGAGTGGTGGTCAATGATTCGTACTCTGATAGGTCCCCGGTTATTAGTGGTGTACCCCAAGGTTCAGTACTGGGACCGCTGTTGTTTAATTTATTTATCAATGATATAGAGGATGGTATTAACAGCTCTGTTTCTATCTTTGCAGATGACACCAAGCTTTGTAGCACGGTACAGTCTATAGAGGATGTGCATAAGTTACAGGATGACTTGGATAGACTAAGTGTCTGGGCATCCACTTGGCAAATGAGGTTCAATGTGGATAAATGTAAAGTTATGCATCTGTGTACTAATAACCTGCATGCGTCGAATGTCTTAGGGGGGATTAAACTGGCAGAGTCACTGGTAGAGAAGGATCTGGGTGTACTTGTAGATCACAGACTACAGAATAGCATGCAATGTCAGGCTGCTGCTTCCAAAGCCGGCAGGATATTGTCATGTATCAAAAGAGGCATGGACTCAAGGGACAGGGACATAATACTCCCCCTTTATAAATCATTGGTACGGCCTTACCTGGAATATGCTGTTCAGTTTTGGGCACCTGTCCATAAAAGGGACACTGCGGAGTTGGAAAGGGTGCAGAGACGCGCGACTAAACTAATATGGGGTATGGAACATCTTAGCTATGAGGAGCGATTAAAGGAGTTACAATTGTTTAGTCTTGAGAAGAGACGTTTAAGGGGGGATATGATAAACGTATATAAGTATATTAATGGCCCATACAAAAAATATGGAGAAAAACTGTTCCAGGTTAAACCCCCCCAAAGGACGATGGGGCACTCCCTCCGTCTGGAGAAGAAAAAGTTTAGTCTCAAGGGGCGACACGCCTTCTTTACCGTGAGGACAGTGAATTTATGGAACGGTCTACCTCAGGAACTGGTCACAGCAGGAACAATTAACAGCTTTAAAACAGGATTAGATACATTCCTGGAACAAAATAACATTAATGCTTATGAAGAAATATAAAATCTCATCCCTTCCCCAATATCGCGCCACACCCCTACCCCTTAATTCCCTGGTTGAACTTGATGGACATATGTCTTTTTTCGACCGTACTAACTATGTAACTATGTAACATCATTGTTTTTCTTCTGAAATTCCCAATAAGTTTGATGTGTCACATGACCCTCTTCCAATTGAAAAAACAAAAGTTGGATTCAAAATGGCCAACTTCAAAATGGCCGCCATGGTCACCACCCACCTTGAAAAGTTTCCCCCCTCACATATACTAATGTGCCACAAACAGGAAGTTAATATTACCAACCATTCCCATTTTATTAAGGTGTATCCATATAAATGGCACACCCTGTATAGGGGGTAATATTAAGGGATAGACACCATGGTTTTACTATGGACAGAAGTTATCAAACTAAGCTAATTCCATTTTATAAAAATAGAGTAGAGCAGAAGCCAGGAAATGTAGATGGCAGCAAACATACAAAGTTATTTATAAGGCCATGCTAACAGGGCATTACTACTGAATAAGGGGCACAATTACTATGTGGAAAGCACTAATTTGGCAAGAATATTGTGTCATACCATATTGTATTTTGGGCACCATTACTGTGGGTGACACTAAGGAACACAATTACTGTGGAGGGTCACTGGAGGCAATGTAACTGTGTATGGGGCTCTGTTACTGTACAGAGCACTGTTGCTGTGTGGCAAACACTGGGGAAACTACTTTTATTGGCAGGAGGTATTAAGGAACCAGTGTGTACTGTGTAGTGGCTCCAACACTCATTTAGGGCACAAAGGGGGGGGGGGGGGGGCAATATTATCATGTGGTGCACTAACAGGGCCAGCAAACACCACAAAGACAATTCATGGCCATGATACGGGGAGATAAATGGAGATGAGTTTTGGCTGGAAGAAGTCATCCTGGGGCTCTGAGCCTGATGGAGAAGAAATAGAACAACTGCTTCAGAGTATACATCCCCTGTGAGTAGGGCATTGCTGCGCTGGGTGGGCGATAGTGCTGATACAGCACCATGCAGTGGGCACTAGGAACACCTCTGTTGGCATGTTATTATTTTATTATTTGTGGTAGATATTTTATGGGCATGGTATGGAGATATTATTTGTCCCTTTACAGTGATATTACTTGGTAAGTACATGCCTGGATTATCAGAGATATGCTATATGTTACACCTTAGTGCTTATAAAAGGACAAAAACCTTAGTGACAGGGTTGATATATAGGTACAGGTTCCAGGCCCACACTGCTGATTTTTGTTATAAAGCAATTGTCAGGAACAATTGACAAAAGTTTCAAAAGTTGCCTTATAACTAAACTGACTTTAATATTTTCTTAGGCAGTAGAGAGGCAAATGATACATGGCTTGGGGCTTGAGCCCTTGGTCCCTTCAGATCCTAGCAACACTCTTAGACATAATCTTTTCCAAGAAAAGAAGCAGAAAAGGGCACATTTCCCCATGCTGAATTCAATGAATAATTTAGAAAAAGTAATTTATTCCTTTATCTATAATTTCGGAGATGTGAAACAACTGGCAAGGCAGGTCTGCTGAGCTGCCCACATACAGAGGATATTATTTATGAGTTTGTCATTACAATTTCTTTCACAGTTTTAGAACTCTCACATTGTGAAAAAGCAGCACATATCTCAGTGGTGTGTGGGAAACTTTGACATGAACATGAGTTGGAGGAACATCAATCACACTCATGCTGATATGTTTTTTCCCTTGAGACATTATTCAATGTAGGCAGCAAGTGAATAGCACTGAGAACAGAAAACTCCGATTTATCCACAGACAGGTACAGATCAGAACAGACGCTGACAACACCCACCGACCTGTCACTCATTCCACGCAGAAAGCTGCTTCAGTCCGTAAATACCGATACATAATCCTTTTGAACATCTTCATAAAATTATGTTCATGCTGGAAAATGAAGGAGCACAATTAAATGATTAAAACAGGGATTGAATAGAGGATGGCAGGGGGATTGTAGATGTTCCAGCAGTGAAAAGGTCAAATAAATAAGGAGAATATTACTGATGTAATTTCTGAAGGAAACCTCCAATTATTACATAATGTTACTTTAATGATATCCCGTATGCAACACAGGGGGACTATTATAGATTTAGAGTATAAAAGTCTATGAGCAGATTTAGAACTCTCTTTGTTACTAGCTTATAAAGGTTCAGTGCTCAAAGTTAGATTGTTATCTATCTGTAATACTAATATAGCTTTGGTTTACGTTTATGTATGTCATGTGATCCAACTTAGTTGCCTTCCAGCAAGGGGCGCAGCTAAAGGGGGTGCAGCTATAGGGGCTCTGATGCCTAAGGGAATCCCAAAGCACATCTGCCCCATAAGAAACCAGTATTTTAATTGGCATATGGGGCCCAAGTTACACCTCTGCCTCCAGCATGCATGCATAAACATTGCATGTAGTGTTTTGGGCCAGGAGTACCGTCATAGGTATCTTTAGATTGCTTTACAGCAGAAATCACCAACTACAGTAGGTCGAAAGCAGCATTTAGATGACGGGTGCTGTTGAACCACTCTGAATAATAAAAAGGGAAAAGCCTGATAAAGATAAAACTAATTGACATGGGATATATATTTATATATATATATATATATATATATATATATATATATTCATATATATATATATATATATATATATATATAAATATATATATATATATAGTAGAATAAAGCGTCCCGCAGCACTCCAGTAGTGATCAAAATAGGTTTATTACCTCAAGGTAAGATACAACGTTTCGACCGTCACCACGGTCTTTTTCAAGCATAAGCAAGTGATACACTCCTCCCATATTTATATGGGGTACAATATCAAAAGGTGATTGTGCTCAATAAAGAAAAAACATGCAATGCAATGGATGCTGTGACAATTGCGTGAAAAAAGAACATAATGATACATAGAAAAAATGCATATTTTTAACAAGGCAGTGTAATCAGTGCTGTAGAGTATATACAATCTGACATATATTGCATCATGTGTAAGTGACAATTAGTGTACAGGTGTGTGGACATTAAAAGTAATCAGGGGAACATGCCACGAGGTCAAACACTCACCCATCTGTGGTAATGGCGGCCATTCCCTGACGCCGTGTGTGCACGCGGCTCTAGGGAATTCCGCAGGCCAGCCGGAGTACAGCCAATCACAAGGGGGCGTCGCGCTTTGCTAGGCAACTACTGTAGCTCGCGGTCCGCGCACACTCACTGTGCTTCCGGATGCCGCCAGCGCCATGACACTTCAGGGAAAGTGGTGTCCTGTTTGGCGCATGCGTATAGATGTGTACTGTTGTCAATGAAACCATGTGTAGTGCGGGCAAAGCTCCCGTACTAAGTCTCTCAATTCAGATGTAATGTGATAGTGTGGATCAATGTACATAAGTAACTACGGAAGATGAGAAGTGTGTGTTAGTGTGGTGAAAGCAGGAGTGTATGTAGAGAATGATAGGTGTGTAAGTGAATAACGGGAGATAGATGTGCATGAGTGGATGAATCCTTAGTATATAAGGATGTTGGAAATGGAGAATTAAGTGTTAAGGGAAAAATTATAAATAAAATTAAATAAGATTAAAAATTGTAAGGAGTGTGATAAGGGGAACTACGGGTATACATGTATAAGTGTGAAGATGGTGACAGGGTGTGACTATGAAGGCAAGCAGTGTGAAGCACCTGCACAGTGTATACTTAGGCACATTATTATGTACATGCACATGTGTATACACATGCATCAGTGTATAGCTGTGTTTATGTAGACTTGTCAGTTAATCTGGCTCACATAGAGATGTATACAGAGGAGTAAAAAAACGTAGATGAGAGCGATTTCAGTCTTGGTTGGCTGCACTCGGGTGGTGAGGGTTTAGAACTGGTAGAGTGGTCAGATAGGTGATGGTCAGTGGTGTTTGATCGACGTGTCCCCTGATCATCTGCATAAAAACAAAACAAGAATAATTAGCATGTTGAAAGAAGAACATGGTATAGAATTGATCATAAGATTCATATACAGTGAATGATAGATGAGTTAGTACAATGCTCAGTATGTGTGTCACAATTTATATATACATTCAAGTTCAACTGGCAGGTCAAATCATCGGGATAATTTGTAGATACCTGTGGTTACAGTGAAATCTACGTTAAGTCCATGGGGGCGTAATGTGCCCAACTCATGGATCCAACGTAATTCGCGCCTTTTGAGTATGCTAACTCGGTCGCCGCCTTTCTTTGATATGGGAACATGATCTAGCAAAGTGAATCTGAGGTCATTTTCATGATGTCCAGATTCCGTAAAATGTTTAGCTACGGGTAAGTCCAGACGCTTCTTACGAATTGAGTACCTATGTTGGTTGAACCTCGTTCGGAACTCCAATGTAGTTTCGCCTACATATAGCAGCTGGCAAGGGCATGTAAGAACATACACCACAAATTCAGATGTACAGGTCAGGTACCATCTTATCCTGTACTGTCTGTTCGTGGTTTGGTGTTTAAAGTGTGGGCCCTTGTCCATGCGGGTGCAGTTAATGCAGTTCCGACATGGGTAGCTGCCTTTATTTTGAACAGTGAGGTATCTTTGTTGGCCCACTAAACTTGTAGAGACATCTGTTTTCACAAGTTTGTCTCTCAAGTTCGGGGGGCGCCGGTAAGCCATAATGGGGTTGTTTTGGAATTCCTCCACTTGTGGAAAACTGTCTCGGAGAATATGCCAGTGTCGTTTAATAATTCTGGCAATTGTTGTGGATCTGTCACAGTATGTTGACACAAAACTAATGCATTTGTTGGATTGAGCTACTTTTGTCTGGTGCAATAGTGACTGTCGTCTGAGAGTAAGTGTCTCCTGTTTGCTTTTCTCAACCAATGATTTGGGGTATCCCCTCTGTATGAAATTCTTGGCCATTTTGTCGAGTGCAGGTTCTACCCTTTCATCAAGGCTAACTATCAGTCGTGCTCTGAGCATCTGGCTTTTGGGTAGGGATCTAACCATGGGGCGAGGATGGTGACTGTTGTAGCGTAACATGGAGTTGCTGTCAGTGGGCTTGGTATAGAGGTCTGTATGTAGTTTACCATCTTGTGAGATGACCAATGTATCTAAGAACTGGACTGCTTCTGTAGAGTGAGTGAGAGTGAATTTTATATGATCATTAATGTTGTTGAGGAATGTCAGAAATTCGTGTAGTTGGATGACCGTGCCTGTCCAGGCGAGGAAGATATCATCTATGTATCGCCACCATGCCAGTACATGACTGGCATGGTGGGATACATAGACAGACCCTTCCTCAATCTCTGCCATGACCAAATTGGCGTAGCTGGGCGCCACGTAGGTCCCCATAGCGGTCCCAGCTGTTTGTAGGTAGAATTTGTCATTGAATAAAAAGTAGTTACATTGTAAGACTAATTCAAGAAGTTGGATAATGAATGAAGTTTGCACGGGAGAAAAATCTGTAGAGATCGTTCTGCGAATGGTCTGGATGCCTAGCTCGTGTGGAATTGAGGTGTAGAGACTGGTGACATCTAGGGATACCAATATACTGTTTTTTGGAAGTGTGACTTGTTCGATTTTTTTGAGGAAATCCGAGGTTTCCTGGATGTAGGATTTGGCCCTGTGTACATAAGGACGTAGTATTTGGTCCAGAAATATGGATATATGGCTAGTGAGTGAATCCCTCCCGGAGACAATTGGCCTCCCGGGAGGGTTCACCAAATCTTTATGTACCTTGGGAAGGAAATATATCATAGGTGTTGAAGGACACAGGACAGTCAAAAAATTAAAGAGAGGGCGGTCAATGGTCTCCATAGTCAGGGCATCTACCAAGACTATATTGATCTTTCTTTGTATGTCAAATTTAGGGTCTTTGTTCAGTAGTGTATATGTAGAGGCATCCCCCAATTGTCTCATTGCCTCAGCAATGTATTTTGAGCGGTCCATGATCACAACCGATCCCCCTTTGTCAGCGGGTTTTATGATCAGGCTGTGATCATGGACCAGATCATTGATCGCTCTCAATTGTTTCTGTGAAATATTGTGAGCTGCACTAATGTTTCCAGAGGTGAGCAGCTTGTCAGTCTCATTTTTAACAAGAGTACAGAATGTATCAATGGCAGGTACGTGTACCTGTGGAGAAAAATTGCTGTGTACACTAATGTCATAGTTACAGGCACGAAATTGTACATTATTAACATTAGTGTCAACATTAGAAGCACTAGAATTGTTCATAAACCACATTTTAAGTTTCAATTTTCTAAAGAACTGAATAAAGTCCAATTCAAGCTGGAACCAGTTAGTATGGTTAATCGGACAAAAGTTCAAGCCCCTAGCAAGCAATAGACATTGTGAATCAGATAAAGGGGTAGAAGATATATTTACCACTATTTTTTTGGTGGTTTGGTCTTCAACTGTGTCGTCCTCACGCCCCGACTTCTGGTTCTTGAGGGATCGTTTCCATTTGCGACCTCCCCTTCTGGTGGGTCGCTGTTGTGAGTCTGGCGTGCCCCTAAAAAATCCTGGGGGGCAGCAGGTGAACTGGATGCTGGTTCAGTAGGACGAGCGTTCTGGCGTGAGGTCCCCGGTTGGTCCTTCAAACGTCTTGTCCTCCTGGTGTTGGTGGACAAATCACCCCAATTGTATATGCGGCCATTTTGGTAGTCTTGCACATCACGGTACCACTTGTGACGTTTGATGTTTTCTTGTTCTGTTTTAAGTTTTGCCAAGAAGGAAGGCAAAACTATGTGTAGGCGAAACTACATTGGAGTTCCGAACGAGGTTCAACCAACATAGGTACTCAATTCGTAAGAAGCGTCTGGACTTACCCGTAGCTAAACATTTTACGGAATCTGGACATCATGAAAATGACCTCAGATTCACTTTGCTAGATCATGTTCCCATATCAAAGAAAGGCGGCGACCGAGTTAGCATACTCAAAAGGCGCGAATTACGTTGGATCCATGAGTTGGACACATTACGCCCCCATGGACTTAACGTAGATTTCACTGTAACCACAGGTATCTACAAATTATCCCGATGATTTGACCTGCCAGTTGAACTTGAATGTATATATAAATTGTGACACACATACTGAGCATTGTACTAACTCATCTATCATTCACTGTATATGAATCTTATGATCAATTCTATACCGTGTTCTTCTTTCAACATGCTAATTATTCTTGTTTTGTTTTTATGCAGATGATCAGGGGACACGTCGATCAAACACCACTGACCATCACCTATCTGACCACTCTACCAGTTCTAAACCCTCACCACCCGAGTGCAGCCAACCAAGACTGAAATCGCTCTCATCTACGTTTTTTTACTCCTCTGTATACATCTCTATGTGAGCCAGATTAACTGACAAGTCTACATAAACACAGCTATACACTGATGCATGTGTATACACATGTGCATGTACATAATAATGTGCCTATGTATACACTGTGCAGGTGCTTCACACTGCTTGCCTTCATAGTCACACCCTGTCACCATCCTCACACTTATACATGTATACCCGTAGTTCCCCTTATCACACTCCTTACAATTTTTAATCTTATTTAATTTTATTTATAATTTTTCCCTCAACACTTAATTCTCCATTTCCAACATCCTTATATACTAAGGATTCATCCACTCATGCACATCTATCTCCCGTTATTCACTTACACACCTATCATTCTCTACATACACTCCTGCTTTCACACACACTTCTCATCTTCCGTAGTTACTTATGTACATTGATCCACACTATCACATTACATCTGAATTGACAGACTTAGTACGGGAGCTTTGCCCGCACTACACATGGTTTCATTGACAACAGTACACATCTATACGCATGCGCCAAACAGGACACCACTTTCCCTGAAGTGTCATGGCGCTGGCGGCATCCGGAAGCACAGTGAGTGTGCGCGGACCGCGAGCTACAGTCGTTGCCTAGCAACGCGCGACGCCCCCTTGTGATTGGCTGTACTCCGGCTGGCCTGCGGAATTCCCTAGAGCCGTGTGCACACACGGCGTCAGGGAATGGCCGCCATTACCACAGATGGGTGAGTGTTTGACCTCGTGGCATGTTCCCCTGATTACTTTTAATGTCCACACACCTGTACACTAATTGTCACTTACACATGATGCGATATATGTCAGATTGTATATACTGTACAGCACTGATTACACTGCCTTGTTAAAAATATGCATTTTTTCTATGTATCATTATGTTCTTTTTTCACGCAATTGTCACAGCATCCATTGTATTGAATGTTTTTTCTTTATTGAGCACAATCACCTTTTGATATTGTACCCCATATAAATATGGGAGGAGTGTGTCACTTGCTTATGCTTGAAAAAGACCGTGGTGACGGTCGAAACGTTGTATCTTACCTTGAGCTAATAAACCTATTTTGATCACTACTGGAGTGCTGTGGGACACTTTATTCTACTATACATCACTGCTGCTGCCAGTGACCGGGGCTGCGATTGGGCCCGCTTGCACCCGCTACACCTTTGCATCCCTGGTGTGCTGCTCCTCCTTGCTATCTGGATATATATATATACATATATATATATATATATATATACACACAGGAGAGTATGAAGTGTTTTTGTCATATAAAAGAACTTTTAACACATCATAGAGACTCATCAAAAGTTTTGATCACTAAAACAAATGGGTAGAATGGCTCATCTGAACATGGTTTCTCCCCACCGTCTCCTCTCTCTTTTTTTTTCTTTTTTTTTATAAATCTTTATTCATGCAATTACAAATTTTACAAAAGAAACCATAGCAATCACCATCTCATCCCCCCCCAAAAATTTTTTTTAATAATATACAATGTTTTCCCTCCCTCATAAACAGCTCTATCAAGTCTAGAATTGTACATGGGGCTGCTCTGTCAAGTCCAAAATTTTACACATACATAGATCATTAAAAACATTCCCGCTATCGTGGTTTATCCCATGCTTGACTCACTTTCCATAAATTTTATAATCTTTCTTCACAATTTCTAACCATTCATGAATACTCTGCAAGAGAGAAAACACATGTAGAGTATTGAATGAAATACAGTATGTAGCTCGTCTGTTTTATAGAAGGCAGACAAATTTGCAAGCCCCAGTCACATTGGAGGAGATTTATCAAAAACTGTCTAGAGAAAAAGTTGCTGAGTTGCCCATAGCAATTTTATTGGTTGCTATGGGCAACTCAGCAACTTTTCCTCTGGACAGGTTTTCATGAATCTTTCCCATTATGTATAAATTCATATAAACTCTAATTGAACATTTAATTAAATTTCCCACTTATTGTGTTTTGAAATGATGAATCTTTCTCCATATGAATGGGCCCAGTAGTCTCATCTGGTTGTGTGGGTCTGTAGGATTCATATATAACCCCTTAGGGACTCTATTTTCACCTTAACCTTCACCTTCATTCATAACTCTGGGATGCTTTTACCTTTTTTTCAGATTTCTAGAAAAAATTTTCGTGACATATTCTACTTTAACATACTGGTAAATTTTCGTTGTTACTTGCATCCTTTCTTGATGAAAAATCCCCAAATTTCCTGAAAATGTTGAACATTTTGCATTTTTTCTTACTTTGAAACTTTCTCCTTGTAAGGAAAATGGACATTCCAAATAAATAATATATTGATTCACAGATACAATATGTCTACTTTATGTTGGCCTCATTAAGTTGACAGTTAGAAGGACAAAAAAACTAAAGTGTGATTCAAAATGGCCAACTTCAAAATGGCCACCATGGTTACCACCCATCTTGAAAAGTTTCCCCCCTCACATATACTAATGTGCCACAAACAGGAAGTTAATATCACCAACCATTCCCATTTTATTAAGGTGTATCCATATAAATGGCCCACCCTGTTTAATACATTATAACTTGTTCTTCAATAAGGGAATCTCTCGAGGGGCCACAAAAACAATGAACTTTAGCAAGGCAAAGTTTGACCAACTCAGAGAAGCCCTTAACAATATAAAATGTGATAATGTCCTCAATAACAAGAATACTGACACTAAATGGGACACTTAAAAATATCTTAAACTCTCACTGTAAGATGTATATACCTTATGGGAATAAAAGGGTCAGAAATAAAAGAAAACCAATATGGATAAATAAAAACATTAAGGGGGCAGTAAATGACAAAAGTAAAGCATTTAAACTACTAAAAGAGGACGGCAGTGAAGAAGCATTAAAAAGCTATAGAGAAAAATGTAAAATATGTAAAAAAAAAAAAACAGATAAAAGCCACAAAAATAGAGACAGAAAGACTCATTGCCAAAGAGAGTAAAACTAACCCCAAAATGTTCTTTAACTATATAAATAACAAAAAGGTCAAAGATGAAAGTGTAGCAGGGATCAGGAACAAGCAAATATATTAAACAAATTCTTCTCCACTGTGTTCACCGAAGAAACTGAAATGCCAGGTGAAATACAGCGAGATAAGGTAAACTCCCCAGTACATGTCACCTGTCTAACCCAGGAAGAAGTACAGTGCCGCCTACAAAAAATAAAAATAGACATCGCCAGGTCCAGATGGCATTCACCCCTTGTTCTAAAGAAATTAAGTAATGTAATAGACAGACCCCTATTTTTTTTCATGGACTCTATAGTAACAGGGACTGTTCCACAGGACTGGTGCATGGCAAATGTGGTGCCAATATTTAAAAAGGGGACAAAAAGTGACCCCCGGAATTATAGGCCTGTTAGTTTAACCTCTGTTGTATGTAAATTGTTTGAGGGTTTTCTAATAGATGCTATTTTGGAATATCTTGATAAAAATTAATGTGTGACTCCATATCAACATGGCTTTATGAGGGATCGGTCCTGCCAAACTAACCTGATCAGCTTTTATGAGGAGTTGAGCTCCAGACTGGACCAGTGGCAATCGCTGGATGTTGTATATCTGGATTTTTCCAAAGCATTTGATAAGGTGCCACATAAAAGGTTGGTGCATAAAATGAGAAGGATGGGGCTGGGGGAGAAGTGTGTAAGTGGGTAAGTAACTGGCTCAGTGATAGGAAACAGAGGATGGTTATTAATGGTACTTATTCTGATTGGGTGACTGTTACTAGTCGGGTACCACAGGGGTCAATCTTGAGTCCTGTCCTATTTAATATATTCACTAATGACCTTGTAGAGGGATTGAATAGTAAAGTAGCAATCTTTGCAGATGATACTAAACTCTGTAAAGCGCTAAACACAATAGAGGACAGGGCACTGTTACAAATGGATCTGGATAGGTTGGAGGCTTGGGATGGGAAGTGGCAGATGAGGTTCAACACTGATAAATGTAAGGTAATGCACATAGGGAGGAAAAATCCGGCCTGGGATTATGTATTTAATGGGAGCACACTCTGGATGACTGATGTGGAAAAGGACTTGGGAGTTTTAGTTGACAGTAAATTTAGCTGTAGTGACCAGTGTCGGGCAGCTGCTGCCAAGGCAAATAAAATCATGGGGTGCATCAATAGGGGCATAGATGCACACAACAAGGAAATAATTCTACCACTATACAAATCACTAATCAGACCACACATAGAATACTGTGTACAGTACTGGGCCCCAGTGTACAAGAAAGATATAGTGGAGCTGGAAAGGGTTCAAAGATGGGCAACCAGGGTAATATGGGGAATGGGAGGACTACAGTACCCAGAAAGATTATCAGAATTAGGGTTATTTAGTTTAGAAAAAAGAAGGCTTAGGGGAGACCTAAGAACTATGTATAAATATATCAGGGGACCGTACAGAGAACTCTCCCATGATGTATTTATACCCAGGACTGTATCTATAACAAGGAGGCATCCTCTACGTCTAGAGGAAAGAAGGTTTCTACACCAGCACAGATGGGGGTTCTTTACTGTAAGAGCAGAGAGACTGTGGAATTCTCTCCCGG
The DNA here is from genome assembly GCF_029499605.1 of Hyla sarda. Classification (NCBI taxonomy): domain Eukaryota; kingdom Metazoa; phylum Chordata; class Amphibia; order Anura; family Hylidae; genus Hyla; species Hyla sarda. The sequence continues at coordinate 91,825,798 of NC_079197.1, forward strand.
AGGAGGTGGTCATGGTGAACTCTGTAAAAGAATTTAAAAGGGGTCTGGATGCATTTTTGGAGAGTAAGAACATTTCTGGTTATGTATATTAGATTTATAGGGACAGAACGTTGATTCAGGTATTCATTCTGACTGCCATATTTGGAGTCGGGAAGGAGTTTTTACCTCTAGTATGAGGGTTTTATGCCTACCCCTGGATCAACTCATTAGAGACTCATTAGGGTTATAGGTTGAACTTGATGGACTCTGGTCTTTTTTCAACCTTATGAAGTATGTTACTATGACATGTTTTTACTTTTTGAAGATATTAGAGGGCTTTAAGTATAACAGCAATTTAAAGAATTTTCACGATAAATTCAAAATCTGAATTTTTCAGGGACTAGTTAAGTTTAAAGAGAATTTGAGGGGCTTTTCTGTGAGAAATACCCCATAAATGACCCCATTATAGAAACCGTACCACTCAAAGTATTCAAAATGACATTCAGAAAGTTTGTTAACCCTTTAGGTGTTTCATAGGAATAGCAGGAATGTGAAGGAGAGAATTCAAAATCTTAATTGTTCTTGTATAGCCATTTATTTTTTATTTTTACAAGGGGTAAAACGAGAAAAATCCCACCAAAATGTGTAACCCAATTTCTCTCAAGTAAAGAAATACACCATATGTGGGTGCACTAGAGGACTCAGAAGGGAAGCAGCAACAATGGGATTTTGGAGAATGAATTTTGCTAAAATGGTTTTTGGGGGCATGTCACATTTAGGAAGCCCCTATGATGCCAGAACAGCAAAAAAAACACAAAAAAAAAACACATGGCATGCTATTTTGTAAAGTACACCCCTCAAGGATCCTAACAAGGGGTACAGTGAGCCTTAACATTTCACAGGTGTTTGATGACTTTTCATAAAAGTCGCATGTGTAAATGAAATATTTTTTTTCACTAAAATGAAGTTTTTCCCCCCAAAATGTAACATTTTAGCGGTAATAGGAGAAAATGCCCCCCCCCCCCAAATTTGTAACCCTATTTCTTCTGAGTAAGGAAATATCCCATGTGCACTCTGGTGCACTACAATGCTCAGAAGGGAAGGAGTCACATTTGGCTTTTAGAAAAGCAAATTTTGCTGAAATGTCACATTTAGCCCCTATGGTGCCAGAACAGCAAAAAAAAAAAAACACATGGCATACTATTTTGGAAACTACAAACCTCAAGGAACGTAACAAGCGGTACAGTGAGTCTTAACACCCCACAGGTGTTTGACGACTATTCGTTAACGTCAGATGTGTAGATGGAAATTTTTTTCTTTTTCACTAAAAAGCTGTTTTTTTCTCCAAATTTTACATTTTTTACAAGGGGTAATAGGAGAAAATGCCACCCAAAATTTGTAACCACATTCCTTAAAACAAGTCAAAATGAGGCTCAGTAGTGTGTGTGGCCTCCATGTGCCCGTATGACCTCTCTACAATGTCTGGAAATGCTCCTGATGAGGTGACATCTGCCAACTCTTGGACAGTCTGTGGGGCAACTTGGCATTGGTGGATGGAGAGAGACATGATGTCCCAGATGTGCTCGAACGGATTCCGGTCTGGGGAGCGGGCGGGCCAGTCCATAGCATCAATGCCTTCCTCTTGCAGGAACTGCTGACACACTTTAGCCACATGAAGTCAAGCATTGTCTTGCATTAAGAGGAACCCAGGTCCAACCGCACCAGCATACGGTCTCACAAGGGGTCTGGGGATCTCATTTCAGTATCTAATGGCAGTTAAGCTACCTCTGGCAAGCACATGGAGGGCTGTGTGGCCCCCAAAAGAAATGTCACCCCACACCATTACTGACCCACCGCCAAACTGGTCATGCTTGAGGATGTTGCAGGCAGCAGAATGTTCTCCATGGCGTCTCCAGACTCTGTCATGTCTGTCACATGTGCTCAGTGTGAACCTGTTTTCATCTGTGAAGAGTACAGGGCACCAGTGGCGAATTTGCCAATCATGTTGTTCTCTGGCAATTTCCCAACGTCCTGCACGGTGTTGGACTGTAAGCACAACCCCCACCTGTGGACGTCGAGCCCTCATGGAGTCTGTTTCTTACCGTTTGAGTGGCCACATGCACATTTGTGACCTATTGAGGAAAAAAGAAAAAACAAGGAGGGCAGCGCCTCATGTATTACCTAAGGTACCGTAGTCCCTGTAGAGGACAGAACAAATAGGGCTCTATAAGATGGCCACTCACCTGGCTGCGGAGAAAATGTGCATGTCTCCCCTAGGGGGTATGAAGAAATTTTCTGGGTTGGAACTGCTGGGCCCAAGGAACGAATGGGGACTCCTCCCATAGGAAACATGCAGACTTGCATCAGCGGGCGATGCTCAGAACTCCAGAAGCATCAAGATGGAAGCCAAGATAGGGTTAAAGTGCTAGTAAGCACTATGTTTATTAAATAACCAATAGACACGTTTCAGAGGGTCATTCCTCCTGAGGAAGGAGGATTGACCCTCCAAAATGTGTCTATTGGTTATTTCACAGATTGACTTGGAGTTACACTGTGTTGTTTAAGTGTTCCCTTTATTTTTTTGAGCAGTGTAATATAATGTTTGGTAGCTTATGCAATGTAATTTAACATCTTTTTTGGCCTGAGATTTGGACCCAATTAAAAATCTCTACAGAGACCTGAAAATGGCTTCCACCTATGGCCCCGCCCCAACTGACAGAGCTGAAGAGGATCTGCAGAGAAGAATGGCAGAAATCCCCAAATTCTGGTGTGCAAACCTTGTGGCCTCATCCCCAAGAAGACTGGAGGATGTGATCACTGCAATAGATGCTTCAGTACTGAGTAATGGGTCTGAATACTCACATCAATGCAATATTTTAGATTTCATTTTATCATTAGGTATTGAGCGAAGAATGAAAACTCAATTTTTTTTATTTTGGCTGCAGCATAAGAAAATGTGAAAGGGTCTGAAAGCTTCCCGAATGTGCTGTAAATGCAGCTGAAATCTATGACACAACAGGGAGTTTACTTCCTGTCATTCTTTAGGCCACAGGTTCAGTGAATAATCCTTGCACCATATACAGTGCTGCACTATTGCTCTCTCTGAGCTGTGGGTAGTGCAGGGGGTATCTTTAATAAAACTATTAATATTCTGTACACAAACCGGATTTGATAAGTGCTTTATTGTAATTGTAATTTTGTGTTGTAACTTTGCTCTATTGGTGTGTCTGTTATGTATCTATTGCTTTGTTTGGTCTGGAAATTATTAACTGCTAGCAATGCCTGCCAAAACATTTTGGGGGTAATATATAATGGCAAAACTGTGACCTATTTTTGAGCAAGCTCGGTTTTGCATAAAATTTTTTGCACAAATTGGGAGTTTACACAACATTTTTTCCACAAAGACAGGGCTGGTGCAATTGTTTATGCAATTCTTCCGCTCTGAGTCAGTGCAGGGAATGATACATTTCCCCATGTATAAAATTGTCAATTATTTTCCAATGAGAGGGCACTATTTTCCTATTGGAAGCACAAGGGTTGGCATTTTGTGGGTTGGCACAACGTGGGTTTTAACAATACTTCTTTTCTGCATCAAACATTATGTACAAACCACTTTGTGCCCCCAAACGATATAAAGTCCACCTTTATTCTCTAAGAAAGGGTCTGTATAAGTCTTCACACTGTTTCATCCTATAAATTAGACCCCATGAAAAAGGACTACGATCCAAAACGTGCACAGGGGAGCAGGCAGAGTTAAATCTTTTTAAGTAAGATACTCTTAAGGGAAGAGATTTATCAAAACCTGTCCAGAAGAAAAGTTGCCCAGTTGCCCATAGCAACCAATCCACTCACTTCTTTCATTTTTAACAAGGCCTCTGCAAAATGAAAGAAGCAATCTGATGGGTTGCTATGGGCAACTTAGTAAATTTTCCTTTGCACAGGTTTTGATAAATCTCCCCCAATGTGAGCGGTAGTTGGACATGGCAGTAGGCAGGAGACATCATACTTTCCCATTGGAGTCTATTAGGAGTTTACCATATCCACTGTGGATAAGTATGCCATACAGATTATGTACTTTTGAGGTAGACTGATTGGGTAGCTTCATGTTTTATGTTTGCTGGCCTCAATGAGGGACATTTATCAATGTTTGCTTATGTATTCTTTTTTTTAGTAATTTTTTCCTTACTTTTTTTTTTCTTATGTGTGACTTATTTATCAACTGCTTTCAGCCTGTTGATAATTTTCTTTCACGTAAACAATTTTTCCTTTTTTACTTTGGTAGTAGCTTTTTCTGCTCCATGTTTGAGCTGGAGTAAATTTAGTAAATTTTTAACCCTGTTGCGACTTTTTTTGCGCAGTTGCGACTGTCGCAGTTAATAAATACCTGACTACCCGTAGTCCATTTAATAATTATTATTATGTAGTTAATTTTTGGAAAACCTGCTTTTCTCGCTTTCCAGTCAAAATGTCGCACAAAAAATCGCGTAGTCGCAGTTGCGACAATTTTGCGACAATTATAGTAAAGAAAACCTGACTAAACCCGTTGATAAATGTCCATAAATATGATTTCTGAATACTGTTGCCTCAAACCTGCATTTTGTTAGCACTTTCCTTTTGACACTCCAGCTTTTTGGACTATAAGAATATATGAATTTTTAATTGTCATTTAATAAAAAATATATTTTAAAGTAGAAGAGGTATCAAACTCAATAAATGCTTGTGATGTGAATAGACCTGTATGGCTGCTGTAGCAGTAAGGCTGGGATCACATCACGTTTTTGCCATACTGTTTTCAATCCGTTTTTCTAAAGAAAACCGTATGGCAAAAAAACGGATGGAACAGTATGAGAAAAAGTAAACCGTATGCGTTTTTGAACTGTATACTGTTTTTAAAAGTGCATACAGTTCCGTCCGTTTTTATTTAAAAAAAAAACACGTTTTTGATGATTTTTTTCCATTTTTAATGGGAGGGGTGTTGGGTGGGGACTTTAGGATGCAAATGCGCATGTACAAAGTAAAAACCGTATACGGTTTCCCGTATGGTACAGTATACATGTGCGTTTCCTATTGATGTCCATGTTTAAAAAAAATGCATGCAGTTGCAGTACGGCTTATAAACCGGAGACAAAAAAAGTGGTCAACCCCCCCCCCCCCCCTCCCACCATCGTTTCCCTACCTGCGCCTGTCTCCAGCGACGATCGGCGGTCCCCACGCATCGTCTTTGCAGGTACCGGCCTCCATCTTCTCCCCCCGTTCTGCCCAACATCCAGGGGTGGGCAGAATGTGGGGTTGCCATGGCAACCCACTGTCCTGCGCTGCCATTGGTCAGAATCAGTTCTGACAAATGGCAGGGGATAGTAGGAGATTGCAGCACTGCGACCTCGCTCCTAAGCCTCAGGATGATCGGGGCTGTCACTGACAGCTCCGATCATCCCTATTTTCCGGGTGATCAAGTCACCAGAGACCCGATCAGCCTGGAATAGCAGAAAATCGCATGTATGAATTGACATAAGATTTTCTGCGATCGCCGACATGGGGGGTCTCAGGACCCCCCTCGGCGATGTGCCGGGATGCCTGCTGAATGATTTCAGCAGGCATCCCGGTCCGGTACCCAACCGGCTAGCGGCGGGGACCAGAATTCCCACGGGCGTATGCATATGCCCCACGTCCTTAAGGACTCGGGATGCAGGGCGTATGCATACGCCCGGCGTCCTGAAGAGGTTAAGATTTAAAGGGCCAGTGCGCTCATTAGTGTAATTCCCCTGTGGCTCATTGATAAATTCCTTCACCCTCCTCACTTCCATGCCGGATCTTTGTTGCCTTGTGCCTGAGAGAAAGCATTCCTGAGAGTTGCCTTGCCGTGTATCTGATCCTTTGCTCTGTGACTTGACCTTGCTCCTCTGCCTCCTGCCTATTGACCTCCTGCTATGCCTCCTGATGTACTAGCCTGTCTCCTGGTAGCGCCTCCATGCTCTGGACACTATGCTGACAGACACAGCAAACCTTCTTGCCACAGCTCGCATTGATGTGCCATCCTGGATGAGCTGCACTACCTGAGCCACTTGTGTAGGTTGTAGACTCCGTCTCATGCTACCACTAGAGTGAAAGTACCGACAGCATTCAAAAGTGACCAAAACATCAGCCAGGAAGCATAGGAACTGAAAAGTGGGCTGTGGTCCCCACCTGCAGAACCACTTCTTTATTGGTGGTTTCTTGCTAATTGACTATAATTTCTACCTGTTGTCTGTTCCATTTGCTCAACAGCATGTGAAATTGATTTTCAATCAGTGTTGCTTCCTGAGTGGACAGTGTGATTTCACAGAAGTGTGATTGACTTGGAGTTACATTGTGTTGTTTAGAGGGGTACTCCACTGGAAAGCATTTTTTTTTTAATCAGCTGGTGCCAGAAAGTTAAACATATTTGTTAATCACTTTTATAAAAAAAAATCTTAATCCTTCCAGTACTTATCAGCTGCTGTTATGATCCACAGGAAGTTATCGTCTTTTTGAATTTCCTTTCTGCCTGACCACAGTGCTCTCTGTTGAACCTCTGTCCATTTTAGGAACTGTCCAGAGCAGAATAGGATTTCTATGGGGATTTGCTCCTACTCTGTACAGTTCCTAAAATGGACAGTGGTGTCAGCAGAGCACTGTGGTCAGGCAGAAAGGAAATTGAAAAAGAGTTTTGTTGGGGATATATACAGTCATGGCCGTAAATGTTGACACCCTGACATTTTTCAAGAAAAATCAAGTATTTCTCATAGAAAAGGATTGCAGTAACACATGTTTTGCTATACACATGTTTATCCCCTTTGTGTGTATTGTAACTAACCCAAAAAAGGAGGAAAAAAAGCTAATTGGACATAATGCCACACCAAACTAAAAAAGTGGGCTGGACATAATTATTGGCACCTTTTCAAAATTGTGGAAAAATAAGATTGTTTCAAGCATGTGATGCTCCTTTAAACTCACCTGGGGCAAGTAACATGTGTGGGCAACATAAAAATCGCACCTGAAAGCAGATAAAAAGGAGAGAAGTTCACTTAGTCTTTGCATTGTGTGTCTGTGTGTGCCACACTAAGCATGGAAAACAGAAAGAGGAGAAGAGAACTGTCTGAGGACTTGAGAACCAAAATTGTGGAAAAATATCAACAATCTCAAGGTTACAAGTTCATCTCCAGAGATCTAGATTTCTCTTTGTCCACATTGCACAACATTATCAAGAAATTTGCAACCCATGGCACTGTAGCTAATCTCCCTGGGTGTGGACAGAAGAGAAACATTTATGAAAGGTGTCAACGCAGGATAGTCCGGATGGTGGACAAGCAGCCCCAAACAAGTTCCAAAGATATTCAAGCTGTCCTGCAGGCTCAGGTGGCATCAGTGTCAGCGCAAACTATCCATCAACATTTAAATGAAATTAAACACTATGGCAGGAGACCCAGGTGGACCCCACTGCTGACACGGAGACATAAAAAGCAAGACTACATATTGCCAAAATGAACTTGAGTAAGCCAAAATCCTTCTGGGAAAACGTCTTGTGGACAGATGAGACCAAGAGAGACCTTTTTGGTAAAGCACATCATTCAACTGTTTACCAAAAATGGAATGAGGCCTACAAAGAAAAGAACACAGTACCTACAGTGAAATATGGTGGAGGTTCAATGATGTTCTGTTTTTTTTTTTTGTTGCTGCCTATGGCACTGGGTACCTTGAATGTGTGCAAGGCATCATGAAATCTGAGGATTACCAACGGATTTTGGGTCGCACTGTACAGCCCAGTGTCAGAAAGCTGGGTTTGTGACCCAGATCTTGGGTTTTCCAGCAGGACAATACGTCATAAAGCACCCAGAAATGGATGGCAACAAAGCGCTAGAGAGTTCTGAAGTGGCCAGCAATGAGTCCAGATCTACATCCCATTGAACACCTGTGGAGAGATCTTAAAATTGCTGTTGGGAAAAGGCGCCCTTCCAATAAGAGAGACCTGGAGCAGTTTGCAAAGAAAGAGTGGTCCAACATTCCGGCTGAGAGGTATAAGAAGCTTATTGATGGTCATGGGAAGCGACTGATTTCAGTTATTTTTTCCAAAGGGTGGGAAGCCAAATATTAAGTTAAGGGTGCCAAGAATTTTGTCCAGACCATTTTTGGAGTTTGGTGTGACATTATGTCCAATTTTCTTTTTTTCCTCCCTTTTTTGGTTTAGTTCCAATACACACAAAGGGAATAAACATGCGTTACTGCAATCCTTTTCTGTGAGAAATACTTCATTTTCTCAAAAAATGTCAGGGGTGCCAACATTTACGGCCATGACTGTATCTATCTATCTATATATGCACAGCACATACTTACGCTTTATATATATATATATATATATATATATATATATATATATATATATATATGTGTTATATAAATGTTTGTGTATATATGTAAATACACTCTAATACTAAAAATATGGTATATTTTTATATGGCATATAAATTGGTATATAAGTGAAGTTATTTGTGGGAGGAGTCTGGGCGCTATAACAGCAGTGACCCAGGGGTGGATAGGTTACTGCCGTCGGTTTTCATTCATCACCTCCGGGTCAGCATCGGCACTCGTGTCTGGAACCTTCTCCTTGTGGCCCCATGGTATAGGTAAGAGCGCAGTCTGCCTGCGCTAGTATTTTCAATTTCTGTTCTTCCGCCGCTGCTACGCTCCAGCACCAGAGTATCGCAGTGCTCGCAACAGTGGGGCAACTCTATGTCATTATATTATGCATTTCATTAGTTTATTCCACACTGGTCCAGAGCTGCTGTATGTCCTGTATTATTCCTTAGTTTTACTACATATACATATTATTCTGGTGGGGTCACTGTGATATACGTTGCATTTTTATCCTGCACTGTTGTTATGTATTTTACTCCTGAACTGTGCTCACTGATTACTGGTAAGGTCACTGTGTTATTACATTATTGTCCTGCACTGATCCTGTGGTTCTTGTATTACGTCCGGGGGGTTTACTCACTATTCTGCTGGTGAGGTCACTCTGTACATACATTATAATACCTATCCTGTACTGATCCTGAGTTATATCCTGTATTATACGCCAGAACTGTACTCACTTTCCTGCTGGTGGGGTCACTGTGTACATACATTACTTTACTTATGCTATAATGATCCTGAGTCATATTCTGTTTTGTGCTCCAGAGCTGTAATCACTATTCTGCTGGTAAGATCACTTTTGTATTTACATTACTCACTTATTCTATTCGGTATCATACACTACCTGAGCTTTTCGCACCATTCTGCTAGAGCTAAGGAAAAGGGGGGAGTTAGTCTTATATGATATTAGGGCTTTTATTTTGTTGACCCTGGGTTGTGTTTTAGCTACCTTAAGGTTATGTCTTGCATGGAGTGGTCGTGGTGGTTTTTCGCTATTCCATGCTTTGTTTCATATTATAGAGCAGTTCTTCCCATCCATTTGTTGTCAAGCTCTTGAATTCGATTTATCAGCATTCTCCGTGCTCAAAGTACTGTAGCTCTCTTTGTTCACTCCTGTTTTATCACAATTACGTCATGTGTATGTCACTTGCAATTGGCCCTGACTTTGGTTGTCAGGTCTCGTGTATTTAGTTTTCTCATTTCTTCATATGTGGTTGATTGGTCGGTCACACACCGTTCGTAAGTATCGTTGTTTCGTTCATAGGCTCAGTCATCTATTTTCTTGTTCCTTCTCTTCCCGGATTGTTGGGGGGGGGGGGGGGGCTCTTGCTAAGTTCCTTTTCTTGTGTTGCTAGCTGCGCTGTTTGTTTCTTGCCATGTCAGTCCTCAAGGCCTCATGTGTAGAATTATCATGGGTTGTGGATAAAAAGAAAAAAACAAAAGGGGAATGCCATTAGAGGTTGATTGCCTTCGTCAGTCCTCGTGCCTCGTATTCTGGCTTATTTAGTTTACACCTGTCTTGTCTACACGCACCTCTAGGGGCAGATTGCTTGTCAGTCCATGTGCCTCATGTTGTCTTCCTTTGTGTAAAAAAAAAAGTGGGGGAGGGGGTCGGCTGTGTTTTCTCTTTTCTGATGGCATTTCATTGTTGTTCTAGGGTGATGTCTCTCATTTCTGAAAGTGTAGAAGGGGCAGTGGTCCCCCCTCGCCTGCCAGATCATCTTCTCAGGGGAGTGTCCAGTCACTTAGGTCATGGACCATTCCAAAAATTACAGCTCAACTGCGTCATCGGGGCATCCCTTTCCCTGCCATGGCCAGGAAAGCAGAACTGTTCAGGATTCTATGTTCCCATGGGACTCCGGGTGCTGTGCTCAAGACCAGCCAGATCGAGAATCTGTCTCGCTCATTCAGATTCCCACTATTCTGAATTAGTTGTCAACGTCTATGCAGGATATGCAAGATAGGCTAGTTGCTCTAGAGTCTCATGCTAGTCCTGCTGTCCCAGTAGTCTCCCCTGAGTCTGTTGTTCCTCCTGTGCCAGGTGACTCCTCTGAGGCTGTTGTCTCTTCAGGGTCTGTCACCACCCCTGAGCCTGTTGCTACCCCAGGGCCTGTTGTCTCCTCTGGGCCTGTTGTTTCCTCCGGGCCAGTTCTTGCTGCGGTAACAGTTGTCACATCCTCACCTGGGTTATCCTCTCCAGGTACATCCTCTCCCACTGTAAGCCTTATTCCCGCTCATTTCATCCCTAAGGCCATCAGGAAAGATATCCTCGATGGGAAGGATCTTAATTTAGCATCCCTCCTGGTGGCCTCACAGGATGTTCTTGATAACAAGACCTTCACATGCGGAAAAACGTCAGTCATACTGAAGGCTGGGGATCCTCATCTTGACCCCTTGGGGACGGAGGGTTTTTCCGTTTTTGCCCTTTTGTTTTTTCCTCCTTACTTTTAAAAATCATAACCCTTTAAATTTTGCACCTAAAAATCCATATGATGGCTTATTTTTTGTGCCACCAATTTTACGTTGTAATGACATCAGTAATTTTACCCAAAAATCTATGGCGAAATGGAAAAACAAATCATTGTGCAACAAAATTGAAGAATAAATGCCATTTTGAAACTATTGGGGGCTTCCGTTTCTACGCAGTACATTTTTCGGTAAAAATGACACCTTATCTTTATTCTGTCGGTCCATACAATTAAAATGGCATCCTATTTATATAGTTTTGATTTTGTCATACTTCTGGAAAAAATCATAACTACATGCAGGAAAATTTATACGTTTAGAATTGTCATCTTCTGACCCCTATGACGTTTTTATTTTTCTGCGTATGGGGCGGTATGAGGGCTCATTTTTTGTGCCGTGATCTGAAGTTTTTAGCAGTATCATTTATGTCTTGATCTGACTTTTTGATCACATTTTATTCATTTTTTCATGATTTAAAAAGTTAGCAAAAATATGCTATTTTGGACTTTGGATTTTTTTTGCGCGTACACCATTGACCGTGCGGTTTAATTAACGATTTATTTTTCTAATTCTGACATTTCCACTCACGGCGATACCACATATGTTTATTTTTATTTAGTTTGTTTTTATTTTTAAATGGGAAAAGGGGGGTGATTCAAACTTTTATTAGGGAAGGGGTTAAATGATTTTTTCACTTTATTTTTTGCAATGTTATAGCTCCCATAGGTGGCTATAACACTGCACACACTGATCTTTTACATTGATCAATGGTTTCTCATAAGAAACCATTGATCAATGATTCTGCCGCTTGACTGTTCATGCCTGGATCTCAGGCACTGATCAGTCATTCGGCAATGGGACAGTGAGGAGGCAGGTAGGGACCCTCCTGCTGTCCTGCAAGCTGTTCGGGATGCTGCAATTTCATTGCGGCGATCCCGAACAGCCCCCTGAGCTAACTGCCAATGGTTTACTTTCCCTTTAGATGCGGCGTTCAACTTTGAACGCTGCGTCTAAAGGGTTAATAGCGCGCAGTGTGTACATATTGAAGGGAAAAATAATGTTGCTGCTAACGCACTCTCTTGTTTGAATTTCCAGGTTTTCCTCCAAGTAATGCCGGAGACAGACAGGCTGTACCTCTTTTCAACTCTCTGATGGTGGATTAAGTGGCCATTTTTCAGGAGCCCTAGCTATAATAAATCACTCGCTAGCAAACAACACCGCCAGATCATACAAATTAACATGGAACGCTTTTCTCAAGTTCCCACAGTACTATCCATTTGTATTCAGCAGGCATACAACACTACCGTTCCCTTAGTCACCCTTGTCTCCCTTCCATTTTTAGGTCTCACCTGGTGAAAGCTGCCTTTAGGGAGATCCAAAAAGGGAAAAACCTAGGCCCCCCATGAGAGTTCCAGTGTCCGCAGCTAACTTCCAGCAATTTAGTCAACCTCTAGACCATAAGCCCTTTTTTTATCCGCCACTGTTGTGATTAAAGCAGCGATGTACATGGGTTATTATGGCTTTCTCAGGCCAGGTGAATTTACAAAGACTTCGCACAACTCCCAGGTATTGTTAATTAAACATATACTGCCTTTGTTGGCAATGACAGAGGTCAAACATTTTCTGTGAGTCTTCACAAGGTTTTCACACACTGTTGCTGGTATTTTGGCCCATTCCTCCATGCAGATCTCCTCTAGAGCAGTGATGTTTTGGGGCTGTCACTGGGCAACACGAATTTTCAACTCCCTCCAAAGGTTTTTTATTGGGTTAAGATCTGGAGACTGGCTAGGCCACTCCAGGACCTTGAAATGCTTCTTACAAAGCCATTACTTCGTTGCTCGGGCAGTGTGTTTGGGATCATTGTCATTCTGAAAGACCAAGCCACGTTTCATCTTTAATGCCATTGCTGATGGAAGGAGGTTTTCACTCAAAATCCCACGATACATGGCCCTATTCATTCTTTCCTTTACACGGATCAGTCATCCTGGTCCCTTAGCAGAAAAATGGCCCCAAAGCATGACTTTTCCACCCCCATGCTTCACAGTAGATATGGTGTTCTTTGGATGCAACTCAACATTATTTCTCCTTCCAACACAAGTTGAGTTTTTACCCAAAAATTCTACTTTGGTTTCATCTGACCATATGATATTCTCCCAATATTCTTCTGGATCATCCAAATGCTCTCTAGCAAACTTCAGATGGGATTGGACATGTACTGGCTTAAGCAGGGGGACACATCTGGCACTGCATGATTTAAGTCCCTGGCGGCATAGTATGTTACTAATGGAAGTCTTTGTTACTTTGCTCATGAGTTGCAGGTCAATCACTAGATTCCCCCGTGTGGTTCTGGGATTTTTGCTCACCGCTCTTGTGATCATTTTAACACCGCAGGATGAGATCTTACGTGAAGCCCCACATCAAGGGAGATTATCAGTGGTCTTGTATGTCTTCCATTTTCTAATACTTGCTCCCCCAGCCTGGTGCAATTTTGTTTCTGGTGTCCTTTGACAGCTCTTTGGTCTTGGCCATAGTGGAGTTTAAAGTGTTACTTTTTGAAGTTGTGGACAGGTGTCTTTTATACTAATAACAAGTTCAAAGTTTCTTGCAGGTGAAAGCAGGATGGGAATGGTTGCTGAGAAACATTCCAAGCGTTGGGGATGACCAAGGGACAGGGTCAGATAACCACAGTTAGGAGGAAGCGAGCACAGAGCAGCAGCAAAGAATGCTGGGACCTGTGGTTTGAAAACAACTTGTGTGGAAGGGAACAAGGGACCCCCGCGATCAGACATCTTATTCCATACCCTTTGGATACCCCTTTAATGTTCTATTCTTTTTTCTTATTCCATTCGTTGGATAATCCCATAAACTAACAGTGTAATGCAGCGCAACATTCACTCATCCAGCCACAAAATGTAAAGTGTGCCAGGATATTGTTAACACCCACATAGGCAAAACAATGGGTCAGCACTTATGGTTTGTAACATAATTTTCTACATTGTCTGTTTAGTTGTACAATTTAGTAATCTTAAGAAGTAGGTTTCTAAGCAGGAGGATTAATACTGTATATTACTAAGTCCTATAACTAGACATGGGAAAATCTTTCATTCCATTATCCTATTGTGTGTCCTACTTTCATTATCAAGAGTAAATGGAATCCTTATTGATTTGTGTTAGTTAATTGTGTGGTTTTTGCTTACCTGGGTGAAAAAGTTGATATCCCTCATTTATATCAGAGATAGCTTTTAGTAGCTTTGCCTTGGTGATGATGTGTCCATTAAATGAGGTCACATGGAGGTTTTATTTAAAAAAAATAAAATCAATTAAAACCAGTTTAGTACTGCAAAGGGAATCAATGTATATTGAACAACTGCAGAAAGAGGAATGATAGGAATGCTGCTGAGAGGAGGTCTAACACAACCAGCAGTCATGTGAAATAAATTACAATAATTATATTTCTGGTTACCATGTGTTTTTGAAGGGCATTATTCAGTGGAAAGGGAGAGGATTTTATTCTTTACTATAAAGTCATATATGCCTTTTGAATATGTTTACATGTATCATACCAGCAGGGAGGCTATTGGAGAGATCAGGGATGGTTTAGTAAAAAAAAAAAAGTTCAGAAATATCGTCCCAACATTATTTTCAAAGCATAGTCACAGTCACTACCCAAAGACCACTATTAGTAATAAAAGAATGTAAATTTAGTGGTAGATACCAGCATGTATAAGTGCTCCTCAGTTCATCAGTATAATCCAATGACTCACAGGTGACATCTTCTCAAATTGCAGATTTTCCCTATTGCCATCTTTTCCATTTGGCCCATAATGCCTGGGCCTGTTGCCACCACCACCTGCCGCTATTATTGTTACATAGTACCTGCAAATGCTGTACTTTAGAAATTTACATGAGTTATTCCCCTAAAAAGTGCCACACAGACAATACCCGGGAAAACAATCTTGCCAGATATGTAAATAATACCCCTAAATTATACTAATTGTGTCCTTGATGTAAACAGTACCCCATGCAATAAAAGTGTCCCCCAAAGAAATAGTTACGCTTTTTGGCCCGCTTTTAGTGCCCACTCACACTAATAGTGATCTTCTTAGTGCCCCAAAACCTACTTTCATGTTCCACACTGTATTATGTTTCTCTCAATGCCAAGTCATAACTCTTATAATAATGATACATTATGCCACCTACAAAGAAATAATGTCATTATGCCCCCTTTGTGTCCTCTTGACAGTAATAATGAGGCTTTGACAAAAATAATGCCCCTTTCTTTCTCCAACAGAGTTATAATAGTCCTTTGTGTTCCCACTTGCTCCCCTTTCACCTTTGTACTTCTTGGATAATAAAAACAGTAGAAGATATAGAAAAATAGAAGGCCGCAGTCAACAGGTATTGTCACGATTCGGCTGGCAGGAGGTGCATCCTCTGTGCCAGAGAGGGATTGGCGTGGACCGTGTCGGTGGACCGGTTCTAAGTTGCTACTGGTATTCACCAGAGCCCGCCGCAAAGCGGGATGGTCTTGCAGCGGCGGTAGCAACCAGGTCGTATCCACCGGCAATGGCTCAACCTCTCTGACTGCTGAGATAAGCGCGGTACAAGGGAGTAGACAAGAGCAAGGTCGGACGTAGCAGAAGGTCAGGGCAGGCAGCAAGGATCGTAGTCAGGGGCAACGGCAGGAGGTCTGGAACACAGGCTAGGAACACACAAGGAAACACTTTCACTGGCACAATGGCAACAAGATCCGGCGAGGGAGTGCAGGGGAAGTGAGGTATAAGTAGGGAGTGCACAGGTGAGGATACTGATTAGGCCTGCTGCGCCAATCAGTGGCGCAGTGGTCCTTTAAATCGCAGAGACCCGGCGCGCGTGCGCCCTAAGGAGCGGGGCCGCGCGCGCCGGGACAACACAGACGGGGAATGGGTCAGGTACGGGAGCCGGGATGCGCATCGCGAGCGGGCGCGTCCCGCGTCGCGAATCGCATCCCGGCTGGGAGTAGTATCGCAGCACGCCCGGTCAGCAGGTCTGAAAGGGGCGCTGCGAATGAGAGGATGCTGCGAGCGCTCCGGGGAGGAGCGGGGACCCGGAGCGCTCGGCGTAACAGTACCCCCCCTTGGGTCTCCCCCTCTTCTTGGAGCCTGAGAACCTGAGGATAAGACTTTTGTCTAGGATGTTGTCCTCAGGTTCCCAAGATCTCTCCTCTGGGCCACAATTCTCCCAATCAACCAAGAAGAATTTTTTACCTCTGACTGTTTTGGACGCTAGAATCTCCTTCACCGAGAAGACGTCAGACGAACCGGAAACAGGAGTGGGAGAAACAACATTGGGAGAGAAGCGGTTAAGGATGAGTGGTTTAAGGAGAGAGACATGGAAGGCATTGTGAATACGGAGAGAAGGAGGAAGAAGGAGTTTGTAAGAGACAGGGTTGATCTGGCACAAGATTTTGAAAGGACCAAGATAGCGTGGTCCCAGTTTATAACTGGGGACACGAAAGCGGACATACTTAGCGGAGAGCCATACCTTGTCTCCGGGAGCAAAAATGGGGGGAGTTCTTCTTTTTTTATCAGCAAATTTTTTCATCCGGGATGAAGCCTGTAAAAGAGAATTTTGGGTTTCTTTCCATATGGTGGAAAGATCTCGAGTCACTTCATCAACAGCGGGCAAACCAGAGGGCATGGGAGTGGGGAGGGGAGGAAGACTCTGAAGTTGTATGAGAATTCGGCCCATGGTAGAAGATCTGCCCAGTCATCCTGGCGGGAGGAAACAAAATGTTGTAAATAGTCACCCAGGACCTGATTAATTCTTTCTACTTGCACCTTGGATTGGGGATGATAAGAAGAAGAGAAGTTTAATTTGATCTTGAGCTGCTTACAGAGGGCCCTCCAGAATTTAGACACAAATTGAACGCCTCTATCCGAGACGATATGCGTGGGCAACCCGTGAAGGTGAAAAATGTGTGTAAAAAACTGCTTTGCCAACTGAGGCGCTGAAGGAAGGCCTGGAAGAGGGATAAAATGTGCCACCTTGGAAAATCGATCAACGACCACCCAAACAACTGTGTTGCCACGGGATAAGGGCAAGTCAGTAATAAAGTCCATACCAATCTGTGACCAAGGTTGTTCAGGAACAGGCAGAGGATGAAGGAGACCAGCAGGCTTCTGCCGAGGAGTCTTATCCCGGGAACAGACAGTACAGGCCCGCACGAAATCAACAACATCAGTCTCCAGAGTAGGCCACCAATAAAATCGAGAGATGAGTTGAAAGGATTTTTTGATGCCCGCATGGCCTGCGAGGTGGGAGGAGTGTCCCCACTTGAGAATCCCGAGGCGCTGGCGTGGAGAAACGAAGGTCTTCCCTGGAGGAGTTTGTCTGATGGAAGCTGGAGAAGTGGAGATCAGACAGTCCGGAGGAATGATGTGTTGCGGAGAGGCTTCCACTTCAGAGGCATCCGATGAACGAGAGAGGGCGTCAGCCCTAATGTTCTTGTCAGCAGGGCGAAAATGGATTTCAAAGTTAAAACGGGCAAAGAACAACGACCACCTAGCCCGGCGAGGGTTCAGTCGTTGGGCAGACTGGAGATAAGAGAGATTCTTGTGATCAGTGTATATAATAACTGGATATTTGGATCCCTCCAGCAGGTGCCTCCATTCCTCAAGCGCCAATTTTATGGCCAGTAATTTCTCGATCACCAATGGAGTAGTTTTTCTCCGCCGGAGAGAATGTCCTAGAAAAAAACCCACAAGTAACAGCATGCCCGGAAGAATTTCTTTGTAGAAGAACTGCTCCAGCTCCCACTGAGGAGGCGTCTACCTCCAATAAGAAGGGTTTAGATGGGTCAGGTCTGGAGAGTATGGGAGCAGAAGAAAAGGCAGACTTGAGATGTTTAAATGCGTCTTCCGCTTGAGGAGACCAGGACTTAGGATTGGCATTTTTCTTGGTTAGAGCCACGATAGGAGCCACAATAGTGGAAAAGTGTGGAATAAATTGTCTGTAATAATTGGCGAACCCCAAAAAACGTTGGATAGCACGGAGTCCGGAGGGGCGTGGCCAATCTAATACGGCAGATAGTTTATCTGGGTCCATTTGTAGTCCCTGGCCAGAGACTAAGTATCCTAGGAAAGGAAGAGACTGACATTCAAAGAGACATTTTTCCATTTTGGCATAAAGTTGATTGTCCCGAAGTCTCTGAAGAACCATGCGGACATGTTGGCGGTGTTCTTCCAAGTTGGCAGAAAAAATCAGAATATCGTCTAGGTAAACCACAACACAGGTATATAGAAGATCACAAAAAATTTCATTTACAAAGTCTTGGAAGATGGCAGGGGCGTTGCAAAGGCCAAAGGGCATGACCAGATACTCAAAGTGTCCATCTCTGGTGTTAAATGCAGTCTTCCATTCGTCCCCCTCCCTGATGCGGATGAGATTATAAGCACCTCTTAAGTCTAGCTTGGTAAAGATGTGGGCGCCTTGTAGGCGGTCAAAGAGTTCCGAGATAAGAGGTAGGGGGTAGCGGTTTTTTACCGTGATTTTATTAAGTCCGTGGTAATCAATGCAAGGGCGTAGGGAGCCATCTTTTTTGGAGACAAAAAAAAATCCAGCTCCGGCAGGAGAGGAGGACTTGCGGATAAACCCCTTTTTTAAGTTCTCCTGGATGTATTCCGACATGGCTTGGGTTTCTGGAGCAGACAGAGGATAGATTCTGCCCCGGGGTGGAGTAGTACCTGGGAGGAGGTCAATAGGACAGTCATAAGGCCTGTGAGGAGGCAAAGTCTCTGCTTGTTTCTTGCAAAAAACATCAGCATAGTCCAGATAGGCCTTAGGAAGACCAGATACCGGGGGAACAACAGGGTCTCGACTGTGAGTACTGGGAGCCGGTTTAAGACAGTCCTTGTGGCAAGAAGTACCCAGTTCCTGATTTCCCCTGTGGTCCAATCAAGGGTTGGGGAATGGCATTGAAGCCACGATAATCCAAGAAGAATCTCTGAAGTGCAGTTAGAGAGGACCAAAAATTAAATTTTTTCGTGATGGGGTCCGATGCACATTAAGAGAGGTTCCGTGCGGTAACGCACGGTACAGTCCAATTTTTCATTATTAACAGAGTTGATGTAGAGGGGTCTGGCGAGACTGGTCACCGGGATGTTGAACCTGTTGATGAGAGAGGCCAAAATAAAATTTCCTGCAGATCCGGAATCTAAGAAGGCCATAGCAGAGAAGGAGAAGGTAGAAGAAGACATCCGCACAGGCACAGTAAGACGTGGAGAAGCAGAGCTCACATCAAGAGCTGTCTCACCTTTGTGCTGAGTTAGCGTGCGTCTTTCCTGGCGAGGAGGACGGATAGGACAATCCTTCAAGAAATGTTCGGTACCGGCACAGTACAGGCAAAGGTTCTCCATGCGGCGTCGTGTCCTCTCTTGAGGTGTCAAGCGAGACCGGTCAACTTGCATAACCTCCACGGCGGAAGGCACAGGAACGGATTGCAGAGGACCAGAGGAGAGAGGAGCCGGGGAGAGAAACCACCTCGTGCGAACAAAGTCCATATCCTGGCGGAGCTCCTGACGCCTTTCGGAAAAACGCATGTCAATGCGGGTGGCAAGATGAATAAGTTCATGCAGGTTAGCAGGAATTTCTCGTGCGGCCAGCACATCTTTAATGTTACTGCATAGGCCTTTTTTAAAGGTCGCGCAGAGGGCCTCGTTATTTCAGGATAATTCGGAGGCAAGAGTACGGAATTGGATGGCGTACTCGCCAACAGAAGAATTACCCTGCACCAGGTTCAGCAGGGAGGTCTCGGCAGAAGAGGCTCGGGCAGGTTCCTCAAAGACACTTCGAATCTCCGTGAAGAAGGAGTGTACAGAGGCAGTGACAGGATCATTGCGGTCCCAGAGCGGTGTGGCCCATGACAGGGCTTTCCCAGAAAGAAGGCTGACTACGAAAGCCACCTTAGACCTTTCAGTTGGAAACTGGTCCGACATCATCTCCAAAAGCAGGGAACATTGTGAAAGAAAACCACGGCAAAACTTAGAGTCCCCATCAAATTTATCCGGCAAGGATAATCGGAGGCTGGAAGCGGCCACTCGCTGCGGAGGAGGTGTAGGAGCTGGCGGAGGAGATGATTGCTGAAGCTGTGGTAGTAGCTGCTGTAGCATCACGGTCAGTTGAGACAGCTGGTGGCCTTGTTGCGCTATCTGTTGTGACTGCTGGGCGACCACCGTGGTGAGGTCGGCGACAACTGGCAGCGGGACCTCAGCGGGATCCATGGCCGGATCTACTGTCACGATTCGGCTGTCAGGAGGTGGATCCTCTGTGCCAGAGAGGGATTGGCGTGGACCGTGTCGGATGACCGGTTTTAAGTTGTGTACTGGTATTCACCAGAGCCCGCCGCAAAGCGGGATGGTCTTGCAGCGGCGGTAGCAACCAGGTCGTATCCACCGGCAATGGCTCAACCTCTCTGACTGCTGGATAAGCGCGGTACAAGGGAGTAGACAAGAGCAAGGTCGGACGTAGCAGAAGGTCAGGGCAGGCAGCAAGGATCGTAGTCAGGGGCAACGGCAGGAGGTCTGGAACACAGGCTAGGAACACACAAGGAAACGCTTTCACTGGCACAATGGCAACAAGATCCGGCGAGGGAGTGCAGGGGAAGTGAGGTATAAGTAGGGAGTGCACAGGTGAGGATACTGATTAGGCCTGCTGCGCCAATCAGTGGCGCAGTGGTCCTTTAAATCGCAGAGACGCGGCCCCGCTCCTTAGGGCGCGCGCGCGCCGGGACAACACAGACGGGGAACGGGTCAGGTACGGGAGCCGGGATGCGCATCGCGAGCGGGCGCGTCCCGCGTTGCGAAGCACATCCCGGCTGGGAGTAGTATCGCAGCACGCCCGGTCAGCAGGTCTGACCGAGGCGCTGGGAGTAGTATCGCAGCGTGCCCGGTCAGCAGGTCTGACCGGGGCGCTGCGAATGAGAGGACGCTGCGAGCGCTCCGTGGAGGAGCGGGGACCCGGAGCGCTCGGCGTAACAGGTATGTTGCTCAATCTCTTCTTTATTGTATGAAAAATATTGCAGTGTCTAAGATAAAATTAGGAAAACAGGAGCGCTGGATCCCCCAATGAGGTCACTGCTGTGTCATACATCCGTAGTTCATCAGACCATATCCGCCACTGGTGAAACCACCTGGAAGATACCTTGAAATCGCCCGGGTTTTCCTAAGAATTTTTCGTGACATATTCTACTTTAAATTAGTGGTGAAATTTCATCGATACTTGCATCATTACTTGGTGAAAAATTATAAAAATTTGATGAAATAATTAAAAATTTTACATTTTTTTAACTTTGAAGCTCTCTGCTTATAAGGAAATGGATATTCCAAATAAATTATATATAGATTCACATAGAAAATATGTCTACTTTATGTTTGCATCATAAAGTTGACATGTTTTTACTTTTGAAAAACATCAGAGGGCTTCAAAGTATAGCAGCAATTTTCCAATTTTTCACAAAATTTTCAAGGACCAGTTCAGTTTTGAAGTGGATTTGAAGGGCCTTCTTATTAGAAATACCCCATTATAAAAACTGTACCCCTCAAAGTATTCAAAATGACATTCAAAAAGTTTGTTAACCCTTTAGGTGTTTCACAGGAATAGCAGCAAAGTGAAGGAGAAAATTCAAAATCTTCATTTTTTACACTGGCATGTTCTTGTAGACCCAGTTTTAGAATTTTTACAAGGGGTAAAAGGAGAGAAATCTGCCTAAAATGTGTAATCCAATTTCTCACAAGTCAGGAAATACCTCATGTGTATGTCAAGTGCTCTGTGGGTGCACTAGAGGGCTCAGAAGGGAAGGAGCGACAGTGGGATTTTGGAGAGTGAGTTTTTCTAAAATGGCTTTTGAAGGCATGTCACATTTAAGAAGCCCCTATGGTGCCTGAACAGCAAAAAAAAACAAAACACATGGCATACTATTTTGGAAAGTACACTCCTCAAGGAACGTAGCAAGGGGTATAGTGAGCCTTAACACCCCACAGGTGTTTGAAGATTTTTCATTAAAGTTGGATGTATAAATTATTATTTTTTTCACTAAAATGCTAGTTTCTCCCCAATTTATAATTTTACAAAATGTAATAGGAGAAAATGCCCCCCAAAATTTGTAACCCCATCTCTTCTGAGTATGGAAATACCCCATGTGTGGACATCAAGTGCTCTGCTGGCGCCCTACAATGCTCAGAAAAGAAGGAGTCACATTTGGCTTTTGGAAAGCAAATTTTGCTGAAATGGTTTTTGGGGGCATGTCGCATTTAGGAAGCCCCTATGGTGCCAGAACAGCAAAAAAACACATGGCATACTATTTTGAAAACTGCACCTCTCAAGGAACATAATAAGGGGTATAGTGAGCCTTAACACCCCACAGGTGTTTGACAAATCTTCGCAAAATTTGGACCTGAAAATTGAAATTTTTTATTTTTTTCATTAAAATGCTGGTGTTACCCCAAATTTTTCATTTTCACAAGGGGTAATAGGAGAAAAATCCTCCCAAAATTTCTTACCCCATTTCTTCGGAGTATGGAAATACCCCATATGTGGATGTAAAGTGCTCTGCGGGCGAACTTCAATGCTCAGAAGAGAAGGTGTGCCATTGAACTTTTGGAGACAGAGTTTGATTGGAATATAAGTCGGGGGCCATGTGCGTTTGCAAAGCCCCCCGGGTGCCAGAACAGTGGACCCCCCTCATGTGACCCCATTTTTGAAACTATACCCCTCACAGAATTTAAAAAGTGGTGCAGTGAGCATTTACACCCACTGGTGTTTGACAGATCTTTGGAACAGTGGGCTGTGCAAATGAAAAATAAAATTTTCCATTTTCACGGACCACTGTTCCAAAAATCTGTCAGACACCTGGGGTGTAAAGGTTCACTGTACCCCCTATTAAATTCTGTGAGGGGTGTAGTTTCGTAAATGTGGTCACATGTGGCGGGGACACTGGCACTGGCACTATGTGAGCTTTGTACACACACATGGCCTTCAATTTCGGACACATTCTCTCTCCAAAATCCCAATGGCGCGCCTTCTCTTCTGAGCATTGTAGTGCGCCCGCAGAGCACTTTACATCCACATATGGGGTATGTTCTTACTCTGAAGAAATGGGGTTACAAATTTTTGGGGCTTTTTTCCTATTCTCTCTTGTGAAAATGAAAAATGTAGGGTAACACCCGCATTTTAGTGAAAAATTTTTTTTTTCATTTTCACATCCAAATTTAACGAAAATTCAACAAACACCTGTGGGGTGTTAAGGCTCACTATACCCCTTGTGGGTATTTATTGTTTTGCGTTTATGTCAGAACCACTGTAAAATCAGCCACCCCTGTGCAAATCACCAATTTAGGCCTCAAATTTACATAGTGCGCTCTCACTCCTTTTGCGACCGAAGATCACTTTACACCCACATATGGGGTATTTCCGTACACTTCCGGTCTATTTTTCCTTTTACCGCTTGTGAAAAATAAAAGTATGGGGCAACAAGCATGTTAGTGTAAAAAATGTAAATTTTTTTACACTAACATGCTGTTGTAGACCCCACTTTACCTTTTCATGAGGGGTAAAAGGAGAAAAAGCCCCCCAAAATTTGTAACGCAATTTCTCCTGAGTATGGAAATACCCCATATGTGGCCCTAAACTAATTCCTTGAAATATGACAGGGCTCCAAAGCGAGAGAGCGCCATGTGCATTTGAGGCCTATTTTGGGGATTTGCATCCGCCACCAAAATACCCTATGGCAGCATTTCCCCAACAGGGTTTCTCCAGCTGTTGCAAAACTCCCAGCATGTCTTGACAGTCAATGGCTGTCCGGAAATACTGGGAATTGTTGTTTTTCAACAGCTCGGGGCTCCATTTTGGAAACAGTGGCATACAAGACGTTTAGTTTTTTTTTTTTATTAGGGCGGGGAGGGGACTGTGTAGGGATATATGTAGTGTTTTACTTTTTATTTTGTGTAGTGTAGTGTTTTTAGGGTACATTCACACGGGCGGGTTTACAGTGAGTTTCTCGCTGGGAGTTTGAGCTGTGGCAGAAAGTTTGCAGCATCTCAAACTTGCAGCAGAAAACTCGCTGTAAACCCCCGCCCGTGTGAATGTACCCTGCACTGACAGACCACACATGCTGGGAGTTGTAGTTATGCAACAGCTGGAGGCACATTGGTTGCGCAACACAGAGTTTGTTACTTAACTTGGTGTTTTGCAACCAGTGTGCCTCCAGCTGTTGCAAAACTAGAACTCACAGCATGTACAGTCTCTCGCTGCATGCTGGGAGTTGTATATTTGACACAGCTGGAGGCACACTGGTTGTGAAACACTGAGTTAGGGCACAAACTCTGTTTCACAACCAACGTGTCTCCAGCTGTTGCAAAACTGCAACACTCAGCAAGCATTGACAGTTGAAGGGCATGCTGAGAGTTGTAGTTTTGCAACAGCTGGAGGCACACTGCTACTACTCCCAGCATGCCCTTTGGTAGTCTGTGCATGCTGGGAGTTGTAGTTATGCAACAACTGGATGCACACTTTTTCATAGAAAAAATTTGCCTCCAGCTGTTGCATAACTACAACCCCCAGCATGCACAGACTACCAAAGGACATGCTGGGAGTTGTAGTTGGAACTCCTGCTGTTCCAAAACTAAAACTTCCAGCATGCCCTTTGGCTATGCATGCTAACAGTTGTTACTAAGCAACAGCAGGAGGTGAACAGGCCTCACCTCTTGCTGTAACCTGCTGCCTGCACCGCTGGGACCATCGCCGCTCCTGCCACCTGGACCGCTCCTGAGGGAACCCCAGCCGGACCAGGGAAAGGTAGGAGACCATCGGTGGCCCCGATCTCCGGCCCGATCGCCGCCAAGCAGGACAGTAATTCATTGGTCGTTCCGACCAATCAATCACATGATCATGAGGTGGCACCTGCGCCACCTCACTCCTGCTGGGTAAGGGTCAGCCCCATTCACCCTTTTTTTCCGAATCACCGGGTCACCAGAGACCCGAATGACCCGGAACCGCAGGAAATCGCCGGTCTGAATTCAACGGCGATTTGCAGCAATCGCCGACATATGGGGGGGGTCTCAGAACTATCCTGGGTATTTGCACGGGATGTCTGCTGATAGATATCAGCAGTCATCCCGGTCTGGTCCCCGCCCACCACACGGCGGGGGCCGAAATTCCCACGGGCATACAAGTATGCCCTGGGTCCTTAACTACCAGGGAGCAAGGGGCGTACCCATACGGGATTAAAGAATACCTCTGGGATGTACAAATTATCTCCTTCCGGGACATTGCGGGGTGCCCCAGCAGTTGGACCCCCAGCAATCTCACACTTATCCCCGAACCCTAGGAAAGGGGATAATTTGAACATCCCGGAGTTTTCCTTTAACACAGAAAACATTAAAATTTTCTTATTCTGCATTACCCCAACCCACACCCCCACTTCCACCACCCCACCCCCCAAGCTTTTTTTGTGTAGACTTTTTTAGGATAATGAACCAATGGTTCAAGTGAAACAAAAGAGGACATAGAGGGCACCACAATTGGCCTCATATTGTTTATAAGTTGGAAATTTTGACAATGCTATACTGCTCAGAAATGACAATCTCCCCAGCACTCTTCTTTACCTCATTACCATAGAACTTCTGAAAATAATGAACAAATTGTAATTAAATCCCCTTCTGATCATGTACAATCTTGCCCTCTTTATCCCTTATTGCCACAGTCTTACCTTTTTCCTATTGAGCATTTATTGTACCAGCTAACAGTTTACTGGGTTTACCCCCTTACAAGAATTGCTTAACTTCTCTGAAAAATGTATTCATTTTCACCATTCTTCATATAAATGTGTTTATATTGTGCCTGGGCTTTTCTTTTGTCAAATTTGCAGGATATTTAAATTATTTAAAAATATATATTTTCTTTAATCCTTGTGAATAGATTTATCTTCTTTTCTTCAATCAAGCCCCTTCTAAAGCCCGCAATTTTTAATTTCTAGAATTCCCCTTAAAAAGGCTTTAAGCTCATTTCCAAAATATTTCTATTTTTGTGGACAAAAAATAATTTCCTATGTCCTAGAGGACCTTTCCGGAGCAAGAGCGGTTTTCTATGGGGATTTGCTTCCACTCTGGACAGTTCCTGATTTGGACAGAGGTTTCATCAGAGAGCACTATGGTCAGACAGAAAATAACTATATACCATAATTTTTATGCTAACATTTTTAGCCTAAAGTCTATCTGCGAGTTATACGCCGATAGACTGTTTGTGACCACGCAAAAGCCGCTGCAGTTCAATGATTTAAAGCGGGCGCTTTAAATCATTGAACTGCAGCAGCTTCTGCCTGGCCAGAGTCCCACTGCCACTGCCCGATTCTCTCCCCGTCCCCGGTTTTATAGTTATATGTCCCGCCGCCACCACTGCCCGATTCCCTCCCCGTCCCCGGTTTTATAGTTATATGTCCCACCGCAGCCATTGCCCAATTCCCTCCCCGTCCCCAGTTTTATAGTTAAATATCCCACCGCCGCCACTGCCCAATTCCCTCCCCGTCCCCGGTTTTATAGTTACATGTGCCCTGGGGACTGCGGTCCTTCATGCTCCGGCGGTCTCCTGATCTGTCACTGTGCGCTGCGTAATGACGAGTGACATCCTCAACACAACATCCCTCGTCAGTCAGTGCGCGGCGCACAGTGACAGATCAGGAGACCGCTG
The DNA here is from genome assembly GCF_029499605.1 of Hyla sarda. Lineage (NCBI taxonomy): Eukaryota > Metazoa > Chordata > Amphibia > Anura > Hylidae > Hyla > Hyla sarda. The sequence goes on from NC_079197.1 coordinate 91,852,390, forward strand.
GAGCATGAAGGTCCCCAGGGCACATGTAACTATAAAACCGGGTACGGGGAGGGAATTGGGCAGTGGCAGCGGCAGGATACTTAACTTTAAAACCAGGGACGGGGAGGGAATTGTGCCGTGGCGGTGGCGGGATATTTGACTTTAAAAACGGGGACGGGGAGGGAATTATGCCGTGGCGGCGGCGGGATATTTAACTATAAAACCGGGTGATGGGGAGGGAATACAGCAGCGGCACTCTGGCCCCACAGAAGCCCCAGCACGTCAATGATTTAAAGCGCTTGCAGAAGCTGCCAGAAACAGTTTATCGAAGTACACCTGGACACACACGCACCCTCATTTTTCCAAGGATATTTTAGTAAAAAAACTTTTTTACCCAAATTTCCTTGGAAAAATGAGGGTGCGTGTTAAACCCCGATAAATACGGTAACTTCCTCTGGAGCATACAGCAGCTGATAAGTACTGGAAGGATTAAGATTTTTAAATCTGTATTACTTTCTGACACCAGTTGAATTTGTTTTTCACTGGAGTACCCTTTTAACAAGTGTGGATTTATGCACCAATTTCTAGGTTCAGCATTTAAACTTCTTTAAAGTCTGAGGCTGTTCTAGGTTCATAACACATTTTTTTTTTTTTATTGAACCCAATGTTCTCTCAGTAACCAAAATCAAATTTATCCTTGAAAAAGGGAAATTAGAAAAAAAAAATATGAACACTATTAAAAGCAGTTTTTATTTATTTTCCCTTTTACGGCAGCTATATTAAAAAAAATTAAATTACATTAAACTTTTTCTCTCTTTTCCTTTCCCTATTTCTTCCTTCTTTCCTGTTTCCTCAAACAGGTGCTTAATCATAATTGTGCAGCCAGGCTGAAAAAGTACAATGCGCTAACTAAAGCCGTACATCACATCCAGATTTTTCTTTCAGGTGCTTAACCATAGTTATATATCCGGACTATAAAATATGTAGCCAGCTAAAGCCATAAATTACATCAGAGGTTGGATTTCCCTTTCTTAGACTAAGGGGCAAGATACTCTTCATTGTCTTGTGATCAGGATCACTTTAACACATACAGTCATGGCCGTAAATGTTGGCGCCCCTGAAGTTTTTCTAGAATATGAAGTATTTCTCACAGAAAAGGATTGCAGGAACACATGTTTTGCTATACACATATTTATTCCCTTTGCATGTATTGGAACTAAACCAAAAAAGGGAGGAAAAAAAGCAAATTGGACATAATGTCATGCCAAACTGCAAAAATGGTCTGGACAAAATTATAGGCACCCTTAACTTAATATTTGGTTGTACACCCTTTGGAAAAAATAACTGAAATCAGTCGCTTCCTATAACCATCAATAAGCTTCATACACCTCTCAGCCAGAATGTTGGACCACTCGTCCATTGCAAACTGCTCCAGGGCTCTCTTATTGGAAGAGCGCCTTTTCCCAACAGCAATTTTAGGATTTCTCCACAGATGTTCAATGGGATTTAGATCTGGACTCATTGCTGGACACTTCAGAACTCTCCCCCGCTTTGCTGCCATCCATTTCTGGGTGCTTTTGACGTATGTTTGGGGTCATTGTCCTGTTAGAAGACCCAAGATTTCCGACGCAAACCCAGCTTTTTGACACTGGGCTGTACAGTGCTACCCAAAAACCATTGGTAATCCTCAGATTTCATGATGCCTTGCACACATTCAAGGCACCCAGTGCCAGATGCAGCAAAACAACCCCAAAACATAATTGAACCTCCACCATATTTCACTGTAGGTACTGTGTTCTTTTCTTTGTAGGCCTCATTTTATTTTCGGTAAACAGTAGAATGATATGCTTTACCAAAAAGCTCTATCTTTGTCTCATCTGTCCACAAGGCGTTTTCCCAGAAGGATTTTGGCTTACTCAAGTTCATTTTGGCAAATTGTAGTCTTGCTTTTTTATGTCTCTGTGTCAGCAGTGGGGTCCTCCTGGGTCTCCTGTCTTAGCGCTTCATTTCATTTAAATGTCGATGGATAGTTCACGCTGGCACTGATGCCCCCTAAGCCTGCAGGACAGCTTGAATATCTTTGGAACTTGGTTGGGGCTGCTTATCCACCATAAGGACTATCCTGCGTTGACACCTTTCATCAATTTTTCTCTTCCGTCCATGCCCAGAGAGATTAGCAACAGTTCCACGGGTTGCAATCTTCTTGATAATGTTGCGCACTGTGGACAAAGACAAATCTAGATATCTGGAGATAGACTTGTGACATTGAGATTTTTCCACAATTTTGGTTCAAAATTCCTCAGACAGGTCTCTTCTCCTCTTTCTGTTGTCCATGCTTAGTGTGGCACACGCAGACAAACAATGCAAAGACTAAGTGACATTTTCTCCTTTTTATCTGCTTTCAGGTGTGATTTTTATATTGCCCACATCTGTTACTTGCCCCAGGTTCCATCACATGCTTGATACAATCTTATTTCTCCACACTTTTGATAGGGTGCCAATAATTTTGTCCAGCCCATTTTTGGAGTTTGGTGTGACATTATGTCCAATTTGCTTTTTTTTTCCTCCCTTTTTTGGTTTAGTTCCAATACACACAAAGGGAATAAACATGTGTATAGCAAAATATGTGTTACTGCAATCCTTTTCTTTATTTCAGATCTGCCAACATTTACGGCCATGACTGTATATTATAATTATATATAATAAGTATTATAGTCAACACAGTACTATCTTCTCTCCTTTAAAGTGTACCTGTCGTTATCAAAAACTTTTGAGATAACGTAGATAATACTATTATATGTATATTTGTTGTATACAATAATTATAAATTGTCTACATTTTTGTGTGAAAAAATGCTGTTCCTTCAGCTATTGCATGTGTGTTTCAGTGAGGAGACCAAAGACAGGAAGTGAGGGCATGACAAGCAGGACTCTGTGCAGGCTCCCAATTTGTCAATCAGTCTGCTGTGTGAGCCAGGAGATTGTCCCAGAGCCTCACTGCACAGAGCCCTGATTGTCCTTAGTGTACAGAGCCTGCTTGTCCTTAGTGTACAGAGCCCTGCTTGTTCTCAGTGCACAGAGCCCTGCTTGTCCTCAGTGCACAGAGCCCTGTTTGTCCTCAGTGCACAGAGCCCTGCTTGTCCTCAGTGTACAGAGCCATACTTGTCCTCAGTGTACAGAGCCATGCTTTCCCTCAGTGTATAGAGCCCTGCTTGTCCTCAATGTACAGAGCCCTGCTTGCCCTCAGTGCACAGAGCCCTGCTTGTCCTCAGTCTACAGAGCCCTGCTTGTCCTCAGTGTACAGAGCCCTGCTTGTTCTCAGTCTACAGAGCCCTGCTTGTCCTCAGTGTACAGAGCCCTGCTTATCCTTAGTGTACAGAGCCCTGCTTGTCCTCATTGTACAGAGCCCTGCTTGTCCTTAGTGTACAGAGCCCTGCTTGTCCTCACTGTACAGAGCCCTGCATGTCTATTCACACTTCCTGTATTTGTTCTCATCACAGAGACACACAGACAATAGCTGTAGGGACAAAAATATACAAATTTTTTAACAAATGCATCTTAGGGTGCATGCACACCACGTTTTTGCTATACAGTTCCTGTATACGGCTTCAAGTTAAAAACTGTATGAAACTGTATAGAAAACTGTATGCATTGACTTAACATTGTAAACCGTATGTCAAACGCATCATCAGGTTTAGGCCGTTTTGCATCATATACGGTTTTGTCTGTTTTTTTCCCGTACCCAAAACCGCAGTCCACCACGTTTTTAATCCAGTTGAAAAACTGTATTAAACCGTATACGTTTTTTTTTTTTTTTACATGGGAGTCAATGGGAAACGTACAGAACTGTATGTGCGTACGGTTCCATCCGGTTTTCACCATATGGTTTTTGACTTTACACAGTTTTTTTTCTTGGAATTTCAATCAAACAAGTGAAACTTTATTCAAAATGAAGTGAATAGTAAAAAAACGTATATGTTTTTTCTTAAAAAAATGGATGCAACCGTACACCATTTTTCAAACAGTATATGGTTTTCAATCGTATATGGGTTAAAATGTGTACACACGTTTTGATACAATTTAGTCAGGATTTGTGAAATCCGTTTTTCATCAAAAACCTGATACGGGAACTGTATTGCAAAAGCGTGGTGTGCATGCACCCTTACAAATATGCATACTGTATAATGTTAGTAACTACATTATATAAAAAGTTTTTGTTAATGACAGGTACACTTTAATAATTGCCCCCTCCAGCATAAGCTGCAGCAGTTGCTATACTCTAAAAATGACCAACACCTCATACTTCATTTTACTGGAGTTGTTATAATTTTGTAATGACAGCAGACTGTGGAGAGATGCATTCACTGACTTATTTTTTATAGTTAGGAAGCTTACATCTTTGTTTCTGGAATAAAGGCCTCAAGTGGCCAATTGTCTGCAACAAAGCAGGTTTGTATCCTGAAACCCCAACCAACCCCAGTACACTTCTGCAAATTGACAGAGCTTTCACTTTTGTGTGAGAGATGACAATGATACTGGAAAACTGAAATACTACAATGGTAAGTAAATAAAAGCATTACTTTACATAAAATGGTAAAATGCTAAAATGTATGCATTTCACATGTGAAGTAGCATTCTAGTATGTCCATTGTTTGCAGTCAAGTAGTCCAGAAAAAAACAAAATGAAAAAGTCCCTGTTGAAGAGTAACAGTAAATCTTCTAGTAGTTTAGTATGCTCTATCTCTGCAAGTACTAAACAGAAAACTGATAGGCTAGGCATAATTCACAAACAGGAAAGTACATGAGTGTAAAATTTTGAAAACATGGTTATTAAAGTGTACCTGTCGTCAACAAAAACTTTTTATATAATGTAGATAATACCATTATATGAATATTTGCAATATACATTGGTTAAAAATGTGTATATTTTTGGGTAAAAAAATGCTATCCCTGCAGCTATTGCCTGTGTGTTTCTATGAGGAGTTCAAATACAGTAAATGAGGGTAGGACAAGCGGGGCTCTGTACAGACTTCTGGCTTGTCAATCATCCTCATGTGTGAGCCTGTAGCAAGCCACAGAGCCATGCTTATCCTCAGTGCACAGAGCCCCGCTTGTCCTCAGTGCACAGAGCCCTGCTTGTCCTCAGTGCACAGAGCCCTGCTTGTCCTCAGTGCACAGAGCCCTGCTTGTCCTAAGTGTACAGAGCCCTGCTTGTCCTTAGTGCACAGAACCCTGCTTGTCCTCAGTGTACAGAGCCCTGCTTGTCCTTACTGCACAGAACCCTGCTTGTCCTCAGTGTACAGAGCCCTGCTTGTCCTCACTGCACAGAGCCTTGCTTGTCCTCACTGCACAGAGCCCTGCATGTCCTCACTGCACAGAGCCTTGCTTGTCCTCACTGCACAGAGCCCTGCTTGTCCACCCTCACTTCCTGTATTTGGACTCCTCATAGAGACACACAGGCAATAGCTGCAGAGACAAAAATATAAAAATGTTTAACCAATGTAAATTACAAATATACATATAATGTTATTATCTACATTAAATAGAAAGTTTTTGTTATAGACAGGTACACTTTAATATAACAAAATATACAGTAGTTTTCAAATAATAATCCAACAATTTGGCTTTCATGATGAACCTATGTCTTTGATTTCCTTTCCTCTGTAATCTACAACCACCCCTTACCCAATATAATTCTCACTTTCCTTATACATGTTAATGGTAAAAAGATAAAGTTGTTTTCCTCATTATCAAACAGGGAATGCACGAGCAAACAAAGCTCAAGAACATCACTTCTTAGCCACGGGATATTTCAGACAGAACCGTTTGTTCAAGGCACCAGAATACAAGCTAAATTCTATCTGAATGACTAAAAGGATCTAAAACATAAGCTGTGTTTAAAAAAATCTACAGATATTCCAAAATGTTTCATGGATTCTTTAGACTTCAGTTTAAAGACTGTGTAGCTAAAGCTTTTTAGAAAGTAGAAATGAATGATGCCATAGCAGGATGCGGGGAAGATTAGCTACCCGGGTAAACTTGCGGCAGAAACAAGATTAAGCTACAAATCATCCAGATCAATATGGAGGTCAAAGCACTAGGATGTGCATCAACAAAAGCCCTCGAATGAAACTCAATGTCAAAACTTTGATAGCGCTAATTAACATTGACTGCTAGGAGATTCTGGAATTTGAAGGACACAGATAAGTCTTTTAGAAAGCTTTGCATAAAGTCTGAACATCTGGTGATCAAAACAAAAACAGAAATGAAAAGCATTCTTATGATCCTCATGTTTTATCCTAAAGAGTGCAAAATCTGAAATTTATAATTATGTATAATACATTGTGTTATTTTGCAACTAAGCGCATCGTATGTGTAAATACATACAATGTGGCGACATTGTGGCAATTTTAGGTTTGGACCCTCTCTATATAAGCTAAACACATACCAAGATAACACACACTTAAAACGTAAACATCACAGAAATACTATATATATATATATATATATATATATATATATATATATATATATATATATATTTATATATATATATACACACTGAAAGGGTAGGGAAGCCACCAGCTGGGTGTAGGCGAGAAGGCCATCAGTTATGGAGGGGAGAGAGGAGAAGTTCTCATAGTAATGGAGGATAATAATAAAATTATCATATGGAATGTCAGAGGTCTAAAAGATAGGAGTAAACGGGTAGCAATATTTGATAGAATAAATAGACACCTTCCCGCAATTGTATGTCTTTTGGAGTCGCACCTGACCAAGGACTCGGTGACTATTCTGAGTAAGGGGTGGGCAAGAGAAGCCTTTCACTCCACTTTCTCAGAGTACTCATCGGGGGTGTCAGTCCTAATCCATAGAGCACTAAATATTCAAGTGTTAAGCTCTCAAATTGATTGGAGAGGTAGGTTCGTGTTTCTTTATGTTAAATGGGAGGGTAGGTTAACTATCCTGGCATTTACGTATATCCCTCCCCCGTTCTTTACAGAAGTGTTGCAAATACTAATGGATTTTTCAAAGAGAGAAGGAGTTTATTGACTTATGGGTAATGGGGATTTAAATTGTGTTATGAACAAGGAGATGGACTGGCAGGGTAGAAAGCTGGGTAGTAACAATACTCTCCTTTATAATTGGTGCCAAAAGGTGGGGTGGGAGGACGCATGGCGAAGTCTATATCCATATAAAAAGACATTTTCATGTTACAAAACTACTCACAAAACTGCATCCAGAATTGACCATGTTTTGGTCAATAGTGCAGGAAGGAGTTTTTCGCAAAAAATTGTGTATGAACCTGGGTGTATATCCAATCATGCAATGTTAGTATGTTATATCAAAAAAGAGGAGAAGAAACAAGAAACAGTAAGGAGCATGTATATAAACCCCCATTGGTTAAAAATCCAGGAAGTAACAAAGGGAGTTACTACAGAGATTAGAGAATTCTGGGATATAAATAAAGGGATGGCAGACATCCTAGTAGTATGGGACACACTAAAAGCTTTTCTGAGGGGGTTACTTATTAGAAATATTGCCAGGTTCAAAAAGAAATGTAGGGAAAGGGAGAAGGTTGTATTGGAAAAGGTAGCAGTAGCCGAAAGAGAGTATGAGAATAACCCTAATGAAGAGAACTGGCTTCAAGTTAAACAGACACAAGATATGTATCAAAAATTTTGCTAGAGAATAGTGTTGCTCGCGAATATTCACAATGCGAATTTTATTCGCGAATATCGCATATTCGCGAATTTGCGAATATTCGCGAATATAGCACTATATATTCGTAATTACGAATATTCGGTTTTTTTTGTTTGTTTGTTTTTTTGTTTTTTTACAGTACACATCACAGTGATCATCCCTCTCTGCTTCCAGCTTGTGTGGTGTAAAGAAGGCTCTAATACTACTGTGTGAGACTGGCGCGCGAATTTTTTTCGCATATGCGAAAATGTGCATATGCTAATTTTCGCATATGCTAATTGTCACATTTACGAATTTTCGCTTATGCTAATTATGGTTTATGCTAATTTTCGCATACGCAAATTTTTGCGTATGCGAAAATATCATGCGAATATGCGAATTTAGCGAAGATATGACGAATATTCGTTCATATATTTGTGAAATATCGTGAATTCGAATATGGCCTATGCCGCTCAACACTACTAGAGAAGGCCCAACATGCTATCTTCTTTAGGAAGCAAAGACACTATGTTGAAACAGGCAAACCGAATAAGACTCTCATGGGAATTATTAATCAGAAAAAGAACAAAACGATAGTTGGGATAAAAGACAAAGAAGGAAGGGAATGTACGAAACAGGAAGAAATAACAAAGGTGGCAGTCCAATTTTTTCAGGACTTATACTCGGGAAATTGATACATTCCTGGAGGGAATTAAGCTCCCTAGTATTAATGAGGATGAAAATAATTAGGTAGGGGAAGGAATTAGTGTAATGGAAATAGAAAATGCCCTGAAATCTTTCTCACAGAACTCAGCCCCGGGGTCGGATGGCCTGGTCTTTGAAATCTATAAATGCTTTGGCGATCCATTAATGTCATGCCTCTTAGAGGTATATAATGAATCCTTGAGTAAAGGGGAGTTATCCCCAACTATGGCCGAAGCCATTATAGTCCTAATTCCCAAGAAAGGTAGAGAGAGTGGTGATATGAATGATTTTCGACCAATTTCGCTCCTAAATACAGATCAAAAATGTATGAAAGGAAGAAACATCTATAACCACATTAGAAGAGCTTTTCTAAATATGCAGGTACAGGATGAGGGGGTCCCCGCTCCATCCTGTCTCTTGATGCCCAAAAAGCATTTGACAGGGTGGAGTGGGGCTTCCTCTTCAAGATAGTAGAACATATGAACCTGGGAGAATATTTTCTGCAAGGGCTGAAGGCCCTATATAAGGCCCCCAGTGCAAGGATTAATATAAATAACATAGTGTCCCCAGAGGTAGTCTGGTTGCAAAGAGGAACAAGGCAGGGCTGCCCCCTGTCGCCGTTCCTCTTCTCCCTCTTCATTGAGCCACTGGCACAGTTGATTAGGGGCTCCGGGCTGTTCGGGGGGTTCGGTGTTGAGGGAGAGGAAGAGAAAATATTGTTATATGCGGACGACGTGGTATTGTTTGTAATAGATCCTAAAAGAAACTTATCAAGGATTATTAAGTTGATTAGTGATTTTGGTAGTTACTCCGGCTTCCGGATTAACTGTAGGAAATCGGGGTTATTATTACTATCAGATGAGAATCATGATTTCCAGGAAGAGATACATGTTCTGCGGGACAATGAGGCCCTGGAATACTTTTTAAATTTAAATTTTGAGGATTTTGTTCAGTTAAACCTTGTACCATTGAGACAGAAAGTAAGAAACAAAATCCAAATATGGAAAAAATTGCGCTTAAATATGGCCGAGAGAATTTTCCTAATAAAAACTATTATTTTTCCTATGGTTTTGCATGTGATAAGAGCAGCACCTATTTGGTTAAGTGAACACCACTTTAATAGAATACAGAGTGAAATTAATGGGTTTTTATGGGATGGGAAAACAGACACATATGAAACACACTTTTTTGAGCTCCCCTTTGAATAGTGGAGGTTTTGGTTTACCAAACCTGCAATTGTATTATGTAGCTGCACAAATTGAATATATGATTAAGGAAGATGATATGTTAAAAAGTTTTTTTTCTAAATTAGGTAGTAGGGGAGGTAGTACACTAGAATTAATTGAAGGCGTAGATGTATGCGCACTGAAATGGGGAAAATTCCCATTTGTAATATGCTTAACAAGGTTTGGAGATTTACAAGACGGTTATTAGGGATTAAGGGGAGTATGAACTATACACTACTGTGGGGTAATGGGTATTTCCCAGAAATGTTGAAATTGAAAGAATTTGTAGACTGGGAAAAAATGGGGTAGTTAGAGTTAATGACTGTGAAAAAAAATACACTGAAAGAGTGGAGAACAATTAAGAGGGAATTTAACATAGAACAGAATAAATATTTCTCATATGTACAACTTAAAAGCGCATTTGAGAAGGAGAAGAATAACGCCAGATGGACAATAAATAGACACGAACTAATGGATTACATATTTGGGTTACGATCTGTTTCTACAAAAGTACTGGGTACAGTATACAAGGGCCTGGTTAGATCTTCTTTGGAAAGGAACCCCTTAAAAAGCAGGGTCAAATGGATGCAAGATGTAGGTCAGATAGAGGGAGGAGAATGGGGAGAGGTGTTCCCTAATATAGTACATTCGTCCCTAAATATGAATCATGAAATCTCAATGATAAAATTGATACATAGAATACCATATACACCTGGGTTCCTGCACAGAATAGGAAAAAGAGTGGACTCAAAATGTCCAAAATGCAATACGGAAGAAGCAGAGTTGGTCCAAATGGTGTGGACATGCCCAAAATTACATTCTTTTTGGAAAGAAGTTTATAAAACAGTAGAGACAAAATTGAGAGTAAAAATAACATTTGATATTAAAACTGTGGTTTTAGGGATGGGACTAAGGGAGCAGGAGAAGAATATTGTTATTATTAAAGTCTTTGGTTTAGCCAGAATATTTATTCTTAGGAGATGGTTTGCATCCGAGGGTCCAAACTGTGCTGAATGGCAGAGAGAAGTAGAACAAATGAGAAGATTTGAGGATATCTATTATAGAGGGAGAAAGCTGGGCCCAAAAATAGAAAAGGAATGGAAGAAATGGGAGGAGGTAGCTTAGCTGGTAGTGGGTGGGGGAAGGGAGGGGTAGGAGGGTAAGGGGAGAGATTTTTTAGGATTATTTGTATATTTAGTTGTGTCATGTAATGATGTATTCTTATTTCATAAAATAAAAAATAAAAAAATTTTGGAAAAAAAAAATACAATAAAAAATATATACACACTCATATACACCACAACACACACATACATAAACAATATGTATGCTTCTGCCTCCAATTGGAATTGATCTGCCTTTTGGAATTGATTGCATTTCTGCATTGTTTACTAATAAAATGTGGTCTGATTGTTATCCAAGTTACAAGTATAGGCAAAAATAATCTAACCAAATTGTAAAAAAAAAGAAAGCAACGCAGTGTTGTCACTACAGATAATCCAAACTGTGGTGCTCAATCCAAAAAAACAAGTTACAAATGCATAAATGTCCAGGAAAACAGAAGAAAATGAATGGCACTCACCACTCTGCTTGTGAATAAAACATCATCCTTTGTTTAATCCTTTTAAAAACATAACAGGTAGGGCAAAACTGAAGAGGAGACCGTTCAGGCGACACAATTTAATGGACTAAATAAATGATGAAGTTTTATCTACAAGAGTGGTGAGTGCTATCTATTTACTTGTGGACATAATCTAACTTTAACTGAAGTAATTTCACAAGGTGCTACTCAATCAATGGGCTGCAGCAGAAATGGAAGTTGTCATTTTAAGAACATAGCTTATATAAACGGTGTGGCTAGCCTACAGCTCACACTATAGTAACAGCAGTAGAGTCCAAAAGAATTAATGTATTCTCAATTAGTTTAACATAAAAAGATAAATTAGTTGTAAAATGTTCATACTAGTTTAGTTAATATACTCAGATGTATAACAGACACGACATGTATAACAGACATGACATTCATGTTTTAAATACTAAAATGAAAAACATACAGTGATTCCTTTTTCTAATAACTATGCCTCTGGACATAAATATATATATATATATATATATATATATATATATATATATATATATATATAATCCCAAAATAAAGCAGCACTACTTATCCAGTCCAACCAGAGAAATGGTGCCAGCGTCCCAAAGGACTTGATCAGAGTCCATCGAAGATAAGAACCAGATACAGGCGCAGCACTCCAACAAAAAGTGATTTAGGGTGCATTCCCACAGGGCGTATACGCAGCGTATTTGACGCTGCGCAAAATTTATGGCAGCAGCGGGAAATACGCTGCGTATCCCTTGCTCACTATACACACAGGGCTTTCCGGCGGCAGCCCTATGTGTGTAGTGAGTTTTGGAGGCGGAGCCATATGCCGGCGTGTCTGTGACGCGCGGCTGCGCCTCCAAAACTCACTACACACATAGGGCTGCCGCCGGAAAGCCCTGTGTGTATAGTGAGCAAGGGATACGCAGCGTATTTCCCGCTGCTGCCATACATTTTGCGCAACGTCAAATACGCTGCGTATACGCACTGTGGGAACGCACCCTTAATGTCTCATGTCAGCATTATGTAATGCTGACATGAGACATTAAATCACTTTTTTGTTGGAGTGCTGCGCCTGTATCTGGTTCTTGTATATATATATATTATGTTGTCTGGGCAAGTGTTCGAATTGTCCCCTACATCACACACCTGCATAGCCTGAGGAGGCCACAATGGAAAATTTTATGAGAAGACCGGCTGGTCACGACTAGGCTACAAAACTATGCCATATACAAAGTCAAGCGGGCTCAGCAACAATAATCATACTTGGGATGCTACTGTGGATATCAGGAAACTGACATTACATCACAAGAAAAGTTGATACACCATAAGGCGCACACCCATTAATCAAATATATTTAGAAATATACTTTATTACAATTTCCACATAAATATTACAGCAGACAAAAACACTTAAAAAAACATCTAAAAGAGGCCCAAAGGCCACTACACAACAGGAGGGACCCCCCTAGAAAGGCAGAGACCACCCAGGGCACCTGCTTGAACAAAACATATATATTAAATGGTCCTAATAACCCAAAATGCATCCAACCACAAAATGAATGACACCACAAGTCACATATGAAAGCTTTCCTCAGTTTTAAAGATAAGGCTATAAAACAGTAATCAATCTGTAAATAACAGCTCAGTAAAATACAAACTGTATGCAGCCAAGTAAGTATATTACTGGGAAAGCGGGGCAATGGACAACAAATGAATGATAACCTCGCAGGTGCCCCCCTGGAACCCACGCGTTCTGTTGCCTGTCGGCATCTTCCTCAGGGGTGCGGGCAACACCCCTGAGGAAGTTGCCGATGGGCACTGGAATGTGTGGGGTCCAGGGGGGCACCTGCGAGGTTATCCTTCATCTGTTGTCTATTGCCCCGCTTTCCCAGTAATATACTTACTTGGATGCATACAGGTTGTATTTTACTGAGCTGTTATTTACAGATTAATTACTGTTTGATAGCCTTATCTTTAAAGCGTACCTGTCAGATCACCCAAAAAAAAAACTGTTATATGTTTCTCAGTATCTCATCCTGATCATGTACATATCATTTTTATGTGTCTATGACCTATTTCTGAATTGCCTTAATGTTGTTGACCAGAAGCAGGGGGGCGGGTCCCTTTCTTCTCCTCAGGTGATAACCACTCCCCCTCCCTCACTCTCCTCAGTCACTGGTCTCGGGAGTGAGCATCTGTAACCATTTCCTTGCTGGTTTCATGCTCTACACACACACACTGTGTGCTTACAGATTTTGCAAAACTACAGCTCGGAGCATGCCAACACATCCTTTGAGTTGTAGTTTTGCAACAGCTGGAGACATAGGATTGGTAAAACTCAGATTTACACCAGTGTTGCTGCATGCTGTGTTCCTCCTACTGTTGCAAAACTACAACTCCCAGCATGCCTACACATCATTTGGCTGTGCAGGCATGCTGGAAGTTGTATTTTTGCAACAGCTGGAGGCATTTGATTGTAGCCCCCCTGTATTAGATACACACACACACACACACACAGACACACACATTGACTTCATTTATTTAAGTTTCCTCCTAGCATTCTCCCTCTGGCAGGGAGCACTTGGTAGGTATTCATATTGGTGATATTATATTTGATTGTTGGGTGTGCGCTTTATGGTGTATCATCTTTTCTTGTGATGTAATAGGCTACAGAACTAGGCTTTACTGATGGCAGTTGCCTTTCCTGAGTCCTAAAACTATCCCCAAGTACTCAGATATCTCCGGACTTGTAGTAGGGCAGTATGGAATGACCAGCAAACAGTTGCAAGGAAAATCCTTAAAGAACATATTGATATCAAAAGTAAGGAAAAGAAGCTTTGTTTTAGTTAGAAGAGAATAGGGGTCCCTCTCTACGGTCTGAGCTATGACTGGCTATCACATCATTGAAAGTTTTCTGTGAATGTCCCTCCAGTTATGGTGCCGCAACCAGAGTTTGTGAGTAAAAGTGCAAGTATTGCACCACAGTAAGCGAACGTGTGTAGATCTTCATCAGTAGAGACAGAGGAGTTTCTGTGATGAGGCGAGTTGAGGGGCTGACCTCAGGTAGGACCACCTAGCGTCAATAAGAGGGCAGAGCAGAAGCTGAAATTAAAAACAAAAAATAGCTCAATAATACAAAAGGTTGTGGGTGGCTCAAACTATAAAATACAATGTATACCAATGTCACTGAGTTCCACGATACCCTTCGTGCCAAAAAGCAAATGGAGAATTTACACGACTAGATATAGTCCTCTAAGTATGCATATACAGTGACCCCCCGACCTACGATGGCCCCGACATATGGTCAAATCGACATACGATGGCCTCTCAGAGGCCATCGCATGTCAATGTCAGCATCGACATACGATGCTTTTTTATGTCGGGGCCATCGCATTAAGTGCTATCCGGCAGCGCAAAATGCTTAAGCTGCTGCCGGATAGCAGCTTAATGTTCCCCGTGTGGTGCGGTGAGTATTACTTACCCCTCCACAATGCTCCGGGGTGCCCTCCGGGTCCAGCGCTGTTCCTCCGGTGTCTTCTCGGTTCTCTCCAGTGACGTCACTACGCTGTTGAGCACACCGTCCCGCCATCCAATAGGAACGGCGTACCCAGCGGCGTAATGACGTCGCTACGCAGGCCCAGTAAGACCTTGCGAAAGACAGCGGAGGACCAGAGAAGACCAGGAGAGCCCAGCGGAGGACCGGAGAAGACCAGGAGAGCTCAGCGGAGGACCGGGATCACCATTGGGAGCAGTGAGGACACTGTCCGGAGCGGCGGGGACAGGTGAGTACAGCTTCCTATACTAAACATTACACAAATCCCTCAACATACGATGGATTCGACATACGATGGCTCGTTTGGAACAAATTACCATCGTATGTTGAGGGACCACTGTACTACTAAATATAGTACTAAAATAAAAAAAATAAAAAATAACTGATATGGCTAGTTATACTTAAAATATTTATTAAACTAATTGAAAGTCACGTCTTTAGCAGGGCCCTTGCCACAGACAAGATACATACATATGAATTAGCAATAAATGATGAGGGTAAAAAGATGATAAAAATCAGTATTCAGTCCAATGAAAGACCGCCTGCATAAAAATGTATATATAGTCACTCGTTGGATACAGTCTATGATGTAGTCAGATAGGTAAGTTTCTATAAACATATGAGACAGTTGGTGCGCTGCACCACTCACCACCTGACAGCCGGCAAATAGAGCAAAGTCCTCGCAGCTTTCAGAGGAGATATGCGATCTGGGTAGCAGTACAGCGATGTAAAGAGCCGTTCTTCCTAATGCTTGCAGACTGGCATGAAAATGCGTCCTGCCCGAAATTTTAGTCTGTGGCTCAGGAAAGTACTGCTTGTCACGATCTGATCTTGCTGCAGGATGGCAGGGACGTGCGTCCGGCCGTGATGGAAGTGGCTGTAGTTGGTAGCAGTGGTTGGTGGTGGGTGCAGCAGGGAGTGGTGGCATTCTCGTGCTGAGGATTGCACGTGTGGTACAGTGGTAGCTAAGTAGTGAGGTTCCAGCAGTTGCGAGTGGAAAAAACAAAACATTTTGTTGGTAAAAATATCTGAAAGTTCATATGCAGGTGGTCTAATAGTATTGGGGTATTCAGCAATTCCAAACGTGTTTCGGGGGGTCCCCTTCCTCAGTAGAGGTGTATAGACATACTGATGTTTATCATCTTTTTACCCTCATCATTTATTGCTAATTGATATGTATGTATCTCGTCTGTGACAAGGGCCCTGCTATAAATGTGACTTTCAATTAATTAAGTTATTTACTTATTTTTATTTTAGTAGTATATTTAGTAAAAAAAAAATAGCTATAGCTCAGGCTTGCAGGGACTGTATAACTAACTACTTTAGTCACTACACATACATGTAATTATGGCACCTCAGAGACTTCAGTAAGGAGAAATAGCTTTCATCCGAATTAACATTAAGCCAACAGCTATCGTATGTGTATGGCTAGCTTGATGCAAAGAGGTTCTGCCAGAGTAGTTGCTATGATTCATGGCCAGGGAACCTAAGTAGTATACCCATGACATTCATTAGGACACATGAAAACAGATTTTTATACGTGGAAAGATCATTTAAAGTAGTTGGACTGCGTATAAAGCTGGGGGGGGCTGGCTATATCCAAGGCTGGGGGAGGGGAGAACCGTCCGCTCCTGTACCTCAGCCGGATCAGTGCCGAACTCCATTGACTTTAATGAACCGACCGGAGTCAAATGCTGACTCTGGTCAGCTCATTTTTGCCCCATATCCGGTTTTCTGGATACCATTTTTGGAGTTTGATTTTGGTTTTTGAAATAGGAATGGATCAATGCCAGATGTTAGTTGGATCTGGCTGTTAGTGTGGCTTGTGCTTCCCCAAAATATTAAATGGACCTGTGGTGTCTCAATGCAAAAGTACCAGCTGCTACACTGAACCTAGTATAGGTAACTGTAGTCTTACAAGGTTTGCTGGTCAGTCAAAAGTCTTTTTCTTACATGTGAAGGCCTGCATCTCAGTGTTTATTAGAGATGAGCAAACTTTAGAAAAATTTGATTTGGCCGATTCGCCAAAATTTGGTTTGATCTGAATTTATTTGCGGTGCATCTATATTAAAAAAGGCTATTTCTGGCCTTAATAGGGGTTTAGAACTTTGCTTTGTTCTAACACGCATATGGAGTGTGCTGGGGTAGTGAAATAATACTGTTATTCAGAATAACATGCAGATTACAGGCATCGCTTTTAGAATCACTGCCGCAGAGCGTCACAATGACAGAGCCTGGAGGTGGCATCAGTATGAGGAGACCATGTATTGGCTGAATGACACAGCGAGGAGGTGTTGGCAGCATGAGGAGACCATATAGTGGCTGAATGACACAGTGAGGAGGTTTTGGCAGCATGAGGAGACCATATAGTGGCTAAATTAAACAGCCTGTAGTTGGCTGAAGCAAGAGGAGACCATATAGTGGCCGAATGACACAGCATGGATTACTTTTGCTTGGACTTTCACAGTATCTAGGACCTTGACAGATTAACAGGTACAAAATAGTAAACTACTTAAATGTTGGTATCTGGTATGCACTTATGAGGGCAGAAAAATGCGCTACAGTACACTTAAAAAAGTATCTGAATACAAAACCAGCCAGTGAGTACTTTTGCCTGGACCTTCACAGTATGTAGGCCCTTGACAGATTAAAGGGGTTATCCACCATAAGGTGATCTTAGTATGTACCTGGCAGATAGTAATGGACGTGCATAGGAAGGATCTGTGCTTTTCTTGGAGCTAAATGGCTATGTTGTGAGATTACCATAATACTGTGGCTGGATTTTTGTGAACTGGCATTTCCTGGTTGAGTTTCATTTTTTGACTACAAATCCCATAATTCCATTTTCCTCCCTCCCACACATCAGCCACCCCACACATTGAAACATAAATGAGCTGCATCCATTCAAAAGACCTGTGGTTTTTAATCAGGGTGCCTACAGCTGTTGCATTAGTTGAAGATTGATCTCTCTCCCACCAAGCGATCGCTCCACCCATTGAAGCAGACAGGCTCTCTGTCATCAGCTGACTAGTGAGTCAGGTCTCGGCCGCATTGTAGCCTGGGAACAATCTGAGACAACAGTTATTTTGTATGCTGTTAAAAATAAATATTGGGGTGAAAATCACAGAAGAATTGTGAGAAAGCCGTCACACACAGGTACAGACACTATATTATGAACTACACTTACTTTACAGCCCCTGTAGCATAGTCAAATAAAAAAAATCCTGGAATATCCCTTTAACAGGTACAAAATAGTACACTACTTAGATGTAGGTATGTGGTATGCATTTATGAGGGCAGAAAAATGCGCTACAGTACTCTTAATAAACGTATTGAAGTAGAACACCAGTTGATGATTACTTTTGCGCACAAATGTATGTGCTATGTTATTATTTTTAATTTTACTTATTTTTCGTATTTTATTGTATGTATACTCTATATAAATATATGGATTTGTTGCACATGTGTTTTTATTGTATGTGCACTTTTATTATATTATACATCTATTGTGGTGTATTACCTTCAACTATGGGGGATTTACACTGTTCTATCATGCCATTATATTCACCTGTACGGATACTTGTTAGTTTCCCCACTACCCTCAATTCCCCTGTTGTCCACACCATCCCCTGTCCCTCTATGTATATTTCACCTTGTCCCATTTTGTCCTCACTTACACTCACTTCCATTCTTTCACTCACATATATTCTTTTATCAGCTCTGTGTTCTTTCTATGTATACCAGTGGGCAGTTCCTTGTATATATATATAATTATATATATGTATATTTCATTTCTCCGTTATATATATATATATATTTTTGTTTGTTTAGTTACGATCGCGGCCATCTTTGTATAGTCTCTTTTCCCTCTGGTGCCAAAATCGCCTGTGCACATGCGCAGTATGCGCTGAGGCAGCCATTTTGGGGGAGTTTATTCTCCTATGCCATGTCTGACATAGGCGCCATTTTTATGTAGCCCTGCACTCTAGAACTTAGACTACCAGCCTCGTTCTTTACATCTCTAGTGCCGCGGCAACCTACCTCATTTCCGGTCCACGGCACTTTTCCTTTACACAAAACAGGTGCGTTACTCTGCTCTTATTGGTTTATATCCATATAAATATTCTAGTTTTTGACCACAAACCACACTCCTTAAGAAAGCCTGGTTGCGGGCGAAACGCGTCGGAAACTCATAGCAGGCGTAGGGTTCAGTCCAGTATCTATATGTCCTCTGTCTTCCATTTTATCTAACTGTCACTTCTTTTGTGCACTCTTGTTTTTTGTACTAAACACATCACATGTTATAATTTACAAGAAAGAATTGGGGCTCAGGGTAAATGATGTGTGGACACAACTGGTTTGATATGTTAAATATTAATATTTATTATTAATTATAATAATCGATTTGTCTGTAAGACGTGGTAAGTACCGTGACTTACAGGGCCCTTGTAGAGCCACGGCACTCCCTACAAATAATATAGTATGGATAAAATTGCAAATAAAATTAAAATATACTATACATAAATATAAGATGTTATTTAAAACATAAAAGTCTTACTGAGACCACTCAAAAATTAAAAGATATCCAACGAATGGTCCTCTTTAGGACCATATATCCAACGAATAGTCCTATAACAGCGCTGCAGGACATTGACATGCTTTAATGAACTGGATACTGACCTATTTAAATATTCACCAAAAGACTTATTAGACTGTGGTTATATTGCTATACATAATAGCCCCATTGGTTGCTACTAGTTACCAATATCTAAGGAGGTCCAAACTCTAAAGAGGACCATTCGTTGGATATCTTTTAATTTTTGAGTGGTCTCAGTAAGACTTTTATGTTTTAGATAACATCTTATATTTATGTACAGTATATTTTAATTTTATTTGCAATTTTATCCATACCATATTATTTGTAGGGAGTGCCGTGGCTCTACAAGGGCCCTGTAAGTCACGGTACTTACCACGTCTTACAGACAAATCGATTATTATAATTAATAATAAATATTAATATTTAACATATCAAACCAGTTGTGTCCACACATCATTTACCCTGAGCCCCAATTCTTTCTTGTAAATTAGTACTATTTTCATTCACCTTGGGTATAGGTGATATTTTTGGGTAGCCCGGGTTGCTATTGGTTACGGTGAGAACAAAGAGCCACTCCAAATCCTCCTTTTAACATCACATGTTATGTTGTTTAATATCACTGCTATTTTAGCACGTTGCACTTTGCTTAGCTATTCACTGTGTGCTATTTCTCACTCATGCTAGAAGTGTTTTCAGTTTTTCAGCACCTGCACTTTATCTTTAGTTACCTTTGCATACTCAATCTTACTTTCTGTATGTACATATAGATATATTGTTTGAATATATATTTTTTACTATATATTTTTACTTCATATACTTTTTACGCTATATATAGATACATTTTTTAATCCATCTACCGGACTCAACTCTCCCTTTATATATATATTTTTATCCTGCTTTTACTACTATCAATTATTGTATGTTGTAAACTGAGATGAATTTTTATCAACTTATATCTATGGATTTATATTGACTGTGTATGAATTTTCTTTTCCCATCTTATATGCATATATTTTAAAATTTATGTTTTTGTATTCAATAAAATTTACATATATATTTTTATATTACTTGTATTTTATTATTGGGGTATAAGGTTTACACTTTCTGTAGCGTATTGTAGGTTTATATATTTAGTTTTTTGTCTTATTAGACCCCCCTTTTCCAGTAATTTTTAGAAGCCATTTTTTGGTCTCTCTTTTTTAGGTTGTTAAAATAGTACACTACTTAGATGTAGGTATGTGGTATGCACTTATGAGGGCAGAAAAATGCGCTACAGTATGCTTAATAAACGTATTGAAGTAGAACACCAGTTGATGATTACTTTTGGCTGTCCTTTCACAGTATGTAGGCCCTTGACAAATTAACAGGTACAAAATAGTACACCACTTAGATTTAGGTATGTGGTATGCACTTATGAGGGCAGAAAAATGCGCTACAGTATGCTTAATAAACGTATTGAAGTAGAACACCAGTTGATGATTACTTTTGGCTGTCCTTTCACAGTATGTAGGCCCTTGACAAATTAACAGGTACAAAATAGTACACCACTTAGATTTAGGTATGTGTTATGCACTTATGAGGGCAGGAAAATGTGCTACACAACACTTAACAAGGTATCTGAGTAAAAACACCAGCCGGTGAATACTTTTGACTGGACTTTCACAGTATCTAGGCCCTTGAAAGATTAACAGGTACAAAATAGTATACTACTTAGATGTAGGTATGTGGTATGCACTTATGAGGGCAGAAAAATGCGCTACAGTACGCTTGATAAATGTATTGGAGTAAAACACCAGCCGGTGATTACATTTGGCTGTCCTTTCACACTATGTAGGCCCTTAACAGATGAACAGGTACAAAATAGCACACTACTTAGATGTAGGTATGTGGTATGCACTTATGAGGGCAGAAAAATGCGCTACAGTGAGCTGAAAAAAAAAAATTTGCCCACACCACCAGCAGTACACAACAATGCTGGAGCACACAGTCATTGTGTAGTAAACCAAAAATTGCAAAAAGACTCTCTCTCAAATACTATTAGGAATGGACTGTTAGGAATGGACCAGTTGTTGTGGAACAAAGACACAGATTTGCCATAAAAAATAATTTCTCCCTTTTATGAAAAATTTTCTGCAGCTGAGGCAACACACAGGTCTCTGCCCCTCTCTGTAATACAATGTTGTTCACAGTGACTGAGGGGTTAATCGCTGCAGTAAGAATTAATTTCTGTGCAAATACGCTGTGCTCTGTGTCCTACAGAAGGCTGGGGTGACTAAGATGTGAAACGCTGCTGCAACAAGCTTTTCTGTGTCACACACACACAGTGATGTCCATCTTATCTCTATGCAGTGTAATGAATGATATGACGAGCCACAAAATGGCTGCCAAATATATAGGGCTGTGACATCACAGGGGTGACTGGCTGCTGATAGGCTGCATCCTGCATGTGATTTAGGGTTATTCCGCATACTTCCCTTCCGCTTTGCCTTCCCAGCATTCCTTGCCCCATGTACTGACATGTGGATCCGCCATTTTAGATGTCCTGGAGCCTGGACTACAGTAAATGGAGTTTAATGAATCGATTCGTGTAATATTTCATGAAATTCATAACGAATTCGGGTTCATCTGCTTTTATTCACTCATCCCTAGTGTTTATTACAATACCAATGTGTTCTCTGTGTTTCTATGTATTACATTCATGTACTGATTCTTATTGTAAGGGGTTAACAATTTTGATACATAAGTCTATTGCACGCATGTAAGAGCAACGATACTCTATCATATGTCCATCTCCTTACCCAATTAATGCTAGGAACTGTCCTACTTAACCTCTGTTCCTAGGACAGGGAATGCAAAAACCCCAACAGTGATCACATGCTCTGCAATTCTCACCTCATAGAAGAATCTGCCTACATCACCAGCAGTTTTCCATCCAAGTTCTCCTGCTTAGCATGTCACTATAAAGAGGTACAAGAAAGATTGGAATTTAAGAAAAGTTATCTCAATTGCAATGAACTAGGTGTGCTATTCTTATGGACTTGACCCAATTAGTGATGTCTGAGGATTAACTTCTGGATACCCTCAAGAAGTTCATGTCAAAACATATCCCAAAACAGTAAGTGTGAATAAACATTTTTCAAGGACCACCCCTGTGATAGCTTGCTCAGTTAAATGCCACTAAACTCCTTAACCTGTTAAGGAGCAAGAGCATACAGGTACACCCTGACGTCTTGGGACATAAGGATCCAGGGCATACCTGTATGCCCGTGGGAATTCCAGTCACCGGACAGGGATACCTGGTGAAATCATTCAGCAGGCATCCCGTGACAATGCCTGGGGGGGGGGGGGGGGATCCTGAGAGCGCCCAGTGTCGGCAATGGCTGTGAATTCACACCGGCGATCCGCGGCGATTCCGGTCAGACGGATCACATGTGACCCGATGACTCGGAATTAAGTGATCGGCGGTGTACTATACACCGCCAATCACCTCCTGTTGCTATGGGGAGGTGGCAATGATGTCACCTCCCCAGATGTGCTGCTATTGGTCGGACGATCTTCCGACCAATAGCAGCTGGCAGAGGAGGGGTTGATGTTCCCATCGCTCAGCTCTGATAGCCCATGGAAGTCAGTTAGTGGGCAGAGCTGAGAGAAGGAGCCAGGGACCCACCCTCTGACCAGATCTATGGCCCTCAGGGCTGGTAGGAGTTTGAAAAAAAAAAAAGGTAAAAGAAATAAATACCTTCCCCCCCCCCCCCCCATCCTCAAGGGTCCGCCGCAGATATTTCAGCCCTATTAGCAAGTAGGGATGGACTTCCAAAAGGTGGTGGGTCTCCGCGGCGCTGACCAAGGACGGACACGTCAGGTGAGTAGAAGGTAGCTTTATTTGGATAATGCAACGTGTTTCACCGTGCTTACGCAGCTACATCAGGCATGATAATCACAGTCAGGGGGAAGCTTTTATACAACGTGCAATTAACTCTTTAACAGCCTATATTATATTTTACAAATTAATTATAAAAAAAACAACAATATTTACATAATTCTATAATACACATATAGCCTTAAACAATCTAAATTGGGGATAGTGTACATATCCGTGTGATCAAAACTTCCACTTTATATATTTATATATATATATATTGTATATAAATTCTTTGGTTTGCTAACCAATGGGTTTAACCCACTCCGTAAAGAGCAGGGAACCCATGGGTTATGCATGAATATCTTTATCTCAAATCAAACCAGATTTCTATGTCGGCATTAATATACAAGAAGTGTTTATAAAAATGTACATATCTATATATATATATAAAAAACAAAAGGGCAACAGCACTCAAAAAGTCCAAACGATTTTTAAGAAAAGGTGCAGGCAACCTGTAAAAGGATCAAGTCCAACGATCCATCCAAATGTAAAAGAAGGGAGATCAGGGCAGCACTCCAATGGTGTGAAAAAAAGATAAAATTTATTCCATCAAAACAATGTGCAAAACAGCAGCGACGTTTCGATCCTCTCCAGGATCTTTTTCAAGCTGAAAAAGATCCTGGAGAGGATCGAAACGTCGCTGCTGTTTTGCACATTGTTTTGATGGAATAAATTTTATCTTTTTTTCACACCATTGGAGTGCTGCCCTGATCTCCCTTCATATATATATATATATATATATATATATATATATATATATATATATATACACATATACATATATACCCCACATACATGAGGTACTATACACTTCTTTTTTGTCACATTTATATTTTATTGCATTTGGTTCAATATTTTATCACCATTGGTAACACGGGCATGCACTCTAACCCACATGGCACACAAAAATTCTCTACATGGAGATCTCTTTTTTTATATATAAATTTACAATGTGTGCCAACATAATAATAAAACACAGAAAAATCTGAAAGGATAAGATTCTATAAGAAGCACAATTAATAAAACCATGTGTATATAGAACAATACATAATGGATAAAAATACTCATAGAAGAAAAGAAGAAGATAATTTTCTTCTATATATACATAAAAAGTTGAATCAAAAAATGTAAAAAAATGCATAAAAAACGCTGTGTGTGAATAAGGCATCAGGGTTGAATTTTTACCGCACATTCTCAATGGTCTCATTGAGTCCTTGAGGAGTAAACGTGGACAATTTATGAATCCAAAAGGACTCCCGGTTGATTAATCGCTGGAATCGATCAGGACATTCATCTGGAATTTGTTCAAGTATAATGAGTTTTAATGTACTATAGTCACTTTTATGTTTGATAGAAAAGTGTCTTGAGACACTATGTAAAAGAAAATTATTCCTTATATTAGACCTGTGTTTGCACATACGGGACCGCACCGTTTGTACAGTGCGGCCCACATATTGCAAATTGCACTCACATGTCAATAAGTATATAGCAAATTGCGAGCCACAGTGTACTAAGCTTTTAATAAAAAATTCCTTTTTTGTAATCCGTGAGGATTAGGGCTTCAGGGTGCTGCAGTTGGCCCCAGCCTTTTTTTTTCTTCCTATAATGGTGTGTGATTTCTAATCACACACGTTATATAGAGTTCGCTTCAAGCACACACACGTCACCAACGGATTCCCGAGTTTGTTGGTGACTCAAGAATCCAGATTGACACAGCCGGATACAGTGAAATAAACTATTTTAGTTATTATTTCAGTGATGAATTTGTCAATCATATGGTGGAGCAAACAAACTTGTACGCACAACAGTTCATTACCCACAACCCTGATTCGTTTTTGGTTAGGTCCAATGAATGGTATGCTGTCAATGCAGCCGAAATGAGGACATTTTGGGGCCTTGTGCTGCATATGGGCCTAGTCAAAAAAACAAGTGTCAGGCAGTACAGGAGCGGGGAAATCCTCTACCAGACCCCTCTTTACAGTATGGTCATGACACAGAAGCGGTTCAAGGCCATTCAGAAATGCCTGTATTACGCTGATACTCCAAAGTGATCCTGCCTATGACCGGCTTTACAAAGTGAGGCCGGATACAGATCACTTTGAGGCCAAATTTTTGGAGGCCTACGTACCCCTCAGGGAGCTCTCTATAGATGAGTCGCTTATCAGTTTTAAGGGGAGACTCATCTTCAGTCTGTATATTCCCTCAAAGCGGGCTCGGTATGGCGTGAAACTCTACAAACGTTGCGAGAGTACCTCCAGGTACACTTACAAATTTAGAGTATTAGAGAGACAGGATTCCCATATCGAATACCCAGAATGTGTCCCCCCCCCACTCTAAGTGTTAGCAGGAAACTCGTTTGAGACCTTGTGCACGCATTGCTGTATATGGGTTATCACGTGTACGTGGACAACTTTTATACCAGCATCCCTCTGTTCACATCCCTTGCCACCAGATCCACGTCCACTTGTGGGACCGTGCGGAAGAACCAGAGAGGCCTCCCTCTAAATTTGATCCAGACACCTATGCCCAAGGGTGAGTCCTGTGCCTTTACCCATGAAAACCTGTTGCCGGTCAGGTATAAGGATAAGAGGGATGTTCTTATACTGACCACAATTCACGGTAACAGCAGCTCACCTGTCCCTCTGCGAGATACCACAACAATGGTCCTCAAGCCTGATTGTATTCTGGACTACATTGAGTATATGCGGGGGAGTTGATCTCTCTGATCAAGTCCTCAAGCCATACACGGCCATGCAGAAAACATGGCATGGTACAAAAAAGTTGCTGTCTACTTGATACAGGTTGCCATGTACAACTCTTTTGTACTGTCCCAGTATGCTCGCAACACATGGACATTCCTCCAGTTCTAAGAAGAAGTCCTAAGGGCCCTGATCTTTGGCAACCAGGAAAGAGCAGGCCGGAGTTCCCCACACTGGAAAGAAGGGATGATCCCAGAAAAAATGCAGAGTGTGTCACAAGAGGGGGATACGGAAGGACACCATCACTCAATGTGACACTTTCCCCGATCATCTGGGCCTCTGCATTAACCCCTTCAGGACGGAGCCCATTTTGGCCTTAAGGACCGGAGCGTTTTTTGCAATTCTGACCACTGTCACTTTAAACATTAATAACTCTGGAATGCTTTTAGTTATCATTCTGGTTCCGAGATTGTTTTTTCGTGACATATTCTACTTTAACATAGTGGTAAATTTTTGTCGATACTTGCATCCTTTCTTGGTGAAAAATCCGTAAATCTGATGAAAAATTTGAAAATTTAGCATTTTTCTAACTTTGAAGCTTTCTGCTTGTAAGGAAAATGGATATTACGAATACATTTTTTTTTTGGTTCACATATACAATATGTCTACTTTATGTTTGCACCATAAAATTGACGTGTTTTTACTTTTGGAAGACACCAGAGGGCTTCAACGGTCAGCATCAATTTTCCGATTTTTCACAAAATTTTCAAACTCAGTATTTTTCAGGGACCAGTTCAGGTTTGAAGTGGATTTGAAGGGTCTTCATATTAGAAATACCCCATAAATGACCCCATTATAAAAACTACACCCCCCAAAGTATTCAAAATGACATTCAGTCAGTGTTTTAACCCTTTAGGTGTTTCACACGAATAGCAGCAAAGTGAAGGAGAAAATTCACAATCTTCATTTTTTACACTCACATGTTCTTGTAGACCCAATTTTTGAATTTTTACAAGGGGTAAAAGGACAAAATTTTTACTTTTATTTGTAGCCCAATTTCTCTCGAGTAAGCACATACCTCATATATCTATGTAAAGTGTTCGGCGGGCGCAGTAGAGGGCTCAGAAGGGAAGGAGCGACAAGGGGATTTTGGAGAGTACGTTTTTCTGAAATGGTTTTTGGGGGGCATGTTACCTTTAGGAAGCCCTTATGGTGCCAGAACAGCAAAAAAAAAACCACATGGCATACCATTTTGGAAACTAGACCCCTCGGGGAATGTAACATGGGATAAAGTGAACCTTAATACCCCACAGGTGTTTCACGACTTTTGCAAATGTAAAAAAAAATAATAATTTTTACCTAAAATGCTTGTTTTCCCAAAAAAATGTTATTTTTAAAAAGGGTAATAGCAGAAAATACCCCTAAAAATTTGAAGCCCAATTTCTCCCGATTCAGAAAACACCCCATATGGGGGTGAAAAGTGCTCTGCTGGCGCACTACAGGTCTCAGAAGAGAAGGAGTCACATTTGGCTTTTTGAACGCAAATTTTGCTCTGGGGGCATGCCGCATTTAGGAAGCCCCTATGGTGCCAGGACAGCAAAAAAAAACCACATGGCATACCATTTTGGAAACTAGACCCCTCGGGGAACGTAACAAGGGGTTAAGTGAACCTTTATACCCCACAGGTGTTTCACGACTTTTGCATATGTAAAAAAAATTTTTTTTTTAACCTAAAATGCTTGTTTTCGGAAAAATTTTACATTTTTAAAAAGGGTAAAAGCAGAAAATACCCCCCAAAATTTGTAACACAATTTCTCCCGAGTACGGCGATACCCCATATGTGGCCCTAAACTGTTGCCTTGAAATACGACAGGGCTCCAAAGTGAGAGCGCCATGCGCATTTGAGGCCTAAATTAGGGATTGCATAGGGGTGGACATAGGGGTATTCTACACCAGTGATTCCCAAACAGGGTGCCTCCAGCTGTTGCAAAACTCCCAGCATGCCTGGACAGTCAACGGCTGTCCGACAATACTGGGAGTTGTTTTGCAACAGCTGGAGGCTCCGTTCTGGAAACAGTGGCGTACCAGACGTTTTTCATTTTTATTGGGGAGGGGAGGGGGGCTGTGTAGGGCTATGTGTATATGTAGTGTTTTTTACTTTTTATTTTATTTTTTGTTAGTGTAGTGTAGTGTTTTTAGGGTACAGTCGCACGGGCGGGGGGTTCACAGTAGTTTCTCGCTGGCAATTTGAGCTGCAGCAGAAAGTTTGCGGCAGCTCAAATTTGCAGCCAGATACTTACTGTAATCCTCCGCCCATGTGAGTGTACCTTGTACGTTCACATTGGGGGGGACATCCAGCTGTTGCATAACTACAACTCCCAGCATGCCCGTTGGCTGTCGGTGACTGCTGAGAGTTGTAGTTTTGCAACAGCTGTAGGCACACTGGTTATGTATCACTGAGTTTGTGACCTAACTCAGTGTTTCACAACCAGTGTGCCTCCAGCTGTTGCAAAACTACAACTCCCAGCATGTACGGTGCATGGTGTACGGTGACTGCTGAGAGTTGTAGTTTGCAACAGCTGGAGGCACACCGGTCGTGAAACACTGAGTTAGGTAAAAAAAAACTCTGAGTTTCACAACCAGTGTGCCTTCAGCTGTTGCAAAACTACAACTCTCAGCAGTCACCGACAGCCAACGGGCATGCTGGGAGTTGTAGTTATGCAACCAGCAGATGCACCACTACAACTCCCAGCATGCACTTTAGCTGTTTGTGCAAGCTGGGAGTTGTAGTTATACAACAGCTGAAGGTACACTTTTCCTTAGAAAGAATGTGCCTCCAGCTGTTGCAAAACCATAAGTCCCAGCATGCCCATAAGGGAATGCTGGGAGTTGTGGTGGTCTGCCTCCTGCTGTTGCATAACTACAGCTCCCAGCATGCCCTTTTTGCATGCTGGGAGCTGTTGCTAAGCAACAGCAGGAGGCTGTCACTCACCTCCAACGATCCAGACGCTGCAGGTCAGTCCCGCCGCCGCAGCTGCTCCTGGGGCCCCGATCCCAACAGGGGCGCCGGGGATCGGGGTCCCCAGCACCGGGGGTCGTCTTCCCGCACCCGCTCACGTCCTCCAGAAGAGGGGCGGAGCGGGTGCGGGAGTGACACCCGCAGCAGGCGCCCTGATTGGTCGGCCGGTAATCCGGCCGACGAATCAGGGCGATCGTGAGGTGGCACCAGTGCCACCTCACCCCTGCAGGCTCTGGCTGTTCGGGGCCGTCAGAGACGGCCCCGAACAGCCAGTAATTCCGGGTCACCGGGTCACCGGAGACCCGATTGACCCGGAATCGCCGCAGAACGCTGGACTGAATTGTCCAGCGATCTGCGGCGATCGCCGACATGGGGGGGCATAATGACCCCCCTGGGCGATATGCCGGGATGCCTGCTGAACGATTTCAGCAGGCATCCGGCTCCGGTCCCCAACCGGCTAGCGGTGGGGGCCGGAATTCCCACGGGCGTATGGATACGCCCTCGGTCCTTAAGGACTCGGGATTCAGGGCGTATCCATACGCCCTATGTCCTGAAGAGGTTAAGGATTGATTCAGGGAGTATCACACTTCCATGCAGTACACCCCATAGTACACTTCATCCATTCCTGGAAAATAAATTTAGGGAACACACGTCTGTATCAAATGTCCAGTTCTCCCCTATACACCTTCCCCAATGGGTGTACTGTGTGGAATGGGGTCACATGTGGGTGTTCCTTTCTTTTATTTTCCACTGAATGTATGTAACCATCAGCTACTGATTTGCCATAGGCCTCAAATGCAAACATAGCTCTATGACCCTTGAGCCCTGTAGTGCGCCCCCACAGCATGTTTCGTCCACATATGGGGTATTTCCATACTCAGAAGCAATGGGGCTACAACATTTGGAGGGCATTTTCTCCTATTACCCCTTGTGCAAATGAAAAATTTGGGGTAACACCAGAATTTTTGTGAAAAAAAAAACCTATTTTGTCATTTACTGCCAAATGTTCCAAACATCTGTGAGGTGTAAATGCTCACTGTACCCCTTGTTACGTTCCCTGGGGGGTTGTAGTTTCAAAAATGATGGCACTTGAGGGGGGGTCCCGCTGTTCTGGCTCCATGGTAGCTCTGTAAATGCTCAAGGCCCCTGACAAAGTTCTCCAAAAGCTGAATGGCGCTCCTGCTCTTCTGAGACCGCAGAGCGGTTTATGTCAAATATGAGGTATGTCCTTACTCTGAAGAAATGTATTTATAAATTTACTTGGACATTTTCTCCTATTACCACTTGTGAAAATGAAAAATTTGGGGTAACCCCAGCATTGTAGTGTAAAAAATCAAATTTTTCCTTTTCACATCCCACTTTAATAAACATTTATCAAACTTATGTGGGGTGTTAAGGCTCACTGTACCCCTTGTTACATTCCCTGATGGGTGTAGTTTCCAAATTAGTATGCCATGTGTATTTTTTTTTTTTTTGCTGTTCTGGCACCATAGGGGCTTCCTTAATGCGACATGCCCCCCAAAAATCCTTTCAGCAAGACTTGCTTTCAAAACGCCAAATGTGACTCCTTCTCTTCTGAGCATTATAGTGCGCCCGCAGTGCACTTGACGTCCACACATAGGGTATTTTCATACTCAGAAGAGATGGGGTTACAAATTTTGGGGGGCATTTTTTCCTATTACCCTGCATTTTAGTGAAAAAAAATCATTTGCACATCCAACTTTAACGAAAAGTCATCAGACACCTGTGGGGTGTTAAGGCTCACTGTACCCCTTGTTACGTTCCTTGAGGGGTGTAGTTCCCAAAAAACTGTGCCATGTGTTTTTTTTTTTTCTGTTCTGGCACCGTAAGGGCTTCCTAAATGCAACATCCCCCCCAAAAACAATTTCAGCAAAATTTGCATTCCACAAGCCAAATGTGACTCTTTCTCTTCTTATCGATGAAAATTTACCCCTAACATAAAGTAGAATATGTCACGAAAAAACTATCTCGGAATCAGAATGAAAAGTAAAAGCATCCCAGAGTTATTAACGCTTAAAGTGACAGTGGTCAGATGTGCAAAAAAATGCTTGAGTCCTTAAGGTGCAAATGGGCTGGGTCCTTAAGGGCTTAAAGACACAGGATTTTTTAATTTTGCAGTTTTGAATTTCCCTTATAAGGCTTTTTGCACTGAAGGAGCACCGATCGGAAGGGACGGAGGCAGATAAGTACTGAGCAAGCTGACAACAGAATTTCTAACATTCAGGCTCCAAGATCAACTCTGATTGTGACATCTATACAGTTAATGCCAGACATTGACCTGATAGCAGCTGGGTATGAAGCACACTTTAAACTGCGGGAGCAGGCACGAGTAGTACATTTACGCCCTGCATCCGTAACCCCTAATACAGATCACTGCATACGCAGCGCTGGGGTCACTAAAATGGATGATCCATGACCCAAGAGGGGTCTGTAAGAGACTGCTGAGCCTCTCGAGGAAGACTCCCAGCCTAAAGAACTAACAGGCATGTTCATCCTGTGTAAGCCTGGAAAGAACCAAAAGACTTGAATGAGATTCAAGCATGGTATGTATTATGTTGAGTGTTGGGCTCAGGGCTGGACTGGGACTAAAAATAGGTCCAGGCTTTTTAGATTATATAGCCCATTTTTTTGTAAGGTTTTGACTGCTGAGACCTCCACCAGTCACCTTGATTGAAGAGGTTCTTCTACTGTTGCAAAGCTACAACTCCTATCATGTTAGAGAGTTGTAGCTCTGTAACAACTGGAGAGTCAAAGATTGGGGTATAGTTTCACACATCATCACTGCAGAACTGACTACAGCACTGATGGGACAATTAGACAAAATAAACAATGATATGACTTACAGGTGATGTCTTGTCATGTTACATGCATTTTCTTTCCTTTCCTTTTATTTTTTATCTGGTCCAGTCGCTAGGACTTCTTCCAGCTAGATATTCCTCTGCAGAGTTTCATTGCCGGACATCATTGGTTCCTCTCTTTGTCAGCAGATCCTCATTCTCTATATGAAGACAATAACCATTATAACCCTGAGAGACACTGCGTCCCCTGAATATAACCCTGCCAGACATCATGCACCCTGAAAATAATACTGATACTTCCTGTTTCTTCACAGTTTGGTAGAATCCCACCCATGTACTGTTCTCCTTTAAACCCCTTGCCCCCCCCCCCAAGACCCCTTGTCCCTCAGACCCCTAAGTCCTCTTTCCGACCTGTCTTTCCTCTCCTCCTTTAGATTCCTCTGTCCTCCCAGATCCCAAAGTCTTCTTTCAGATCTTTAAGTCCCCCAGACCCTATTTTCTACTCCAGACCCTTAAGCCCCCCCAGACTCCCTACCACCCTTGACTTCTAAGTCCCCCCAGATCCCTCTGTTATCCTCCTCCAGACCCCTTAGTTCCCCCAGACTCCTCTATCTCCTCCAGACCCCTAATTCTCCCAGACCCCTCTGTTCCCTTCTACTTCTGTCCCCCTGACTTCCCCATCCTCCTTCAGACCCTTCAGACCCCCAGACCCTCTGTCTACTACAGACCCCTAAGTTCCCTCCGACTCCTCTGTCTCCTCCAAACCGCTATGCCCCCCTGACCTCTCTGCTCCCCAGACCTCTCTGTCCT
Organism: Hyla sarda; assembly: GCF_029499605.1. NCBI lineage: Eukaryota > Metazoa > Chordata > Amphibia > Anura > Hylidae > Hyla > Hyla sarda. The sequence goes on from NC_079197.1 coordinate 91,885,009, forward strand.
TCTTTAGGCCTCTCTGCCCTCCTCCAGACCCCTAAATTCACACTGTATCTGTCCTCCTCCACATTTTTCTGCTCACCCAGACCCCTCTGTCCTTCTCCTCCACACATTTTTTTTAAAGGAAAAAAAAGGCTGGCGCCGAGGCTGATGGTCCGCCCCACAGATGGCCCAGCACACCGTTCAATTGCTTGGTATGCCCAAGAGCTGACAGTGAGGGAAGCTGTATATTAGTTAGAGGAAAGATAGGCAGGGTTTATTTTTAATGGTTCTGTGAACTGCTTGAAGTGTTTCAATTAAATAAAAGTCACTGTGGCTAGTTATAAACCATGTCCTTACTTATTAGAGTACTGTTTTCTTGGTGCATTAACCATCTTAACCCAAGAGATGGCGATCTCTGTGAGTTTACTGACCCCTGAGATGTGACACAATTTATGAGAATAAAGAACATAAATGCCTATGAACTTATAACTATAACTTCATCATATTATCAATTTGGGAATAGTGTTGATTCCTACACCTCATTGTAATCTTAGCCTTATGACTGGTATGTATTTATTACACATCATTTTCTAAAAGTTTATGAGCATTCCAATGGCTCCCTGAAAACCACAGATTTATTTTATATAACAAAATATGCCATACGGAATATATAATGTAATTTGCTGTTTCTGTAAGAAGATTCACAAGGCCATGCACATACTCTGGAGAACAATGCAATAAAGTACTAGATATTACTAGTTGTGTCCTTGTATTGCCAATGGAGCATGGTTTGTATTATGAGCTCCCAAATTAACTGTACTAAATCCACTAAAAATTATGTAGTTTTCAATAAAGTAAAAAAAAATATCTCATTCTATAGCCCCCCCCCCCCCCCCTCCCCTCCAAATAGCATTAATATCTACAAACCATGGCATCAGACCCACGGTCGGGCAGGTACTTGTGGCTGTAATACAGATGCAAAAATGAATCTATATATCGCTAGAGGGAATCCAACCAGATACTGACTTGTGTAATTCTACCACAAACAAATCCACCACAAAGTCTTTAGGTCATACGTGCAGGGTTGGATGCATATCTGATGCAGACTTGCTATAGGTTCACCCTGAGAAGTGCAAAAGGTAAAGTTTACATTAAAGGGGGAACGCTGTCCATTAAAGGGGGAGCTCTGCCTACATACATCTTATACTCTATCCAAAGGATAAGGGATATGATGTCTGATCGCAGGGGACCCGCTGCTGCATCACGCCCCCTTCCATAGACATGAATGGAGGGGGCATGGCGAGATGTCAAAAGGGGGGGGGGCGTGGCATGAAGTCATGTCTCCAGCTGTGGAAACCCAGCATTCTAAACATACTGTTTAGAATGCCGGGTGCTGCACAGAGATTGCGGGAGGTCCCACGATAGGGGATAAGATGTCTGTGGGGGACTACCCCTTTAAATATTAACCTAATTCACAGTTTGTGAATCCACAAAATGGCTGTATGATATTCTGAGGGAGAATTACACAAGACTGACAGAATTTGTGTCCGTATCACAGCTAAAGGATTGGTCCGACCGTGTGTTTAATGAGAAAAATAGTCTACACTGGGGGAGAATTATCCAGCTGTCTTATAGGAAGATTCTGCTTGTTTCCTAGAGCAACCAATTACAGCTCAGCTTTCATGTCTCATATTACTCTATTAAAATATAAGCTGAGCTGTGATTGGTTGCTATAGGAAACAAGGAGAATCTTACTATATAATAGGGAAATAAATGAGGGAAGCCAATAAATACCATGGTGTTCTGGCAGTGTACCCATTAATTTGGCAAAATGTTACCAACTAGTAAAGATGTTGGGACCATGTTCCTCATGTTTTTCAGGACATGTTGGTTACAGCACACCATGCTTTTGTGACCTGCTTAATAAATGTATATACAATCCAGCCTCTTAGGCCTATGGCTGTGAACTGTAAATAGATTGGAGCAGGTAGACGCTATGATGTCACGGCATCATGTCATCATGCGCCATTCTTATAAGGATCAGAAGTGTGGAACCTACAAGAGTGGAGCATCTGCCATAGTATTCAACCATAGCCTACATTCACTTTAAAGGTGCAGATTGCTAGTAGCAATTGAAAGTCTTGTAATAGATTGGAGATGTCAAAACAACCTAAATGGATACAGCAACAAAAGGATTATGCAAAAAGTCATAAGGAAACTACAAATCTTGGCCAGAAAAAGTAGAAAATAGGTATCCAACAAGGCACAGAGGGGTCACAAACAATTTGTAAGTCTGGGTCAAAGACAGTGGGATAGCAATAAGCAAGAATAGAAGGATACAAGGTGTTCACAAGTTTACATGTTGAAGAGTGATAGAATGATTTTTGCCTTTGGGTATAATTCTCACTCTACATGCACCCTCTGACATCCTGACTGTGCACGAGAGACAGAATAGCAGCAACTAAAGAGAACATCACTGGAGCACATCAAGGTAACTTTATTAGCAAAGTGAGTTATGGAACTTTAAAGTGTACCTCCACTAGGAAAGCTTAAAGGGATACTCCGCTGCTCAGCGTTTGGAACAAACTGTTCCGAACACTGGAGCCGGCGCCGGGAGCTTGTGACGTCATAGCCCTGCCCCCTCGTCACACCCCACACCCTCAATGCAAGTCTATGTGAAGGGGCGTTACAGCCATCACACCCCTTCCCATAGACTTGCAATGAGGGGTGGGGCACGATGTCATGAGGGGCAGGGCTATGACATCACGAGCTCCCGGTGCCAGCTCCAGTGTTCGGAACAGTTTGTTCCAAATGCTGAGCAGCAGAGTACCCCTTTAACCTGTTCAGGACACAGGGCGTATCCATTCGCCATGCATCCCGAGTCCTTAAGGACTGAGGGCATATGGATATCATTCAACAGGCATCCCCCATGTTGGCGATCGGAGAAAATTGCATGTCAATTCATCCATGCGATTTTCTCCAATTCCGGGCTGATCGTAGTTGTCAGCAACAGCCCCGATCAGCCTAAGGGATAGGAGTGAGGTCGCAAAATGATCTTTACTGTGGCAACCACTAGGAAGGCCAAACTGCAACTCCCAGCATGCCCAGACAGCCAAAGGCTGTCTGGGCATGCTGAGAGTTGTAGTTTTGCAACATCTGGAGGGTCACAGTTTGGAGACCCCTGTTACAGTGGTGCCCATACGGTAGCCCTCCAGATGTTGCCAAACTACAACTCTCAGCATACCTGGATGGGCATGCTGGGAGTTGTAGTTCTGTAACATCTGTCCCTTCAGATTTAGCAATTTTCATGAATTTTTTGAAAATTGCTGCTCTACTTTTAAGCCCTCTAATTTTTTCAAAAAGCAAAAATATGTCCATTTTATGATGCCAACATAAAGTGGACATATTGTGTTTGTGAAGAAAAATAAAATTTATTTGGAATATCCATTTTCCTTACAAGTAGAGAGCTTCAAAGTTAGAAAAATGCTAAATTTTCTAAATTTTCATAAAATTTTGGGATTTTTCACCAAAAAAGGATGCAAGTAGCGCCTGAAAATTTACCACCAAAATAAAGTAGAATATATCACGAAAAAACTGTCTCAGAATCAGAATATTTGGTAAAAGCATTTTCGCATTATTAATTCATAAAGCGGCGGTGGTCAGAATTGTGAAAAAGGGCTCAGTCCTTAAGGTGAAAAAGGGCTGTGTCCTTAAGGGGTTAAGATGGAGTACACCCAAAACTCAATCAATCTTTGGTGTACTCTCTTATCACTCTCTTATTGCTCCACTTTATAGTCTACATAGTGGAACACGCCTTTTACATCAGGAGGAAGAATTTAGAATAATCAGAATACACTGATCATGGAAAAACCAAGATCCTTCTCCCCCTATTATTGTCTTTGTCACAGAGATACAGAACAGAGATGAGATTCTACAAATCTGTACAACATGCAGTCGTAATTTGCCCTTTATATTATGTCAGCCTTTGAATCACCATCCATTTATTTTAGTCCTTTAAGTTCACGTATCTTAATAAGTTGTCAAAAGGCCATGAACAGAAAGAAAATATTTCTCGATGCCATTTTCTGCCCGCATTTAACCTTTTTGGGTTTTTGTCTACCTTATGATTTCACAGGCACAACATTTCTATTGATATACATAGATGACTGATTTTCAGAAATATATTGCTTTGAAATTTCTAAAACTTTTCAACTTAAAAAGTGTTGAGTATTTTGGAAGATCTCAGGTCAGGGCTATTTAAAGGTCATTGTGACTCTTCCTGATTGATTTGGGAATTAAAATATAAGATCTGTGATGTATTGCTAGATGAACATCACTGCAGAGAGATTATTAATTTAGCTGTAACAGACTACATAAAATGTGTTAATACTTCAGAATAAATTCCTTTTATTTGAGTTCAAATACTTTATTTAACTGATTTCTAGAAAATGTAAAAAAAATAGTAGATATTAAATAGAAATAAAAAAAGTAGTCATTAAATGTTATTGACTGCATTATGAGTCATTAAAGAGTAATATTCTTATTTCTCTATAAAGTGAAATGCAAATCAGTTTCCCAGCAAGGATTGATGTCACGAAGGGATCTATTCTAATAATAAAAGAACAAAAAGAATTGGACAAAATACATGTCGGTACATATAAGGGCAGGGATACTTTTGAAATGTCACTATTACATTTATAAAGTATTCTTTGATAGCTTTTAATTCAATTAGATATGGACAGTATTGATCATCACAATTGTAAATAAATTACCTGCCATTGACTGGTACTGCTGCACAGCTTTAGTTTTAATGCACAAAGGGCTTGAAAATGCATTTTCTTAAGGGACAAGACATAGCATGGCACCCCATCACCATAGTAATCACTAATGATGAAAGATTTTAAAGGGGTATTCCGGGATTTTTTATTTTTTTTTTATTTGCTTATGCTACAGGGGCTGAAATGTTAATGTAGTTCATGGTATAGTGTGTTTCATGGTGGTCTTGCAATTCTTCTGTGATTTTTCCCCAAGGTTTATTTTTAACAGCATACAAATTTAGTCTCACCTCAGGTTTTCCCAGGTTGCAGTGTGATCTGAGACATTACATCACTAGTCAGGTGATGACAGCTTTGCAACAGCTGGAGGCAACCTGGTCAGAAAACACTGGTGTATTGCATTAAAGGGATCCCAGGTGTGTTTCAAGAAGCTGGGTGGTTGATGTGTGGGAGGGAGAAAAGTGACCTCACACTTACTTTATGGGAATTATGGGATTCGTAGTTTGAGGGAATAAACTCCAACAGTAAAATAGCCAGTTCACAAAAAGATAGCCACATATGGTGGACTCATAGCCATTTAGCCCCAAGACAAGCCCAGATCCTTCCTAAGCATGGCTTTTACTGTCTGACAGGTAGGTGCGTACTAAAATCCCCTTATGATGGATATCCACTTTAAGGAACTGGTGGCAGCATGGTTATGTCCTGAGCTGGAACCAGAGAGAACAAGAATAATTACTGTAGTCCATACTGAACCATGGTTTATAGCAGTGATGTGAGATTAGAACTTGTCACTGGAGAGTAACGCTGCATAGTTCCTACCTTTGACACCTAAGCCTGGTATGTGCTAACTGCAAAAGATGAGCCAAAACTGCCACTTCATTTTAATGATTCATAGTAAAGTCAATAAAATGCCAGTCAGGCATGTATCTGTCCTGTATCCCTGATTCATTCCTTCTCCCTTCAGTATAAAGCTCCCTTCCATAATGAGTGGCCAGGAGGGTCTAGAATTCTCCATCAGCTAAAAGTATAATATAAGAGATGGGGAATTAAAACATTGTTCTCATTCTGAGAGTCTGATCCATGTCTAAAATAAGCACCAACTTTTTTTTCTCTATTGAAGCAGAATAGACTTTCACAATTCTAAGTACTTGGCTACTTCTGCCATGCAGTTGTATATTAATGTGTGACATTTTTTGTTCCCTTTTACACAAAGGCTGAGGACACATTTGCACTGACATTTTTTTAAATAATATTTTATAGTATAATGAAATGGTCTAAATACAGTAGTCATCATAAATGTTAAATACATTAACCCCTTAAGGACCAGGGTTTTTTCCGTTTTTGCACTTTCATTTCTTTCTCCTTACATTTAAAAAATCATAACTCTTTCAATTTTACCCAAAAATTTACGACGAAATGGAAAAAAAATAATTGTTCCACAAAATTTAAGAAAAAACACATTTTGTACATTTTGGGGGCTTCCGTTTCTACGCAGTACATTTTTCAGTAAAATTGACAAGTTATTCTGTAGGTCCATATGATTAAAATGATACCCTACATATATAGGTTTATTTTGTTATTTGGAAAAAATCATAACTACATGCAGGAAAATGTATGCATTGAAAATTTTCATCTTCTGACCCCTATAACTTTTTATGAGGGCTCATATTTTGTACCGTGATCTGAAGTTTTTAGTGGTACCATTTTTGTATTTATCGGACTTTTTGATTGCTTTTTATACATTTTTTCATGATATAAAAAGTGACCAAAAATACACAATTTTGGACTTTTTTTGAATTTTTTTGTGTGTACGCCATTGACCATGTGGTTTAATTAACTATATGTTTTTATAATTTGGACATTTCCGCACGCAGCAATACCACATATGATTATTTTTATTCACACTGGTTTTTTTTTAATGGGAAAAGGGGGGTGATTCAAACTTTTATTAGGAAAGGGGTTAAATTATTTTTATTAACTTTTTTTTCCACTTTTTTTTTTTTTTGCAATGTTAAAGCCAAAGGCTATAACACTGCACACACTGATCTTTTACATTGATCAATGGTTTCTCATAGAAAAACATTGATCGATGATTCTGCCGCTTGAATGCTCATGCCTGGATCTCAGGCACTGAGCAGTCATTCGGTGATCAGACACCAGGAGGCAGGTAAGGGGACCCTTCTCGTGTCCTACAGCTGTTCCGGGCACCGCGATTTCACCGCGGCGGTCCCGATCAGCCCCCTGAGCTAGCTGGGGGTAGTTTAGTTTCACTTTAGACGTGGCGATCAACTTTGAACGCCACATCTAAAGGGTTAATAGTGTGCGGCACAGCGATTGGTGCCGCGCGCTATTAGCCACGAGTGCTGGCTGTTGTTAGAGGCTGGGCCCAACCCTCTAGGACATTATAGAAGGGGAAAGGACCCAGGACGTACAGGTACGCCCTTGGTCCTTAAATGGTTAAAAAAAAGGTATAATATCGGAAAATACTGAGACCTTTAATCAATTAAAGTGAACATTTGTATCCCTGCAGAGCATCAAAGCTTATCCAATGTAAGGATGTATATATTTGATATCGTAAATAGAGATGAGCGAATCGAAGCTGACGAACCCGAATTCATTATGAATTTCATTTATATATTGATTCGTAACAAATGGGAATATCACGGCAATTCTATCGCGCAAATCGCTTCATTAAACTCCATTTACTGCGGTCGAGGCTCCAGGGCATTTAAAATGGCGGATCCACATGTCAGTACATGGGAAAACTTGTTACAGCAGCGTTTCACCTCCTAGTCACCTCAGCCTTCTGTAGGACACAGAGCACAGTGTTTTTGCACAGAAATTGGACATTTTTACTATCCTAGGTGACGGAAAATTTAGATTCTATTAAAGACAAGACGCGAGTATTATGCTTAAAACTTCTTTCACTGAACAGAATTTGTTTTTACAAAAAATGTGTATAAATACATGCAACCTAGGATGCAACCTAGTATGATGTCCTATAACATTAAACAATCAGGTAGCAGCACAGGTGATAAAGGTAACTGATGCCCAGGTATCATCCTTCTTCCTTTCAATGGAATATCAGATGAGAAGATCAACTGGAACCAAGGAACTGAAGATGAAACATAGGTGACGAGTGAAGAGAGAACAAACTCTGTGATATCCCATCAATAATGGAGCGGAAGGATGAGTTGTGATCATTGTTGAGCTGTTAAATAAAATAAAGAGAAAGAAATAGCATTATAGGGATGGGTCCAGGGAGGGATAATACTTGTGTCTTGTCTTTAATAAAATCCAAAGGGATGCCCCAGATTGGAAAAGTTTTGTGAAAACAGCACTACTAGTAGAATGGGCACTACATTTTGAAATATCAATGCCAGCTAGATGCATAGTTTGCTTAACCCATCTAGAGAGAGTGGGTGAAGAGATGGGAGCATGAGGTTTGCAAAAAGAGATTAGTTATTTTGAAGAAGAAGGAATTCTGAGAGATTCCATTCTGGATTCATAATAGCAAAAGTTAGCGGCTCACCTCAGCCTGACTTTCCCATCCGCTTCTGGACTAACCGGCTGTGCCACCAGTCCAGTAGGCAGAACTAAGAGAAGGAATGTCCAGCGCAGGATATGGTCAAACAGGAACTTTATTGGCGATCACATGGAGCACACAGAAACACCAATGCGTTTCGGTTCAAGCTGGACCCTTAATCATGGCATTATTAAGGGAAGGCAACGAACCACAGAGTATCTTGTGATGTGGAAAGGAAGGATGAAAAACGGAATGAAGATTCGTTTTAGTACGTCGATAAATAGAGAAGACAACACCTTGAGGTGTAAATTGTCCGCGAGAAATGTCAAGAGATTTGACATCCGAGACTCGTTTAACAGAAATAAGGCATGAGAGAGTTGCAAGTTTGAAAGAGAGAAATTTTAAGGCTAATGAATCATTATCATCCCAGGAAATTAACATATCCAGAACAATATTTACATTCCAAGTGGAAGTATATTTAGGTAAAGGGGGTCTACGGAAATTAATGCCTTTAAGTAATTGGCAAACTAAAGGATGTCTACCGATAGGAATGGAGTCTATAGGAAAGTGTCTGGAAGAAATAGCAGAACGATAAAGATTAAGGGTTCTGTAGGCTTTACCAGCATCAAAAGAGGCCGATAGGAAAGTTAAGACGTGAGATATAGGTGCAGGGCTGTCATCAGAAATTTCAGGGCCCCTTACACAGCTAAAGGCCTGGTCACATGGTTAGACCATAATTCCTTGTACAGTGAATGACAGATGGTATGGACCAGTGAGCTTAAGGCCAGCCCCTGCCCATATAAGGGAGCTGCTAGCCAATCCTTGCTCTCTTGGGTTCCGGACTAGTGGAGAGAGAGAAGTGATCCGTGCAACTTACAAAGACAAGCTTAGGCCTGAAGCCTGCCAGCCTCAGCCTGAATCTAATCGTGAGTTACAATATCAATCCCCGCTAAAGCTAGTGTGACTGCTGGACCAAAACTCAATCCCCTAAATCAAGCGGAAGAGCACTTATTCCTTTTCTAATCTCAAAACTCACGAGGTCCCAACCAACAGTCCCAAGACTGTTCCTGTTAAATGTTGCATAAAAGCTGCAGTAAAAGTTCTGACAGTTTTATGAAAACCTCCGGTTGTGGACAATCATTTATTATACCTCCCTATCATTCTTGGGACGAGTGGCGATAAGACAAGCATATGCAGAGGAACCCTCACCCTGGTGTCACGAGTAATAAGGGTTAAACAAGCACCCTTTAGTTACCGCACAGCCTCACCCCATATACCCTACACCCCCAAGCTACCACATATATAAATCCCCCTTACATGTATATAATCCCCCCTTTCAGGGCAATATTCTTGTCCAGACAGAAATGCCAGAAATCTTTGACAATGTCTGCAAGAATTTTGGAAGTCGTACCTCCCAAATGATTGATGTATTGGACAGAGGAAATGTTGTCCATTTAAAGGAGGATACAACAATGGGAGGAGTTTTTGCAAAACTCTTTAAGGCAAAGAATCCCTCTATTAATTCAAGACAGTTTATGTGAAGGTGGGATTCTGATGGAGACCATTTCCCTCCGGTAGAAAGGAAAGACTCGCATCCGATTCTATAACTATGTCTGGATTCAGGTGAAAGATCGCTTTCCTGTTCCATGATTCTATGTGAGCCCGAGCCACCAAAGTTCTTCTTTGGCTTCTGAAGAGAGGGGAATTTGTCGGAACAACCGAGACCTTCTCTCAAGTGACGAATCTTCAAACAATGAAGAGCTCTGTAATGAAGAGGAGCCGGAAAAATGGCTTGAATAGAGGCCGAGAGGAGACCCACAATTCGAGCTATTGTCCTTAAAGAAATTATGTCTTTGCGGAGAACTTGTCGGATTTCCTTCCGAATAGTTTTTAATCTTCTGGGAGGAAGGCTTAAAGTGGTCAATTGAGTATTGATCATGAAACCCAGAAATTCTAGTTCCTGAGACGGAACCAAGCAACCAAGAACGGATTTCTTGAAATTGATGAGAAAATTGATGAGAATACCCAGATATGTCAGAAGAGACAAGGTCCAATTCATGTGAAGCAAAAGTACCTCTTTTGATTTTGCCATAAGAAGGATATCATCAAGGTAGATTATATGACGAACCCACAACTTCTGATGGAGGCAACTACCGGTTTAAGTAGTTTTGTAAAACACCATGGGGGATGATGAGAGACAAAAGGGGAGGCAAGTGAATTGCCATTTTTGATCTTTCCAAAGAAATTGAAGGCAAGTTTGAGATGAAGAATGAATTGGAATTGTTAGTTATGCATCCTTCAGATCTATTTTTATCAACCAATCGTGTTTCAATAGAATGTCTCTCAGTAGATGTATGCCCTCCATTTTGAAGTGGCTATGAATGACTAGGTTGTTCAAAATTCCCAAGTTGATCACAGGTCTGTGACCTCCATCTTTCTTTTTTACTAGAGATAAATTGCTTAGGAATCCTGGAGAGTGAATAGGAACGGGGATAATTGCTTGTTTGGAAATGAGCTCTTTGACTTCTTGGTCTATGGGAGTTCTGTCCGATAGGGAAAATTCAATCGGGTGGGGTAGATAGAATTGGACAGGAGGGTTGACAAATTCTATTTGATGACCATTGACTTTGTTTAGAATCCAAGAGTTGGATGTAATCATATTCCAATTTTGGAAAAAAAATTAAGGAGTGTTCCCCCTAATGGAATATTTTGCAAGTTAGACTTACCTGTGGGAGGTATTTTGACCTCGTGTACGCCACGGTCTGCCCCTGTATGGGAAGAAGGGAGGGGGAACAGAGGAGGCTCCTGCAAATTGTGTTTGTGGTTGGGGATAGGAGCCTCTAGGCTGGTATCTAGCTTGGGACCATCAGCCGGAAAAACGGCTCTATCCTCTTCCGGCCTTCCCAAAAATTCTTGAAAATAGACCAACATACTTGTTATCTCTCTAATAAATTCCTCCCCAAATAACATGCCCTTGGTGGGATTGGAAGGTTCCACAGTGGCTAAATTAGTCAATCGGGGGTCAATTTTCATTAATATGGAGCGTTTCTGCTCCATAGAAAGGGAAGAATTGGCGTTCCCAAAGAGAAAAATAGCTTGTTGAGCCCAGCCTCTGAGGATCACCATATCAACTGAGGTGTTAGAGTTAGTAGCCTCTTCGGCTAAATCCAATATTTTTGTGAGTGGTCCAAGTAGATCCATGAGCTTGTCTTGGCATGACTTAAAGCTCCTATCAACTCCCATTTTTGTTTTTCTACACGTTTTAATTTTCTTTTTAGAGAGGAGTGGATCCAATTTGGGTGTAGTAGAGGCATTGTGTGGTAAGGTAGGGCGAGGACATTCCCCCTTTAATTTATTGCAAGACGGCCGGTCTAATGGTTTGTTAGCCCAAATAGACAAAAATTCAGCTACTTTAGGATTCAGTAGCCATTCCCCAGATCGTGGGTGACAAATTAAAGAGGGGTAAAAATAGGGTTCCCCAGATTCAGTCAAAATCATATCCTCCTGAGTAACAGGGTCGTCATGGTTACCACTTTCCTCCGAGACATAAAGAATGTCATCCACGTCCTCAGTATTTGAATCAAAAGATTAATCAGAAGAGGAATCTCAGAAGGAGTCCGGTTTTGCATTAAAGGCAGATTTCTTAGCCCTTATTGGTTGAGCTTCCTTGCGGGCTGAGGGTGAATTGTGTGGCATGTGAGGACCACTATTAGTGGAATCCTGTCTAGGATCTAAATTATGAATTTTTGCAATGTCTTGGCAAACTACTGAATTAATTTTAGTACCTTTTGAGGAGTATGGGCCGTCGTATGTATGGCGTTTCTTAGCTTTCACCTTACCAGGACCTTTGAGTCCTTTGGCAAGGTTAGAAACTGATTCCTCCGGGGACCAATATTGGTCTGATGGAGTGAGGGGAGGGTAATGGCCCAGTCTTGTAAGGCAGAGACTGCGGATTGTACCGCAGAATGGATTGATTTGGATACAGATGCATCCACCATAGACTGTAAGTTGTCTTGGGAAACGGGATCTTTAACTTTTCCTCTATTATCTTCAGACATGTTAGAAAATAGATAGGATAGTATTGGGAATGAAGAAAATGTATACTGTGTAAATGTCACGATTCGGCTGGCAGGAGGTGGATCCTCTGTGCCAGAGAGGGATTGGCGTGGACCGTGCTAGTGGACCGGTTCTAAGTTACTACTGGTATTCACCAGAGCCCGCCGCAAAGCGGGATGGTCTTGCAGCGGCGGTAGTAACCAGGTCGTATCCACTAGCAACGGCTCAACCTCTCTGACTGCTGAAGATAGGCGCGGTACAAGGGAGTAGACAAGAGCAAGGTCGGACGTAGCAGAAGGTCGGGGCAGGCAGCAAGGATCGTAGTCAGGGGCAACGGCAGGAGGTCTGGAACACAGGCTAGGAACACACAAGGAAACGCTTTCACTGGCACAATGGCAACAAGATCCGGTGAGGGAGTGCAGGGGAAGTGAGGTATACATAGGGAGTGCACAGGTGAACACACTAATTAGAACAACTGCGCCAATCAGTGGCGCAGTGGCCCTTTAAATCGCAGAGACCCGGCGCGCGCGCGCCCTAGGGAGCGGGGCCGCGCGCGCCGGGACAGGACCGACGGTGAGCGAGTCAGGTACGGGAGCCGGGGTGCGCATCGCGAGCGGGCGCCACCCGCATCGCGAATCGCATCCCGGCTGGAGGCGGTATCGCAGCGCACCCGGTCAGTGGATCTGACCGGGGCGCTGCAGTAGCGAGGATGTGGCGAGCGCTCCGTGGAGGAGCGGGGACCCGGAGCGCTCGGCGTAACAGTACCCCCCCCTTGGGTCTCCCCCTCTTCTTGGAGCCTGAGAACCTGAGGACCAGACTTTTGTCTAGGATGTTGTCCTCAGGTTCCCAGGATCTCTCTTCAGGACCACAGCCCTCCCAATCGACCCAAAATTTTTTTTTCCCTCTGACCGTCTTGGAGGCCAGTATCTCCTTTACGGAGAAGATGTCAGAGGAACCGGAAACAGGAGTGGGAGAAACAAGTTTGGGAGAGAAACGGTTGATGATGAGTGGTTTAAGAAGAGAGACATGAAAGGCATTAGGAATACGAAGAGAAGGAGGAAGAAGAAGTTTGTAAGAGACAGGATTAATTTGGCACAAGATTTTGAAAGGACCAAGATAGCGTGGTCCCAGTTTGTAGCTGGGGACACGGAAGCGGACATATTTAGCGGAGAGCCATACCTTGTCTCCGGGAGAAAAAATGGGGGGAGCTCTTCTTTTCTTATCGGCAAACTTTTTCATGCGAGATGAAGCCTGTAAAAGAGAATTTTGGGTCTCTTTCCATATGGTGGAAAGATCACGAGTCACTTCATCCACAGCGGGCAAACCAGAGGGCAAGGGAGTAGGGAGGGGGGGAAGAGGGTGACGGCCGTACACCACGAAAAATGGGGATTTAGAAGAAGATTCAGAGACTCTGAAGTTGTACGAGAATTCGGCCCATGGTAGAAGATCTGCCCAGTCATCCTGGCGGGAGGAAACAAAATGCCGTAAATAGTCACCCAGGACCTGGTTAATTCTTTCTACTTGCCCATTGGATTGAGGATGATAAGCAGAAGAGAAGTTTAATTTAATCTTGAGTTGTTTACAGAGAGCCCTCCAGAATTTTGACACGAATTGGACGCCTCTATCCGAGACGATCTGCGTGGGCAAACCGTGAAGACGAAAAATGTGTACAAAAAATAGTTTTGCCAACTGAGGCGCTGAAGGAAGACCAGGAAGAGGAATAAAATGTGCCATCTTGGAAAATCGATCAACGACCACCCAAACAACAGTGTTGCCACGGGATGGGGGTAAGTCTGTAATAAAGTCCATACCAATCAGAGACCAAGGCTGTTCGGGGACAGGCAGAGGATGAAGGAGACCAGCAGGCTTCTGGCGAGGAGTCTTATCCCGGGCACAGACAGTACAGGCCCGCACAAAATCAACAACATCCGTCTCCAGAGTCGGCCACCAATAGAAGCGAGAGATGAGTTGCAAAGACTTTTTGATGCCCCCATGGCCTGCGAGGTGGGAGGAGTGACCCCATTTGAGAATCCCAAGACGTTGGCGTGGAGAAACGAAGGTCTTCCCTGGAGGAGTTTGCCTGATGGAGGCTGGAGAAGTGGAGATCAGACAGTCAGGAGGAATGATGTGTTGCGGAGAGACCTCTACTTCCGAAGCATCCGAGGAACGAGAGAGAGCATCGGCCCTAATGTTCTTGTCGGCAGGGCGAAAATGAATTTCAAAGTTAAAACGGGCAAAGAACAAAGACCACCTGGCCTGGCGAGGATTCAGCCGTTGGGCAGACTGGAGATAGGAGAGATTCTTGTGGTCGGTGTAAATGATAACTGGAAATTTTGATCCCTCCAGCAGATGCCTCCATTCCTCAAGTGCCAATTTAATGGCCAGTAGTTCTCGATCCCCGATGGAGTAGTTCCTCTCCGCCGGAGAGAAGGTCCTAGAAAAAAAACAACAAGTAACAGCATGCCCGGAAGAATTTTTTTGTAGAAGGACCGCTCCAGCTCCCACTGAGGAGGCATCAACCTCCAATAGGAAGGGTTTAGATGGGTCAGGTCTGGAGAGCACGGGAGCAGAAGAAAAGGCAGACTTGAGCCGTTTAAATGTGTCTTCCGCTTGAGGAGACCAGGACTTAGGATTGGCATTCTTCTTGGTTAAAGCCACGATAGGAGCCACAATAGTGGAAAAATGAGGAATAAATTGTCTGTAATAATTGGCGAACCCCAAAAAACGTTGGATAGCACGGAGTCCGGAGGGGCGTGGCCAATCTAAGACGGCAGAGAGTTTATCTGGGTCCATTTGTAGTCCCTGGCCAGAAACCAAGTATCCTAGGAAAGGAAGAGATTGACATTCAAACAGACATTTCTCCATTTTGGCATAAAGTTGATTGTCTCGAAGTCTCTGAAGAACCATGCGGACATGCTGGCGGTGTTCCTCTAAGTTGGCAGAAAAAATCAGAATATCGTCCAGATACACAACAACACAGGAATATAAGAGATCACGAAAAATTTCATTAACAAAGTCTTGGAAGACGGCAGGGGCGTTGCACAGGCCAAAGGGCATGACCAGATACTCAAAGTGTCCATCTCTAGTGTTAAATGCAGTTTTCCATTCGTCCCCCTCCCTGATGCGGATGAGATTATAAGCACCTCTTAAGTCCAGTTTGGTAAAGATGTGGGCACCTTGAAGGCGATCAAAGAGTTCTGAGATAAGAGGTAGGGGGTAGCGGTTCTTTACCGTGATTTTATTAAGTCCGCGGTAATCAATGCAAGGACGTAGGGAGCCATCTTTTTTGGACACAAAGAAAAATCCAGCTCCGGCAGGAGAGGAGGATTTGCGGATAAACCCCTTTTTTAAATTTTCCTGGCTGTATTCAGACATAGCAAGAGTCTCTGGGGCGGACAGAGGATAAATTCTGCCCCGGGGTGGAGTAGTGCCCGGGAGGAGGTCAATAGGACAGTCATAAGGCCTGTGAGGAGGTAAAGTCTCAGCTTGTTTTTTGCAAAATACGTCAGCATAGTCCATATAAGCCTTAGGGAGACCGGTTACAGGGGGAACCACAGGGTCACGGCAGGGAGTACTGGGAACCGGTTTAAGACAGTCCTTGAAACAAGAAGTACCCCAGCTTTTGATCTCTCCTGTGGACCAATCAAGGGTTGGGGAATGGCGTTGAAGCCACGGTAGTCCAAGGAGAATTTCGGAAGTGCAATTGGAGAGGACCAAGAACTCAATTTTTTCGTGATGAGGTCCGATGCACATTAGGAGGGGCTCCGTGCGGTAACGTACGGTACAGTCCAATCTTTCATTGTTAACACAATTGATGTAGAGGGGTCTGGCGAGACTGGTCACCGGGATGTTGAACCTGTTGATGAGAGAGGCCAAAATAAAATTTCCTGCAGATCCGGAATCCAAGAAGGCCATGGTAGAGAAGGAGAAGGTAGAGGCAGATATCCGCACAGGCACAGTAAGGCGTGGAGAAGCAGAGTTGACATCAAGAACTGTCTCACCTTTGTGCGGAGTCAGCGTACGTCTTTCCAGGCGGGGAGGACGGATAGGACAATCCTTCAGGAAGTGTTCGGTACCGGCACAGTACAGGCAAAGATTCTCCATGCGGCGTCGTGTCCTCTCTTGAGGTGTCAAGCGAGACCGGTCAACTTGCATCCACGGCGGAAGGCACAGGAACGGATTGCAGAGGACCAGAGGAGAGAGGAGCCGGGGAGAAAAAACGCCTCGTGCGAACAAAGTCCATATCCTGGCGGAGCTCCTGACGCCTTTCGGAAAAACGCATGTCAATGCGAGTGGCTAGATGAATGAGTTCATGCAGGTTAGCAGGAATTTCTCGTGCGGCCAGAACATCTTTAATGTTGCTGGATAGGCCTTTTTTAAAGGTCGCGCAGAGGGCCTCATTATTCCAGGATAATTCGGAAGCAAGAGTACGGAATTGTATGGCGTACTCGCCAACGGAAGAATTACCCTGGACCAGGTTCAGCAGGGCAGTCTCAGCAGAAGAGGCTCGGGCAGGTTCCTCAAAGACACTTCGAATTTCCGAGAAGAAGGAGTGTACAGAGGCAGTGACGGGGTCATTGCGGTCCCAGAGCGGTGTGGCCCATGACAGAGCTTTCCCAGACAGAAGGCTGACTACGAAAGCCACCTTAGACCTTTCAGTAGGAAACTGGTCCGACATCATCTCCAAGTGCAGGGAACATTGTGAAAGAAAGCCACGGCAAAACTTAGAGTCCCCATCAAATTTATCCGGCAAGGATAGTCGTAGGCCGGAAGCGGCCACTCGCTGCGGAGGAGGTGCAGCAGCAGGCGGAGGAGATGATTGTTGAAGCTGTGGTAGTAGCTGCTGTAGCATCACGGTCAGTTGAGACAGCTGGTGGCCTTGTTGCGCTATCTGTTGCGACTGCTGGGCGACCACCGTGGTGAGGTCGGCGACAACTGGCAGTGGAACTTCAGCGGGATCCATGGCCGGATCTACTGTCACGATTCGGCTGGCAGGAGGTGGATCCTCTGTGCCAGAGAGGGATTGGCGTGGACCGTGCTAGTGGACCGGTTCTAAGTTACTACTGGTATTCACCAGAGCCCGCCGCAAAGCGGGATGGTCTTGCAGCGGCGGTAGTAACCAGGTCGTATCCACTAGCAACGGCTCAACCTCTCTGACTGCTGAAGATAGGCGCGGTACAAGGGAGTAGACAAGAGCAAGGTCGGACGTAGCAGAAGGTCGGGGCAGGCAGCAAGGATCGTAGTCAGGGGCAACGGCAGGAGGTCTGGAACACAGGCTAGGAACACACAAGGAAACGCTTTCACTGGCACAATGGCAACAAGATCCGGCGAGGGAGTGCAGGGGAAGTGAGGTATACATAGGGAGTGCACAGGTGAACACACTAATTAGAACAACTGCGCCAATCAGTGGCGCAGTGGCCCTTTAAATCGCAGAGACCCGGCGCGCGCGCGCGCCCTAGGGAGCGGGGCCGCGCGCGCCGGGACAGGACCGACGGAGAGCGAGTCAGGTACGGGAGCCGGGGTGCGCATCGCGAGCGGGCGCCACCCGCATCGCGAATCGCATCCCGGCTGGAGGCGGTATCGCAGCGCACCCGGTCAGTGGATCTGACCGGGGCGCTGCAGTAGCGAGGATGTGGCGAGCGCTCCGGGGGGGAGCGGGGACCCGGAGCGCTCGGCGTAACAGTAAATAGTTAAGGTAAATTAAATATATTGGTAATATGAATTAATGATATGTAAATATATGTAATTCAATATTCAATAATTAATAAAATGAAATGGTGAAAAAAAATTATTAAAATAAAATGAATTAATAAATAATATATTAATAAATTAAATGAATATTTAAAAAGCATTTTTTCAAATAAATAAATTCAATGAATAATGAAATAATAGCCACCGGGAGGCAGTAGAGGATAAGGAATGAAGTATTTGAAAAGTTTTTAAGAAATAAGACAAAGTATTTTGACAAGAAACAATGTAAGGATATTTGTAACTAGCAACTAGTATCACGTCCGCCGTCTCCTGAAACTCTGAGGTGAATGTCAGAAGCTCGCGAAAGCCTGACAGGAGATCACCTCGCTGTCAATGAATCTCGCGATAGCAACAGACGAGCGCTTGTGAGGGAAAGAAGGCGGCTAATGACGCAGAGGAATATAAGAGAGGATGGGGAAATAATTAATGGACAGAATGAACTGATAGAGGTGTTGGAATGACCGGGGTGAAATGGGGTAAGACAGCGATTAGACCGAATGAATAAAATAATAGAGAGAGAGTAGAAAAAATAAATATAAAATATATGAATATTTGAAAAAATAAGGGGAAAAAACTATTTGCCGAAGTATAATGGAGATAATATAAGAATGGAAATACAAAGATATATATATATATATATATATATATGTATGTATATATATATATATATATATATATATGTATATATATATATATATATATATATATATATATAAACTTTTTGAGAATATATAGAAATAATATAGAAAAAAATATAGCAAAAAAATAAAAATTTTTAATAAATAGGAAAAAATAGGTAAATAAAACAATGGTTAAATAAAAATTAATGGAAAGTATTAAATAAATGAATTAAATATAATATAAGAAATTTTATGTGAGAGAAAATTATGAACTTATCTTGACACACTGATGAGCAGCAAAGAAGAAGGATGATACCTGGGTGTCAGTTACCTTTATCACCTGTGCTGCTACCTGATTGGTTAATGTTACAGGACATCATACTAGGTTACATCCTAGGTTGCATGCTTATATATACCTTAGATGTTAAATTGTTTCTTGAATACATACAATATCTATTTGCTGCTGAGTTCAGTAAAAGAAGTTTTAACCTCTTAAGGACTTAGGGGGTACCTGTACGCCATAAGCCCGATCCCGGTGTGAAAAACAGGGTCACGCCGTGACCCCGCATCACATCGGGTCGGTCACGGCTTATAACGATAGCCGGGACCCTGGGCTAACAGCGCGCAGCATCGATCGTTGTGCCGCGCGCTGTTAACCCTTCAGACGCGGCGATCAAAGTTGACCGCTGTGTCTGAAAATGAAAGTAAACGGTTCCTGGCAGCTCAGTCGGGCTGATCGGGACATCTCGATAAAATAGCGATGTTCCGATCAGCTGGGACACAGGCGGAGGTCTCCTTACCTCTCTCCGCGGCGTCCGATCGGGGATTGATTGCTCCAAGCCTGAGCTACAGGCTTGAGCAATCGAGCCCCTATCTGACTGATCCCTGCAAAGCTATGGCTTTGCAGGGATCAGCATAGGAGATCAGTGTGTGCAGTGTTATAGCTCCCTATTGGAGCTATAGCACTGCAAAAAAAAAAAGTGAAAAAAAAAAGTTAACAAAGTTCATTTAACCCCTTCCCTATTAAAAGTTTGAATCACCCCCCTTTTCCCATAAAAAAAAACTGTGTAAATAAAAATAAAAATAAACATATGTGGTATTGCCGCATGCGAAAATGTCCGAACTATAAAAATATATAGTTAATAAAATTGCACGATCAATGGCGTGCGCGCAAAAAAATTCCAAAGTCCAAAACAGTGCATTTTTGGTCACTTTTTATATAATGAAAAAATGAATAAAAAGCGATCAAAAAGTCCGATCAATACAAAAATGGTACCGATAAAAACTTCAAAAGACGGTGCAAAAAATGAGTCCCATACCAGCCCGTACGCGGAAAAATAAAAAAGTTATAGGGGTTAGAAGATGAGAATTTTTAACATATAAATTTTCCTGCATGTAGTTATGATTTTTTTATTTTTCCGAAGTTCGACAATATCCAACCTATATAAGTAGGGTATCATTTTAACCGTATGGACATACAGAATAAAGATAAGGTGTTATTTTTACCGAAAAATGCACTGCGTAGAAACGGAGGCCCCCAAAATTACTAAATGAAATTTTTTCTTCAATTTTGTCGCACAATGATTTTTTTTCTGTTTCGCCGTGGATTTTTTGGTAAAATGACTAATGTCACTGCAAAGTAGAATTGGTGGCTCAAAAAATAAGCCATCATATGGATTTTTAGGTGCAAAATTGAAAGCGTTATGATTTTTAGAAGGTGATAAGGAAAAAATTAAAATGCAAAAACGGAAAAACGCTGAGTCCTTAAGGGGTTAAGCAAATTAATTCTTACTGCAGCGATTAACCGCTCAGTCACTGTGAACAGCACTGGATTACAGAGAAGGGCAGAAAGCTGAGCCCCAGCTGCAGAAACATTTTCACAGGAGGGAGAAATAATTTTCTGAGGCAAATCTGTATTTTTTTTTCCACAACAACTGGTCTGCTGGTTATACTAGTCTGTAGACGGTACAATCCATACCCAGCAGTCCATTCCTAATGGTATTTGAGAGTCTTTTAGCAATTTTGGGTTTAGTACACAGTGACTGTATGCTCCAATATTGTTGTGTACTGCTGGTGCTGTGGGCAATTTTTTTTTTTTTTTTAGCTCACTGTAGCGCATTTTTCTGCCCTCATAAGTGCATACCACATACCAACATCTAAGTGGTGTGCTATTTTGTACTTGTTAATCTGTCAAGGGCCTACATACTGTGAAAGTCCAGGCGAAAGTAATCACCGGCTGGTGTTTTACTCCAATACGTTTTTTAAGCGTACTGTAGCGCATTTTTCTGCCCTGTTTGTTCCACCACAAATGGTCTGCTGGTTATACTAGTCTGTAGACGGTATAATACATACCCAGCAGTCCATTCCTAATAGTCTGTGAAAGAGTGCAATTTTGTGTTTGGTACACAGCGACTGTGTGCTGCAGCACTGTTGTGCACTGTTGGTGTTGTGCAAAAATAAGTTTTTTAAGGGTACTGTAGCGCATTTTTCTGCCCTCATTAGTGCAAACTATATATGTCAAGGGCCTACATACTGTGAAAGGACAGCCAAAAGTAATCACCGGCTAGTGTTTTACTTCAATACATTTATTAAGCGTAATATAGCAAATTTTTCTGACCTTATAAGTGCATACCACATTACCTACATCTAAGTAGTATACTATTTTGTACCTGTTAATCTGTCAAGGGCCTAGATACTGTGAAAGTGCAGGCAAAAGTACTCACCAGCTGGTGTTGTACTCATATACATTTTTAAGTGTACTGTAGCGCATTTTTCTGCCCTCATAATTGCATTCCACATACGTATATCTAAGTAGTATACAATTTTTTAACTGTTAATCTGTCAAGGGCCTAGATACTGTGAAAGGACTGTCAAAAGTACACACCTGCTGCTGTTCTAGACAAATACTGTTTTAAGCGTAGTGAGGCATTTTGTACTCCCCTCATATATGCACTAAGTATGTCAGGCAAAGAAGTGCCAGGACGTGCACAGAGGAGTGGCAGAGGCCTAAATCCATCAGGCAGAGGTTGCAGCAGACTAGAGGCGAGTGGCAGCAGGAGTCGCAGCGAGAGGCCTGAACTCCTGGAATCAGCTAGCGGTCGTGTCTCGAGCAGCAACCCATCTGCGGTCATCGATTGGTTAACATGGTCATCCACTTCATCACAAGTGACATCTGATGCCCCCAGTCAACAGTCGGTGGGTTCCTCAGACACAACCCTCAGTTGGCTTGGCCCGGGAGCAGTCCCTGTCCTCCCATTGCCTCTGTCCTCTGCTGTTCCCTCCCCTAAAGAATATAAAAAATAAAAAAATAAAAAAAATTGGATAGCGGACAGATTCCACTTAAAGTGCATGCAGTGTCATACAAAAGACCTCTCTACACTTACTTCATCGGGTTTGTACGTCCAAAACCCCTTTCAATCCTGTGAGCCTTCAAACAACTACTCCGAGTTCCTTCCTCTCCACGCTTCCTCCCCCATTTGGAAACAGCAGGCACTCCTCAATCCTCCTTTTCACTTTGGAAACAGCCGAAATCCAAAAACTACTTTTTCATAAGGTAACAATTTATTAATATATTCTAATATTACAAAATTTTTAAAAAAAAGTGCACATGGATCCGACGCATTGTGGGGATTATTACCCTTCCTCAGGGATATAATATTATCTAACTATGGCCCTCTTATATACCTCCTGCTCTACTCCCTTTCACCCAGAAGCTCATTCCAATGGAGAACATATCTAACACAAAAACTTACTAATCAAATATTGCCTTATTCAGGGACGGTCAATTTGTAAAACCATTCGGGACCAGTGTGTTAAACTTAAAAATATTAAAACTTTCTCTTTTACATAGAGTCGAGAACCTAGCAAAGCAAACATAGCAAAGTGCCGGGAAACACTGTTTTATATTAAACCTGTGTGAATTTATGCACCCCACATATATTAAATCTGTGTGGGATGTGTGCCCCACATACTGGGTCACGCACGGACACTCCAACACATAAACCACATAGTCACTCGCGCAGCTAAGATGGGATTTAATGGGAATATTTTCACCTGTTGAGGCACATATTATACTTTGTTTGACATCTTCTACAGTATATGTGACAGGTACCACATCTTTTTTGGTTACATTTGAAAGAACCTTTTTGCTGTATTACTTCTTGTTTATTTTTATCTAATCTTGGATATAAAGGTGCTATTTCTTGTGCCACAGTTTTCGCCCACCAATAGATACATTTCCGTTTAAAATTATCAGTCCCTATAGCTTCCTTTAAAAAAGGGAAGGGTCTTGCTGTGATATGTCCCAATTTTTAAAAAAATATTTCCTACTTTTTTTCGCATCCCCTGAAAAACGGAGATGAACGCAGAGCAAAATTCTGCATTTTTATTGGCAGTCTTATCCTTTTTTTTTATTGGTGAGATTTAGTTTTTTATTTGTTCTGTCCTCACAATTGAGTCTGCTTTTTCTTCTTGCTACTTTACCACTGTTTGGGGATAACCCTTTTCTAAAAATATTTTTTCTATAATCTTTGCCTGATCCTCATAGCATTTCTGTTCAGAACAATTTCTTTTGATCCTATTAAGTTGTCCAAATGGTACATTTACCTTCCAATTTTTAGATGGCTACTTTTAAAGTGAAAATATCCATTTGCATCTATGGATTTAAAAAAGGTTTTCGTATTTATCTTATTTTCTGTAAAGTATATTTCTAAGTCTACAAAAGTAATAGCCTTCTTATCTATATGTTCGCTAAATTTTAAACCCCACTGGTTTGTGTTTAGTTCATTAAAAAATTCATAAAAACTATTTTTGCTCCCTTCCCAAATTATGATCAAGTCGTCTATATATCTTTTGTAAGATGTATATGTTTAAAATGATGACTATTCTCTATACATGTTTATTCTACAGTACCCATATACAAATTAGCAAAAACTGGTGCGCATTTCGCGCCCATAGCAGTCCCTAACACCTTATATAACCACAAACGATATTATAAAAATAATCATAAGCACAATTATAGGTACACCAGATCAATAGCCACTACAAGTAATCAATATATTTCACTAGGACCTTTTATAATTCAGGTTATTTGAAACAAAATAATAACTATAATGGAAATATTATTTTGGCTCCTAAACTGGCACAAATTAAGGACACCACAGAGAATATTTTAACTAGAGAGGAAGATGGAAAAGCTAGAGTTAAAAGTTCAGGGAATAATACTGGAGGGGAGGATTTTTTTTTAGGTCTCTCTCGGGCTCTATCAGAGCCCAGTTTGAAATTAATTATGGAAGAAGGGCTAGGGAGATCTCCAAGGATTATCAGCGAGGATATTCAACAAGCCCAAGCCCTCAGTGTCACACAATGTCCAGAGACGGACCTGGAGAAGGAAGTTCGAGGGTATACAGATCGAGAGTCACAGATTTTTTTACCCCGATCGGAAGAATGAGGACAAAGAAAAGGGTACAGTTGGAAGAAGAAGAAAGCAAGGAGGGCAACAAATACAAAAGGTTAAGAGGAGAAGATTAGTAGAAGAGATGCCCTTTCCCTTTACGCCATGGCGTAATTGTCAGATATCCAGCGGCGAAAAAAAAAAAAATGCCAGTGAGGCACTTGATTTGCGACAGCCCGACACGTTGGAATTCAACACTCCTAATGTTCGACCGCCTGCTCCAACAAGAAAAAGCCGTCAATTAATATTTGTATGACCGGGGTGCTAGGACATCATCTGCGGAGCTGGGAATTTTTTTGCCACGTTACTGGAGGCTCATGCGCAATGCCTGTAGGCTCATGAGTCCTTTTGAGGAGGTGACAAACCTGGTCAGTCGCACCATCAGCGACATCATACAGTTTGTTTTCTTCCTGGAGCGTGCCCTGCGAAGAGTGCTGGATCAGGCAGTAGATGAGCGAGAAGAGGAAGAGTTGTGGACACCATCACCACCAGAAACAGCCTTATCAGCATCGCTTGCTGGACCTGCGGCAACGCTGGAAGAGGAATGTGGCTTTGAAGAGGAGGAGGAAGACCAACCACAGCAGACATCCCAGGGTGCTCCTTGTCACCTATCTGGTTCCCGTGGTGTTGTACGTGGCTGGGGGGGAAGAAGATTATACCTTCCCTGACATCTCTGAGGACGAGGAACGGGACGTGAGTAGCTCGGCATCTGTCCTTGTGCAAATGGGGTCTTTTATGCTGTCATGCCTGTTGAAGGACCCTCGTATAAAAAGGATGAAGGAGAACGACCTGTACTGGGTGTCCACGCTACTAGACCCCCGGTATAAACATAAAGTGCCTGACATGTTACCGCATTACAGCAAGGCGGAAAAGATTCAGCAGGTCCAAAATAAATTAAGAAGTATGCTGTACACAGCGTATAAGGGTCATGTCACAGCACAACAGGGATCTAACAGGGGAAGAGGTTAAAGTAATCCTCCTCCTCCTCCCACGAACACGCCGGCAAGGACAGGAAGCTGTACAGACATGCTGTTGATGGAGGACATATGGAGCTTTTTAAGTCCTACGCATCGCCACAGCCCTTCGGGGTCCACCATCAGTGAATGACTTGACCGACAGGTAGCAGACTACCTGGCCTTAACTGCAGATATCGACACTCTGAGGAGCGATGAACTCCTTGACTACTGGGTGTGCCGGCTTGACCAGTGGCCTGAGCTATCCCAATTTGCGCTCGAACTTCTGGCCTGTCCAGCTTCAAGTGTCCTGTCAGAAAGGACCTTCAGTGCAGCAGGAGTATTGTCACTAAGAAGAGGAGTCGCCTTGGTCAAAAAATTGGATTACCTCACCTTTCTTAAGATGAATGAGGGATGGATCCTGAAGGGACTGACACTGGGCGATACATGTGACTGAACAAGGCCTGATCAGATGACCTGCCTTGGCCTAAAAATGGTCGACACGCTGCTGTATTTGAACTCTGAATGCCGGATGACTTGCGTGACTTATCCGCCACATACTAGGGTTCAAGCCGCAATGATTTAGGGCACTTTCTGCCTGGCAAAACAAACAGAAATGCTTCAGGCCGCTGCTACAGCAGCGGCTGCGACAATAACAAATTTTCCAGCCAGGTGTACATGCCTAATTTTTCTGGCCTCTGCTGCTGCACTTGTTATGGTGCTGCAATTTTTATGGCCGCTGCTACAGCTGCAACAATACCAAATTTTCCAGCCAGGTATACATGCCTAATTTTTCTGGCCTCTGCTACTGTCTTTTTCTGGCTGCTGCTACAGATGCGGCTGTGACAATACCCAATTTTCCATCCATGTGTACATGCCTAATTTTTCTGGCCTCTGCTGCTGCAATTGTTATGGTGCTGCAATTTTTATGGCCGCTGCTACAGAAGCGGCTGCAACAATTCCTAATTTTTCTGGTACTCTCTGCTGACATCTCTGTCCATTTTTGCAACCATGTATATTAGATGTATGCTGCCTTGCAGTGCTGGGGCCTTGTGTTCAAATCCCACTATCTGCTGCCTCAAGGGGGGCTCTAACTATGTGCTGCCTAATATGGGGGAATCGAACTATGTGATGCCTAAAAGGGGCTAAAGCACGTTATTCCAAACCATTTAGGAATAATAGGCGATTTATGGATTAAAACCAGACTCTGCATCAACTATGTAATTTTCCATGGCAGTTTTGCCATGGATCCCACTCCGCCATGCCACAGTCCAGGTGTTAGTCCCCTTGAAACAAGTTTTAAATCACTTTTGTGGCCAGAAAGAGTCCCTGTGGGTTTTAAAATTCGCCTGCCCATTGAAGTCAATGGCGGTTCACCCGGTTCGCAAACTTTTGCGGACGTTTGCGTACCGAATATTTTATGTTCGTGACATCACTACTCACAGGATTGAGAGGGGTTTTGGACGTACAAACCTCTCTCGGTGAAGTAAGTGTGGAAAGGTCTTTTGTATGACACTGCATGCACTTTAAGTGGAATCTGTCCGCTCCCCAATTTTTGCATTTTTAAATTTTTTATTTTCCTATTCGGTGTGGTCCGGTGCTTGCCGAAATGGGTTGCAGTGGATAAGCATCCACATGGGATTTTGAATATGGGCGTTTCAAGTGTGTGAGGGGTTTGAAAAAGAACCACTCTCCAAATGTAAGTTAGTTTTTTTTACAAACTGAGGTTTTTGTGTGGTGAGAATTTTTGGGACCGCTCCCATAGGATTTTTTTCTTTGTTCTTATCTCCCCTAAAGAAGTATCTTATGCTGTGGGTTCAACTCCACTATTCAGTGAGGACAATCTAATAGAGGACAGTCAGCAGTTACTGCCCAGCCAATAAGTGGAGTAGACATCTGCCGCTTTCCCTGCTAGGCGGGCAAGTGGTGATTTGCAAAGTTCAAACATTGATTTTTGTGGTGAGGACGTAGAAGAGGTTTTCTTCGGATGACTCTTCGATGAAGACCATATTTGTACAATTATCTCTTTATAGTGGAATTGTGTACCACAACTCGTGTCTGCCAGATCTTTCTGGAGGGATTGTGCAGCCAAACGTGGGTTTTGAATTGTTTTTCTCACAATCCTGCGAGCTGTTCTGTCTGATATTTTCTTGGTCTTCCAGATCTTGCTTTAACTTCCACTGTTCCTGATGACTGTCATTTCTTAATTACATTCCAAACAGAGGATATTGACACCTGAAAACGTTTTGCTATCTTCTTATAGCCTTCTCCAGCTTTGTGAGCGTCAATTATTTTCAGTTTCAGATTTCTAGACAACTGCTTAGAAGAACCCATGTTGCTGATTGTTGGAGCAAGGTCAGATGAGTCTGGGCATATAAAACCTTTGAGATTAACATCACCTGGTCTTCCCAGATGATGATTGAGAACAATCCATGACACTGGCAGGTCTCAGCTTTGCAAAGGGGGCAGTGCATGCTATAAATCCTGCATGGTGCCCAAACTTTTGCAGATGCCATTTTTTTTGTTTTCTATTACTTTGAAAGTGTAAATGATGGAAATAAAATCTAACTTTTGTTGCCATATTATAAGAATGTCTAATCTGTAATTTGATGCCTTTTGGAGATTTTTTTCCATCTTTCCTTGGCTTCTTTATGCACATGAATACAAATTTTTACCTGGGGGTGCCCAAACTTTTGATCCCCCACTGCAAGTTTATGGTAGCACTAGGTACCATACCTCTTCAATTGAAATTTCAAAATACATGTTTTATTATAAGAGATTGTGAGGCCCTATTGTCTTCTCATCTGTTGCCAACTCGAGGCTGTGCCATTCAGACATTATATGGTCTCCATATATTGACTGTGTATTGTAGGAAACATGTGGCTATCCTTGAGTTACTCTCCCAGCATTATTGCCATGTTAATACCAGACCAGTAATAAAAGGAATATTGCCAAGGACTATCTGAAACAGGGAACTGTGGATACTGACCACCGGCTGTTGGAATTGACTGACTATCCCAGGTGGTAGATTTACCATTTTGAAGTTCCTCAGTTCCAGTAGGCTTTAAAGGGGTACTCAGGTGGAAAACTTTTTTTTTTAAATCAACTGGCGCAAGAAAGTCAAACAGATTTGTAAATTACTTCTATAAAAAAAAATCTGAATCCTTCCAGTACTTATTAGCTGCTGAATACTACAGAGGAAATTCTTTTCTTTTTTGAAAACAGTGCTCTCTGCTGACATCTCTGTCAATTTTAGGAACTGACCAGAGCAGCATATGTTTTCTATGGGGATTTTCTCCTACTCTGGAAAGTTCTTAAAATGGATAGAGTTGTTAGCAGAGAGCACTGTGGTCATGATGTCAGGAGAGAGCTCTGTGTTCCAAAAAGAAAAGAATTTCCTCTGTAGTATTCAGCAGCTAATAAGTACTGGGATGATTAAGATTTTTTTTTAATAGAAGTCATTTACAAATCTGTTTAACTTTCTGGAACCAGTTGATTAAAAAAAAAGTTTTCCACCGGAGTACCCCTTTAAGTTGTTCATTATTTGTTGTGGTTCTTCAGTTGCAGAATTAAGTTGTATCATGTTTTCCTGTTCCTCCGATGAGCTAATGTCACTGGAACCCACATTACTCATATTGTCATCTAATGAAGGATCCTTTTTGAATCTCTGACAATTTCTGATTATAAAGGAATTTTGTAATATGGGACACAGGTAAAAATAAGTATTTTTAAGCGTACTGTGGCACATATTTCTGCCCTCATTAGTGCATACCACATGCCTACATCTAAGTAGTGTACTGTTTTGTACCTGTTAATCTGTCAAGGGTCTATATACTGTGAAAGGACAGCCAATAGTACACACCTGCTGCTGTTCTAGGCAAATACTGTTTTAAGTGAAGTGTATTGTACTCCCCTCATATACGCAATAAGTATGTTAGGCAGAGTAGTGAAATTTCAATTAATTAATCCATATGATGATATCAATTTCAAAATCTTAAATTTAAAAATCATAGATTTCAATGGTCTCGTCATGCTGCTGCCAACTCCATGCTGTGCCATTCAGACACAATATGGTTTCCTCATGCTTCAGCCAACTCCAGGCTGTCGCATTCAGCCAATATACGGTTTACTGATGCTGCTGGGCCTGAGCTTGGGAATAAAAAAAAAAATTGTTATAGTAGCACTAGCTACCCAAAATCTTCAGTTAAAATGTCAAACTTTGTCTTTTTTTTCTCATCGATTGTGAAGCCTTGGGGTCTCCTCATGCTTCAGCCAACTTAAGGCTATGCCATTCAGACACTATATGGTCTCCTCCTACAGACGCCACCTCCAGGCTCTCAACTAATTACCTAACCCCAAGGCCGTAGCCTGGGGTGCAAAACACCTCTAAATAGTATCCCCTAAAACATAACTTTTATTATATATCCAATTAAAATAAAATTAATGTAAACCCAGTGAGATAAATATTAAAAATGGAATGTCAGGTAGGTTAGTTCTTGTGAGATCTGAGCATCATTTTTCGCCGTCTCTACGGCGTTTTCAAGAGGCAAACTGTGGGTTGCCACAGTTTGCCTCTTGAAAACGCCGTGGAGACGGCGAAACGTGTAGAGGCGGCAATCTAGTGTTTTTAGTTGGTGTTAGAGTAGGCGCACAGGGCTACTGCAGAACCCTTGACAGTGGAGCAATGATGCTCAGATCTCACAAGCACTAACCTACCTGACATCCCATTTTTAATATTTATCTCACTGGGTTTACATTAATTTTATTTTAATTGGATATATAATAAAAGTTATGTTTTAGGGGATACTATTTAGAGGTGTTTTGCACCCCAGGCTACGGCCTTGGGGTTAGGTAATTAGTTGTGTTCCTTGGCCTCTATAGTCCCCTTTTGGTCTTATTGGGTTTTTGTTACCTCCAGGCTCTGTCATTGTGCTGCCATGTGACTCCTTGTTAGATTAGGTCCTTTGTACCCACATGCCGTGGCCCGGGGCACTAAAACTTGGGAGATGAAAGTTCCATTTCAAAATCCTCAATATCAATATCTTAGATTTTGATTTAAAATTCTTATATTTCAATGGTCTCCTAATGCTCCAGCCTACTCCAGGCTGTGCCATTCAGGGAATATATGGTTTACTGATGCTGCTGGGACTGGGTCTGGGAATAAAAATTTTGTTATGGTAGCACACACTACCCTAAATCTTCAGTTTAACGTGTTTAGGACGTAGGGCGTCCCTGTACGCCCGGTGTTTAAAACGCATCCCACAGGGTCGGTCCCGGCTGCTAACAATAGCCGGGACCCTGGGCTAACAACGCGCGGCACCGATCGTTGTGCCGCGCGCTATTAACCCTTCAGACGCGGCAATCAAAGTTGACCGCCGCATCTGAAAGTGAAAGTAAACTCTTCCCGGCAGCTCAGTCGGGCTGATCGGGACATCGCGATAAAATCGCGATGTCCCGATCAGCTAGGACGCGAGCGGAGACCCTCTTACCTTGCTCCGTCGCACCCGATCAGTGTTTGATTGCAAAAAGGTAAATTTAACCCCTTCTCTAATAAAAGTTTGAATCACCCCCTTTTCCCATTAAAAAAAACTGTAAATAAAAATAAACATATGTAGTATTGCCGCATGCGGAAATGTCCGAACTATAAAAACGTGTTGCTATTCTAATTGTTCTTTTATTCTATTTTTTTTTTTTTTTTAACAAACAAGTAACCCTAATACCCAGGATGCTTGTTTGACTGCAATATACCCTCAATGCGCCACAGTCATCATCCATATTGTTTTCCCTAGAAACTGATGGAGCAGCTCCATTTCGGGACCACTCTCTCTTCCATTGCCTAGACCAACACAGCTGCTGTTTGGGTTCAGATGCAAGGCTGCCAGAGGATCTTAGGAGAGTTGCCATACTCTTTCAATGTGCTAAACAGTGTTGTGCCTGCAGCACAACACAAATAGGTGAGTAAGATACCATTCACCTATACAAGTCAATTTCCACTGCTTTCATTTGTACAGATATATATCTATACAAGGGAATATATATGCGATTGTTGTTTGGGTCAAATGCAAGTTCCAACCTCCACGTATATCTAAGTCTGATAATATATATTTTGTGATTTTACCATAATTTACGGCACTTAGTGCCATTGTCTGTTCCTATTTTTTCTTATATATTCTGCACCACACCTCTATAGGCCATAAACAAATGGAACTACAACTCCCAGTATGTGTCATCCAGGAGTCTTCAGTCTGTTGTATAATACCAGCATGCTGTCTCTGTAGTCTTCTGGGGGTTGTAGTTCACCACACATCTACAGGGCACACACCAATACAACTCTCAGCATTCCCTGGTTGGGAAACACTAATATACACACACATAACAGGGACTACAACTTCCAGCATGTCATTCAGGAGTCTTCAGTCTGTGGTATAACACCAGCATGCTGCCTCTATAGTCTCCTGGGGGTTGTAGTTCACCACACCTCTATAGAGCACACACAAATGGGACTACAACTCCCAGCATGTGTCATTCAGGAGTCTTCAGTCAGTGGTATATCAGCAGCATGCTGCCTCTGTAGTCTCCTGGGGGTTGGAGTTTACAACACCTCTATAATCTCAGTAGTCTCCTGGAAGTTGTAGTTCACCACACCTCTACAGGGCAAACACCAGTGTCTCCCAACCAGGGTGCCTCCAGATGTTCCAAAACTACTACTACCAGCATTCCCTGGTTGGGAAACATTAGTATACACACATATAACAGGGACTACAACTCCCAGCATGTGTCATTCAGGAGTCCCGTCCCCCCCACCACCTCCTTCACACACAGAAAACATCCCCAATCTGAGCTTTAGTCCCCTGCTCTGGCTTCTTTTCCCCATGGAAACATGCATCCTCCGAAGGCAGAGCAGGGGAGAGAGGACGTACACGGCTTCTCATCTCCCCTCCCCCTGCTCTGCCTTCTTTCTCCCATGCAAGACTTGCATCCTCTGGGAGGGGGAGATTAGGGGGCATGGCTTCTCTCTCCCATGCAGACCTGTGTCCTCTACTCTGCCTTCGCTTCACCCAGCACAAGCTTCGGAAACCTTCAGAGAGCTGAGGGGAGGAACGGTCGCAAGTCTGCACGAGTCGCAGATTTCCACCTCACGGCGGGCAGGTGACTTCTTCAGGCATTTAGCCCTGCTTCGGGCAAGCAGCGCTAAATGCCGGAAGACTTCACACAAGACTTGATGGGGGCACATCATCTGCATTTGCGATCAAACCAGACCCCCCTCCCCCCGCCAGAGCCCATTACCTTTATGTCCAATAGAGCCCATGATGGGGGCATTGTATGGGAGGGGCGCATGATGGGGGCATTATATGGGAGGGATGCATGCGGCTCAGCTGCTACCTCCAGTGGCCCCCAAATAATTTGAGTTTGAGACCCCTGCTTTACAGCTTCCTGTATCGTACACATAATTCCATCAAGTATTGTATCGAGAAAGCTGAGCATTTTCTGTCACTGACCGTGGGCACTAACACTACAGCAACTGCAAGTTACCCTATCAATGGCTGTGGAGCAAACATTATGAAACAACCTATAAGGGTATGTAAACAAGGAAATGTCTATGTAAAGTTAACTGCAGGATTGCCTTGACCTTTCGTAAGGTGACTGATTGATATTAACTATTGAATGATCATATGCATGGAATACAGACATGACCATAAATGTTGGCACCCCTGAAAATTTTCAAGAAAAAGGAGAATTTTTATACTTCCTGTAAAATCTTTCTCAGAGAATCCATTGGGGAACACAGGAACCATGGGTATATCTTGCTGACACTAA
This sequence comes from Hyla sarda, assembly GCF_029499605.1. Taxonomy (NCBI): domain Eukaryota; kingdom Metazoa; phylum Chordata; class Amphibia; order Anura; family Hylidae; genus Hyla; species Hyla sarda. The sequence continues at coordinate 91,917,936 of NC_079197.1, forward strand.
GTCTTAATTATAAAAAAAAAAAAAAATCGGCAGTCAGGATATACTGACTTTGAGCTAATCAGTTTAGTCCCAAAGCAGTAGGAGGAATCCGACAATTAACAAGAGAGTCCGAAAAAGGCCCAGACAAAGAAAAATAATCAACGGAACCAGCACACAGACAGGAAATAGTCTCCCAGGACAACTAACTAAAAATGAGCGGATGGGTACTGTGTCCCCCAATGGATCCTCCGAGAAAGATCTTACAGTAAGCATAACTTTTTTTTTTTTTTATATATCTCCTTTTCTCGTTTGACTCCATTGGGGGACACAGGAACCGTGGGACATACCAAAGCAGTCCCCGGGGTGGGAAAACAAAACCCAACCAGGAAATCAGGCGGATGGCAACGCCACCGCTGCCTGCAGCACTTTGCACACCAAACCAGCATCAGCAGACGCAGAAGTGTGCATCTGGTAAAACTTGGAGAACGTGTGCACGGACAACCAAGTGGCCACTTTACACAGCTGCAGGGTCGGAGCCCTGTTGAATACTGCCCAAGAGTCCCCAACAGAGCGAGTGGAGTAAGTCATAACCTGGAAAGGGGGAGCCTTCCCCTTAGAACGATAGGCCTCTTATATGGCAAACCGGAACCACCGGGATAGTGTCTCCTTAGAAGCTGGAGAGCCCTTGTGCCAACTTCCAGAATGACGAACAGCGAATCAGAGCGCCGAAAGGAAGAAGTGACCGAGAGGTAAACACGCAGAGCTCTGACCACGTCCAAGTTTAGGAGGGAGCGCTCCTTAAGGTGAGACGGAGCTGGGCAAAAGGAGGGAAGGACAATATCCTCGTTCAGATGAAAAGAGGAGACCACCTTCGGCAGAAAAAGAAGGTACCGGTCGAAGCACAGCCTTGTCCTGGTGAAGAACCAGAAAGGGGGTCGGCAGGAGAGAGCAGCCAGTTCGGACACCCGCCGGATGGAAGTCACGGCAACGAGAAAGGACACCTTCCAAGAAAGGAAGCGCAGAGAGATTTCCCGAAGGGAGATCCCAAGGCGGAGTGGGAGACCTATAGGGAGGAATCTTGTGTGCCACACCCTGAAGGAAGGTGCGAACATTAGGATCAGAAGCCAGGGGGCGCTGAAAAAGAATGAAAAGCGCTGAAATCTGCCCCTTGAGGGAACTAAGTGCCAAACGAGTTTCCAGCCCAGACTGCAGAAAAGAAAGTAGGTTAGTCAAGGAAAAAATAAAGGGAGACAGGGAACGGGCCTCGCACCACCGAAAATAAGCACGCCAGGTCCTATGATAAATCCTGGCAAAGGACGGTTTACACGCCCGACACATGGTGCGAATGACTTGGAGAGAGAAACCGCGAGCCCTCAGCACCGTGGTTTCAAAAGCCACACCGTCGAACGTAACGGCAGTGAATTGGGGTAGCAGAGTGGACCTTGAGAGAGAAGAGCGCGCCGATCCAGGAGTCGAATGGGTACATCCGCTACAAGATGAACCACGTCCGCGAATTACGAGAGCCGGGGCCAATCTGGCGCCACTAGAATTGCTGAGACGTCTTCTGCCTTGAGCTTCCTTATGACCCTGGGCAGGAGGGGAAGCGGAGGAAAGAGGTAAGGGAGGGCGAACTGTGACCATAGCAAAACATGTGTTACTGCAATCCTTTTCTGTGGGAAAAACTTCATTTTCTAGAAGATTCTCAGGGGTGCCAACATTTACGGCCATGACTGTATATCTATAGCTTTGACTGCAGCTGTTGCTTAAAAGGAAAAAACTGTCAGCAAGTTCACCACACTAAACCCAATACACTGGGTTATAGTGTGGGTAAATAGGAGTTGATACAGGGGTCACTTTTTTTCCATCCAGTAGCCACTGAGTTATGTGGCTGTAAAGTTCCTTACTTCTGTCTATAATAAACGCTTCAAGGCGGGACCCCTGCTGGCCGTCTGCTTCAGCCTCCCGCACAGAAGCTTCTAAGCCCGCTCCCGTTTTATAAAAATTCATTATCTTCAACTCCATGGCCTAGCGACGTGGAGTCACATATTCCGAGGCGCAGCGTTCTGATTGCAGAGCGCATGTGCATGATGGTGTGAGTGTACGGCTATTGAAGTATCGCTACCCCCGACTTCCGCGTGTAGCGAGGGACTGGCGCATGCGCAGTGGCACTGCGCAGAGCAACAACAGTACGCCAAGCTTGTACGTCATGCGCTCTGCAATCAGAGCGCCGTGCTCAGGGGATGTGTGTCGCTAGGACGCGGAGTTGAAGATAATGAATATTTATAAGATGGGGCGGGGCTTAAAAGCTTCAGTGCGGGAGGCTGAAGCAGACAGCTGGTGGGGGTTCCGCCTTGAAGCGCATATTATAGACAGATGTAAGGAACTTTACACGCACATAACTCGGCAGCTACTGGACAAAAAAAATAAAAAGTAAATGACCCCTGTATCAACTCCTGTTCACCCACACTATAACCCAGTGTATTAGGTTTAGTGTGGGTGAAATTGCTGACAGTTTTCCTCTAAAGGGTTAATCCACTGGCCAGCGTTCAAAACTAAATGTTCCGAACTGTTTTCGAACTGCGGGGTCGGCTATGGCCCCTCAATGCGAGTCTATGGGAGTGGGCATGACAACTTGCATTGAGGGGCATGGCCGTGATGTCACAAGGGGGGTGGCAGACCCCTGCAGCGAGACAACAGCGTTTAATAGTTAAAATCAATTTGTTCAAGTAGTTTCAAGGATGTCCCGGCCTAATACAGAAGTGATCATTTTAGAATGTCCAGTGAATTTAAGTAAGGCAGCATCTACAAAAGTGTTATTTTAGACTATTATTGTTGGATGATTAACATACTCAAGTTGGCAGAGTGCTGGGTCCAGTTTTATTGTAGAAATTTAATAGAATATAAATCATAAATGTGAATATGCAGCAATCCATGTAATTTGGCCAGTAAAATGGTGTATATAAAATAAGGCACAATACACAAATGATTTACGACCCATTGAGAAAACTATTGTTTATTTAGAAAAAAAAGCTTACACTGGTAGAATTCAGCAGTTAAAAATTTCTTTTAAAAAAGTCTTTGAAACTTTTCACACTATAGTTCGGCGGTACAAAGCTCCTGTACTTTTATATTTTAATCCTAATTTCTCGCGAGTGATATTTATTCTCCCTTGATTAAAAAAATACATTAAATGACAAAACAGAATTGTGTTTGGGGACAGTCAAGTAAAAGGAGTGCTTTCCACTTTCTTGATCAGACACAAGTTCTACATAATATACAAACAATTGCTCTCAGTTAGCATGGAAACTGTGCTCCACACACCTTACAAACAGGTCAGGTAATAAATAAAACGGAGGTTAAATGAGGTAAATTCAAAATCTGTTGAATAACTGTTTATTTTCGGTTGCAACAATTAAAAAAAGATGCATTCCATATGGCAAATTTTTCAGGCAGTTTTTTTTTTCTTTTTTGCTCTCTTGGATGATCTAAAGAAACTCTGTACACAAAAAAAATGGAACCTTGTTTGCACTGTGGCAATTCTCTGTAGCACATTGTGCTTAAAATTATGGAATAGGTAAACACTTTCAGCCATGTACTGAAAATAATATGTATAAGAAAACTAGCAACACATTAAAATACAATAAAGCACAACTTGAACATTATCTTGATGGTGGGGGGAAAAAAAAAAAAAAGAAAAGAAAGAAAACTGAAATCAATAATTTAAGAAGATGCAATTGGGCCTCTTCATTGAGAAATAACTGTGCAATTAATATTGTGATAAATACACGCCTGGATACATCTTGCCATCATCCAGCTGCAGGATCCGATGTAATAATGTGTATTCTGCAGAGAGAAAAAAAAATGTAGTTAAACTTGTTTCATTGTTTCAAAAAAATAAAAAGCAGCTGGCTTGTGTACAGTCATGTAAAAAGAGGAGTGTGTCTAGATGCCCCATATTACTTATATACTAAGGGGTTCTGACCTTCTTTCTCCCTCTTCTCCCCACTTAACATTAGGGTAATAAATTGAGACATCACATAGACAGCTCCATCCTGAGGGAACTGAAATTATCATTCTCTCTCACTAAAACCCCTATACACAGTGCTCATATCGAGTCCAGCAGCTGCTTTTGCATCCATATGGTTGCTAGGGAATAGTTAATGATGTAATTGCAATTCTTACGCAGAGAATTCACTGCGTAGAAGACCAATGATCAAAATGCATACTAAAACAGAACGTTTATTCAAAGTTACTTAAAAACCTACAACAAAAATAAAAGTCAAAGACAAAATCTTGGTGATCAAGGCGACCTGCTGCAATTATTAACACTATGGAGGGAATTTATTAATTCACTCTGCCTGGATTTAGGTATCAAAAAGTTTAACATTTTTGTGCAGGACCTGGGCCTGTTTTGCACAAAATATTTTGTGACTTAACCTTTAACATATATACCCACTTCTGGCAATTGATAAGGGTGACCAGAACCCAATTTGATAAACAACCCTAGGTGAAATTGTATAAAATATAATACCAACTAGAAGACACCAATTAGGCTAAGATAAAACTTAACTTTTACTTAAATAATATTAAATGATCACAGATAGTGTACACATAAATGACATAACTCAGAAAAGGGGAGGGATCAGGGGTACAGATGAGGCCCTAACCTAGAAGACCCTAATACAAAAATGTATCCTATTTACTAGGTGTGGAATAGGGAGAGGGATATCTAACAAACATAGGATACAATATAGTACAAGTGGCAAAACCTCTTTCCAACGCGTTTCGCTAGGGCTGGGTGGTATACCGGTTCATACCGAATACCGACATTTTTGTGCTGCACGATATGAATTTTAACCCATACCGCAATACTGGTTTGGCCCCTCCCCCTCGGGAATGAATGAATTAGCCAAGCGCTGCGCTGTCCCCACATCGGGGAACTAATCATATGTTGCCCGCGAGCGCTGTTCTGCCCCCAATTATCAGCCTAGCGCTGTCCCCATCCCCATCCTCCTGTTTGTTGCGGCCGCTGGCACTGACACTCTATACCAGTGGTCTTCAACCTGCGGACCTCCAGATGTTGCAAAACTACAACTCTCAGCATGCATGCTGGGAGTTGTAGTTTTGCAACATATAGAGGTCGGCAGGTTGAAGACCACTGCTCTATACTGTGTGGCATCCCTATGCCCGGGCTGCAAAAAATAAAATAAACTATCTTACCTACCGTTGGTCAGGTACCGGCCTCATCTGCTTCCTAGGGAATGGAACGTCGAACAGCCATCAGCCTATCACCGGCTGCAGCGATGTTCCGCCTCAGCCGCTGATAGGCTGAGCCCACTGTCATGTAAGAAGCCGTCCAGAGCTCCTTACATTACAGTGGGCTCAGCCTATCAGCGGCCGAGGCAGAACATCCCTGTGGCCGGTGATAGGCTGTCCGACGTTCCCGTCCCCAGCGTAAGGCCGACGTCGGAGCATGCGTTAATTTATTTTGTTTACCTTGTGTCAGCGCTGGCGCCGCAACAAACAGCACGAGCAGGGCAGCGTTAGCGGGTGACGTTAATATTTACCCCGATTGGGGCAGCGCTGGGCTGATAATTTTGGGGGGGGGGGGGGGGGGGGGCAAAACAGCGCTGGGCTGATAATTTGGGGGGGGGGGGGGGGAGGAGGAAAAGGAAATACCGTTATATACCGTGGAACCGCCGAAAGTTACAAAAATACTGTGATACACACATTTGGTCATACCGCCCAGCCCTACGTTTCGCCCCTAATGTCACAGTGGCTCATCAGGGATAAGAGGAAACCACAATATATTACATACAAATAGATGTAGTGTACCATAAACACATTAATTACGATTCATTAAGATGACATAGAACTGGATAGGATAGTTAGCTGGGTGTCCAAAATAAAAGGTGTAAAACGAGTCTGTGTCAGTCAGAGTCAAATGCACGTCACATATGTAAGAAAGTTAATAGAATATAGGAATATAGTACAATAAGACCCACTTAAAAATACAACATTATTTTGACATCACAAAATATGTGACCATAAAAGCAGGCCAAAATCTGTAGATGAGTTGATATAGGGCCACGCCTTAACTTGATAAGGTAAGGGAAAATTGACTCTTCCACCAAAAAAGTGGTTGGGGGACACAAGCTCCTAATATTAATGTGAACAGATGACTGAACGGCAAATGGCAAAGGACAGGTCAAATCAAGATACTGATGACCTCTGGTGATACCCCCTAGATTTGGGGGACCCGTAGAGCCTAAAGACAGGACCTTCTGGTAAACCATATAGATAAGGTAATATGAAATACCGGACCGTAGATGGGGAAATTATGTTCCATCAGAGCACACTGATGTTTTCTTGAGCTGCAGGGATCCTGTATTCGCCAGGAGGAAGCAGTCTCTTATCCCTGATGAGCGCCTGTGACATTAGGGGGCGAAATGCGTTGGCAAGAGAGGTTTTGCCACTTGTACTATATTGCATCCTATGTTTGTTATATACCCCTCTCCCCATTCCACACCTAGTAAATAGGAGACATTTTTGTATTAGGGTCTTCTAGGTTAGGGCCTCACCTGTACCCCTGATCCCTCCCCTTTTCTGAGTTATGTCATTTATGTGTAGCCCATCTGTGATCATTTAATATTATTTAAGTAAAAGTTAAGTTTTATCTTAGCCTAATTGGTGTCTTCTAGTTGGTATTATATTAACCTCTAACATGCACCAAATATACACCTAATAACTAGGGTAAATGGTAGCTGAAATGTATGCTCTGTGCTGGTGTATATTCTGATGGCACCTTCAGATGCATTTGCCCTAATGACATGGCACAGGATTAAGAATGTCCTATTAGCGTTACGGGGCGGAATGCCAAGACAGTGGAATTGAGCTAAGGGCTTAACCGGCTCCGGGGGAACTAATTGCGCTCCTATAGAGCTTCAGCTGTGCCCTCACCAGAAGAAACTGAGGAATACTTGAATCTTTTCCTGGTCTATATGTCAGGTATTTCAGGGCAAGGGGGCAAATGAGACTATATGCTGAACTTTTTCTACGTTGTGTAATTGAACTGTGTGTATTGGTCTCACTGAAGTGTATTTGCAGAGGTGAAGTGGCATTAGGAGTCTAGTTAGCCAGGGGGGAGAAAGGAGAAAGACATTGATATGGAAGCGGCAGCAGCTAAGAGACGGGCTAAGGCATTAGCTAAAGCTTTGGCGATTCAGGAGGCTGTGGTAGCTGAAACGTTTTCAGGAGGGCTAGCAATGCGATTAAATAAAGTCGTGGCTAAGCTGATCCATTCAGACCAAACTGGCTTTATACAAACTAGATCAACCGCAACAAATATCAGGCGTCTTTTCTTGAGTTTACATGTGCCTCCCGACTCCCCCAAAGACAGGGCCATATTTGCTTTAGATGCACAAAAAGCGTATGATTCAGTAGAATGGCCCTGTCTCTGGGCGACTCTGGAGGCAATGGGATTTGGCCCAAAGTTTATTTCTTGGATCAGACTTATATAAAAATCCATCTGCACGGATTAGGGTAAATGGACAGCTTTCTCAAAACTTCTTACTGTATCGCTGAACAAGACAGGGCTGCCGATTGTCCCCGCTGTTATTTGCAATCGTAATGGAGCCACTGGCCAAATTTATTCGGAGTAGTCCAGAGATCAAAGATTTTCAATATGGCGAGTATCAAAATAAGATTTCGTTATATGCGGACAATGCTTTGTTGTTTTTGAATGATATGGGGCCTTCATTGAAAGCAGTTCTAGAGGGGTTTACTCGCTTTAGCAGGCTCTCGGGAATTGCTATAAACTGGGACAAATCATATTTAATGCCATTAGATAGAACAATTTCCCATGTACAGGTGAATGATTATCTAATCATAGAATGTGCTAAAGTATTTGGGTAAAGAGATAACATCTTCCATTTCCGATAATGAGTCATTAAATATAATGCCATTGCTTAACCGCATTAAAGGACATCTGCAGCGCTGGTACTTAAAAAAATAAAAATAAAGTTTACCTCATCTGATAGCTCATTAAAAGACCTTTCCAAAGATACTTGTCCAAAACGGTCCAGCCGTTCTCTGGTAATTGCCAACCAAAGCAGCCATGTCATAAAGACTACATTTTCCATGACCCCCTGCTCCTGCCTCCTGTGAGCTGTTGCTCTCCCCCCAAGGAAATTATAATAAATTATAATAAAGTAACGCCCACAGCTCCTTCCCTTGTGGTTCTCCCCTGTCCAATAGGAGAGCTGGCTGCGGCTGCCTGGAAAACAGCTTACATAGCTATAATGTACAGTGTGGAGTTGCAGGGGTGCCTCCAGCTGTTGAAAAACTACAACTTCCAGCATATCTGGACAGCCAACGGCTGTCAGGACATGCTGGGAGTTGTGGTTTGCAACAGCTGGAGGTGCTCTGGTTAGGAAACACTGGAAAGGGGGAGAGGGGGGAGCCGGCCATGCTGAAGCTGATTGCAGACACAGGCTCTGTTTCTGCTCACATCCAAACGGCTCAGCTCACAGCCCTGAAACTCCCCTACTGTGCTCTCAGCCAATTAGAGAAGAGCACATAACAGCCTAATGAATATGTATGAGGTTGGAAGAGCTGCAGGGGGAGTGAAGGATCCTGAGAGTTTGTGACGTAGCGTTGACCTAGCTGACAGCCCCATAGGGAATAACAGGTAGACGCTACTCACATTAGAGCCCCAGGCAGCAACTTCCTGTGACAGCAAAGCAGCTAAACTGTGCAGAAAAGGTAATGGAGCACAATTAGTAAGTTGCATAACTTCTTATTTAATGACATTAGAGCACTACTTCATTAGCACTGCAGTTGTCCTTTAAGTATAAAAGGTACTGCCTGGCGGAAACTTGGTCTATCCCCGGTGGGAAGAATCAACCTTGTTAAAATGATTGTGATGCCACAGTCACTGTATTTTTAATATAAAATACATTCAGACTTTTTAAGAGGATTAATACCCAATTTCGCGATTTGATTTGGAATGGGCGAAAACCTAAATTAAAACTAGAATATCTACAACGTCAAAAACAGGAGGGAGGTCTGGCTTTGCCCAACCGATGGCTGTACTTTTTAGCAGCACACAGTCTCAGCATTTTAGGGGATGGGACAAACTCAGACCTCCTTAATCCAGATATGACTATTATAGCAAGAGCCCTATCCTGTAATAACTTAATTATGGCTTTGGAGAGAAATGTTTTTAAGGGGAAAAAGGACTCCTCTTTTCAAAATTTTATCTAATACATAAAATATGGTCTAAAGTGAAACAAATAGGGGGGTGGGTAAAATGAATGAATATACTCCATTATGGGACAACCCACTGCTCCCAGAAATAAATTGGAAGGTTTTGATTATTGGAGAAGATAGGGGGTGATTGGGGTAAAAGATCTTTTCAAACTGGATTGCTTTCGCTCTTTTAGGAATTTCCAGGAGGACTTCCAGATACCTGCTGAAGCGTTTTATAAATATCTACAGTTGAGGCACGTGATTGCTGCTCAGCGAAAGCAAATCTCCTTAACAATAAGAAGTGACCCAGTAGTAGATTTAATAATAAAAGAAGCGAAGCAGGGGGGCCTTATTTCCAGAATATATCAATTATTAGCTATAAAAGGATCTGAACAATCGGCTCCGGCATTTCTTAAATGGCAAATGCAGGTGAATACTAGCGATGAACAGTGGAAAACTGTTCTTAAGAATATCCCAATCCAAGCATTAGGAGAAAGGGCAAGGTTAACAAAGTTATATATTGTATATAGGTCTTATAGAACTCCGGCCCTTCTCTTTAAAATTGGATATCGAAATGATGCAAAATGCCCTCGCTGCTTGCAAGACTCTGCTGATATTACGCATATGTTTTGGGAATGCTTACATGCTCAAAGATATTGGAAATTAATTACAGAATATATTGGATCTATATGGGAAATTGAAGTACCCCTAGAATTAAAAACATGTATATTGGGATACTTGGATAATTTAAATACAGCAGTCTATACTAAACTAGCTCTGGGCAGACTATTATATAATGCGAGAAAATTTATAGCACAATTCTGGAAGAATCCAAAATTGCCAACCAAGATGCACTTTATTAAGAAGATGGAGAAGGTTGTTGCATGGGAGAGAGAGATATATTTTAAAAGGGGATTAGCAGATAAATTTATATTGATTTGGAATAACTGGATAAATAGAAGGTGATGCTGGTTTTGAGTAATGGAAGGACGGGGGAACCATTTTTTTTTGTTTTGTGTGTGTGTGTTTGCTTTTGGAAAACTTTCGGGGCATGTAGAGATTTGTGTTGAAAGCCTGTAATAATATAATAATAATAATACTGTTAGATCAATTAATTGTTGGTTTATGATTGTTGAAAATTGAAAGATGTGTTTTGTCTTAAAGAAAATACTCTATGTTAAGTTATGAAATGATCAATAAAAGGTTTGAAAAAAAAATAATAATAATGATTTCAACCAGTGATTCCTTTGCTTACTTTATCTTTCTATGGGGTTTCATACTAACCTTAGGGTATGCTCACCCAGGCAAAAAAAACAAAACAAAAGAAGGGGCTTCTACTGAGTAGAAATGTTAACAGTTGTGAAAAAAACAGGAGTGACATATCACTTAAAAAACAGTGTTTAAAAAATAAAATAAAAAAAAAAGTGATGTGTCAGAGTCTGTTTTTCAGATCTCTTTTTTTATTTTTTATATTTCCACTGAAGACGATAGCAGCTGGAAACCGCACATTTTTGCCTGTGTGAACATACCTTTTCAAAAGATTACCAAGTGAAATTCTGTGCAGAAGGGGCAAAGGGGAAAGCAGGAACTTTTAATTTTATCTTCTCTGCCGGTGTGTATTCAAATGACTAGGCAAGCAAAACAGCGTTTTAATGGATTGTGTAAACCGACACCATTAACAAACAGATCCTTTAAAACGAAAAGCAGAAGACTTGGTACAAGGCTCAGTCATTCCCTGGGTTGTCAAGTCATACACAAAGTCAAAAAATGTCTCCAAATTTCTAGTCACAGCTTAAATTTAAGTGTATCTCCAAAGTTTTAGGCAGTTTTATGAAAAAGGTCTGTAATAAAGCACAATACAGCAAATGGCCGTAATACTCTTATGAACAATAGAAATTCTTTGAAACCATTATAAAATATAATTTGGTCTCAAAATACCTTCACCAAGCCTCCTATACCTCAAAGTTTAGGAGACTGAGCTTCTGCACCCTTTGCCAACATGAGACCCATCACCATAGAATCACATTACACTGGGTCCTGTGTTGGTTACAGGTGCTATGGAGAATGAATAAAAAAAAAATTAAATTTCCCCAAATACTTAGTCATTCTGAAAATCTAAATCTTTCAAAATATATTTTGGATAACACTTTAAAACTGGTGGCCACTACCACCACCAAACAGAAAACATCATGTTCCATACTACAACCCATCACCCGCCTTGTCTATCATGTACCATTATGTATTGCTACTGCAGAAAACCCCTACCCTGCACATACACGTAGGAGACCTCAGTGTTTTACAATTAGAGCACTTTTGTTTCAGACAGAATTTATTTAAATCAGAAACAAAGGCCGGTTCTAAGGAATCAGACTGAAAGGGAATTTTGGTAAATCCACTATTCTCTAAGTGTTAAGTTAGTGGGATGGTGTGGGGACGCTAAAGAACCAACCTAAACCCACAAATCATACAATGAGTTTTCAAGTCATAATTACCTCAAATAAACCAAGAGCAGTAGACGCAGACATCATTATCTGTGCTTATCTGAAGATTTATGAGTAAACCTTTAGTTAAGGAAACTTAAGTAATCTTGCTGTATAACTGTTTTTGGTCACTTTGTATACCCTAAAAAAGAAGTCCCATCAAAACAAAAATAGTAAAGAAAACTTCAGATGACGGAGCAAAAAATGATCATAATACATCCCTTTATATGGAAAAATAAAAATGTTATAGGTATCAGAAGGTAGTAAAATAAAATAAAAGCTATATAAATTAGATATCCTTGTAACCGTATGGACCTACAGAATAAAGATAAATTGTCACATTTACGGAAAAGTGCACTGCGTAGAATCGTAAGCCCCCCCCCCCCAAAGTTTTTTTCAATTTTGCCCCACAATTTTTTTTTCTGGTTTCGCCGTAGATTTTGTGGTGAAATGATTGATGTCATTACAAAGTGAAATTGGTGGCGCAGAAAAAAAAAAGCCATTATATGGGTCTGTAGGTGCAAAATTAAAAGTGTTATGATTTTTAGAAGTAATGAGATAATGTGCAAAAATGAAAAATGGCCTGGTCCTTAAGGGGTTAAAATGTGTGCTTTTTTTCCAAAAGGAAGGAAAGCCATGCTAACAAAAGCAAACAATGCACCAAACACAAGTCACTAAACCAACAAGTGAATTAACCCCTTAAGGACTGAGCGTTTTTCCACTTTCATTTTTTCCTCCTTTCCTTTTACAAATCATAACCCTTTCAATTTTGCACCTAAAAATCCATATGATGGCTTATTTATTGCGCCACCAATTCTACTTTGTAATGACATCAATCATTTTACCCAAAAATCTACGGCGAAACGGAAAAAAATAATTGTGCGACAAAATTGCTGAAAAAACGCCATTCTGTAATTTTTGGGGGCTTTCCCTTTATTCTGTCGGTCCATAAGATTAAAATGATACCTTACTTATATAGGTTTGATTTTGTCATCTTCTGATCCCTATAACGGACTTATTGATCGCTTTTTATTCATTGTTTTCATGATATAAAAAGTGAATAAAACAAAACACGCTATTTTGGACTTTGGAATTTTTTTTCTCCTACACCATTGACCGAGCGGTTTAATTAACGATATATTTTCATAATTCAGATATTTTTGCATGCGGCGATACCACATGTTTATTTTTATTTACAATTTTTTTTTATTTTATTTTTAATTGGAAAAGGGGGGTGATTCAAACTTTTATTTGGGAAGGGGTTAAAACACACACTGATCTTTTAAATAGATCTTTGTTATCCCATACGATAACAGATCAATTATTCTGCTGCTTGACTGCTCATGCATGGATCTCAGGCACTGAGCAGTCATTCGTCGATCGGACACCAGGAGGCAGGTAAGGGGACCGCGGCGGTCCCAAACAGTCCACTGAGCTAGCCGGGAGCAGTTTAGTTTCACTTTAGACGCTTCGATCAACTTTGAATGCCGCGTCTAAAGGGTTAAGAGCGTACGCCGTGCGCTATTAGCCATGGGTCTGGCCGTTGCTAGGTGCTATGACTGGCCCTGCGTTATAGAAAGGGAGTGGACTCAGGGCGTACAGGTACGCCCTGCATCGTTAAAGTGGTTGTCTCCTTTGCTTTATTTTATATATGGGAGAAAAAAAAAAATCATCTTGACCTGCAAAGTCTAAAAATAAATGTAATTCTCTATGTAAGAGTCCAGCAAGAGACTAGCTTTGTAAAAAAGGATATTGTTTTTTCTCTTCTTTTCCTCCTGCACTCTCACGTTTCTCTTTTTTCTCAGATTTTTCTTTGTCATGTCGCGATTCCTTTAAGAAAAAGACAAAAAGGCAGAAGTGACATTAACTCAATCCAGAAACAGAATTGACTTTATGCTGATAAAAATAATCCCTAAGGTTATAGATTTCGTTCTTTGCTTTGCCTACTGGAATTCATTAGTTCCATCTGATCTGGATGACTTCAAACAATAAGTGTGACACTACATTAACTTGTTACTAGTCTCTGGCTAAAAAATGATAAAAATAAGGAGGAAAGAACAGTTGCACCAAGAACTGTACATATTTGTGCATGCTTACCATATAAACATATACCTTATTTATCGGCGTATTACATGCACCCTTATTTTAAGAAGGAAATTTCAGTAAAAAAGAAAAAATTACCATAAATTACTTGGAAGCTCTAAATTAACCTCCCCTTTATCAGGCTTTGTGCCACATAATTTTCCCCCCTCTGATTACCCCTGTGCCACACATCTTTGCCCTCACTGACTCCTCCCCCCCACCCCACACACATATCTTTGCCCTCACTGATTCCCAAACCCCCACTGATCCCCTGCACATCTTACTCTTCACATCTTTCCCCCAGCTGATTGTACCACATCATTTGTACCAGTCTGATCCCCTACTTTTATTTTGTATTTTACCCTACCTGGCCTGCATGCTCCAGTCATTACAGCAGCCGCTGGTTAAAAGTGGCTGCGGCAGGACTACAGATCCTGAAAAAACAGCCGGCGCTGCGACCACTCTAAATCACTGACCATATACGGCTGCCAGGACATCTCCCCCACTCCCCCGTTGATCCCCAGCTTGTATTTAGTTTTTTTTACCCCTTACCTGGCCTGCACGCTACAGCATGCTCAGGTTCCGGCAGCATCTGGGGCTGCACAACGTCAGGGACGTCACCTCAGATGCCGGCGGAACCTGAGCCTGCCGGAGCACGCGGGCCAGGTAAGGGGTAAAAAAAAAAAAACTAAATACAAGTGGGGAGGGATCACCGGAGGGGTAAATTTCCTGGCAGCGATCGCTGGTCAGTGATTTAGAGTGGCCATAGCGCTGGCTGTTTGTTCAGGATCTGCAGTCTGGCCACGGCCACTTTAAAACAGTGACCAGCGGCGGCTGCAATGACGGGAGTAAGATTTATCAGTGTATGACACGCAGGTAGAGATTTAGCTTAATATTTTAGTTTAAAAAGTGCATGTTATACGCAGATAAATATGGTATGTTTAATTTTGGTCTTGGAAAGGTGTATGTTAAGGGGAGGCAATGGGTATTGCTAAAGATTTCTTATAGAGTTTCCTCTTCAAATCTATAGAACATAAGCTGTACAGGATAAGGCTTCATTTCCTAGCTTATTAATTGAGGAGTCAAGTTAATGTAACTGGCAAGATGTGTTATTTGGGCACTGTATGGTAACATTATCTGTACATATCTATAAGACTATGTCACTTTATTTGGACATTACATAATATACCATATGGTAATTAGGGGGTCCAAAAAAGGCACTGCAAAGGGAGAAAACCTAACACCAGTCCTTATCAAAATAATTTATTAAAGGGGTTATCCAGGGAAAAACTTGTTTTATATATATATATATATATATATATATATATATAATCCCAAAATAAAGCAGCACTACTTATCCAGTCCAACCAAAAAATTGGTGCCAGCGTCCCAAAGGACTTGATCAGAGTCCATCCAAGATAAAAACCAGATACAGGCGCAGCACTCCAACAAAATAAGTGATTTAATGTCTCATGTCAGCATTACAACGTTTCAGCTCCTCCTGGAGCCTTTTTCAAGCATGCTTGAAAAAGGCTCCAGGAGGAGCTGAAACGTTGTAATGCTGACATGAGACATTAAATCACTTATTTTGTTGGAGTGCTGCGCCTGTATCTGGTTTATATATATATATATATATATATATATATATATATATATATATATATATATATATATATATATATATAATATATACTGGCTCCAGAAAGTTAAACAGTTTTGTAAATTA
The DNA here is from genome assembly GCF_029499605.1 of Hyla sarda. NCBI lineage: Eukaryota > Metazoa > Chordata > Amphibia > Anura > Hylidae > Hyla > Hyla sarda. Next base: position 91,933,452 of record NC_079197.1, read on the forward strand.
CTTCTATTAAAAAATCTTAATCCTTTCAGTACATATGAGCTTCTGAAGTTAAGGTTGTTCTTTTCTGTCTAAGTCCTCTCTGATGACATGTGTCTTGGGAAACACCCAGTTTAGAAGCAATTCCCCATAGCAAACCTCTTCTAAACTGGGCGTTTCCCGAGACACCTGTCATCAGAGAGCACTTAGAAAAGAACAACCTTAAACTTCAGCAGCTCATAAGTACTGAAAGGATTAAGATTTTTTAATAGAAGTAATTTACTAAATTTTTATTATAATATCATTACCTCCCCACAAGGGCCCTGTGGAAGGAGATATTTATGTATTTGATCTATATTATTTATATTTATTTTATGTCTCACTTGTAATTATTTTATATTCAATTTTGTACATCATTTAAAGTGAAGCACAGTCCGACTTTATTTTTTCTGTAATTTATATCATCATGTACCATTTATGGTATTAGTCTAGAGGCATTTGGTACCCCTTTTCTCCTTTTATACATTAATTTACAAAACTGTTTAACTTTCTGGAGCCAGTTGATATATAAAAAAAAAGTTTTCCTGGAATACCCCTTTAAGTCACAAGTCACCACCATCATAACCAGAGTACCAGAAATGAAAACACTTAGAACAGACCATGGCACACATTGTCTTTGTTCAAGGTAAAACATACTGATGGACACGTTTTTCATTTAACGACACCTTTACAAAAGGAGATACAATCAGATGTGATATTTTGTGCATTAAAACCAGTTATTTTAAGCCAGATCCCTTCCACATCATTGCCAATGAAAAAGCAGGTCAATGGTGAATGTCTTTTGGGTTTTTATGGTGTACATTAGACAATGATCTCATATGTTGTGTCTATTCTTAGCATATAGATCTGCTGCTTTTCAGAGTATATATGCAAACTTTATTCACCAAAAAGACTATTCTATTAGCCTCCACTGGCCAGTGTATATGCTGTGCAATATGTGTTTTCTTTTGCAGTGAAAGCCTATTGCCAACATATTACATTATATGTCTAAACAGTCTGTTGTATTGCAGCTTTCTGTTGAAACCAAGAGTTGATTTTCATTTTATATATGCGCGCGCACACACACACACACACACACACACACCTCCCACTTATCCGGATGCTGTGAAGTTATTAACCTGCATCTGTCTGCCACATCTGTCTTGCAGCATAAGGTCAAAAGAGATCTGGTGTTTTAGTAGGCAACCAATACCATGCTATTTCTGACACAATCTGCTGTATAGTCCACAAACCACATGTATTTATAGAAACATCTGACTAACACGGACTAAAGATGTCTGACTGTGTAGCTTGACTTCTGTAAGGCCGCTTGTCCCTTTATCTGCTGTCAGAAAAGGTCAACCACAAAAAAAATTTAAAAAAAATACACCATACACAAAATATACCTTTTTGCTGCTGGAAGAACTTTTCTCCATCTTGTCCGATTTCATTATCTCTGCCTTTTCTTTATTTGAGGATTTAGACTTGTTTCGGTCTTTTTCATTTGAGCGAGGAGAATCAGATGGGCTCTCGCTTTTACTGTGTTTGGAGGAACCACCTAGAACAGTGATGAAAATGGGGTATTTCATGGATTAAAAGGGTTCTTTGGGGAACTAAACCCATAGCCCATCCATTTATTCTCATCAACCTAATTGTCTAAATATCATTCATTAGCTATACAGAGACGTTTCCCCTCTTTGGTTGTCACTTACATGCATTAGGTGAGGGAATTACATCATCCAGCCATCCACTCTGTCCCTCTCTGAAAGCAGCCCCCACCTCCTGAGAGAGACAGGCCATGTGGTTTCTGCCCTGCAATGATGAGTCATGCTCCCTTTAGTGCAAGAACTGGGAAGTGTGTGCAGCCTCAGTGAATCAGACACTGAATCTCTCTCTGCTGCTCAGAGAAGGAGGGTGTAGGCTGGTAAAGCAGAGCTGCAATGATTGCCAACCTTCTCTCCACTTGCCTATATCTCTCAGCAAAGAATATCAAGCAGCCAAAGACGACAACAGGGGCCACAGGAGCCATGAATATCAGGCAGGATGATTTACAGGGAACATATCCAGGTGTGGTGGCTTTGAAGTTCTTTTTTTTTTTTATACATATGTATATGTAGATAATACATTATATACAGTCATGGCTGTAAATGTTGGCACCCCTGAAAATGTTCTAGAAGTATTTCTCACAGAAAAGGATTGCAGTAACACATGTTTTGCTATACACATTTTTATTCCCTTTGTATGTATTGGAACAAAACCTAAAAAGGGAGGAAAAAAGCAAATTGGACATAATGTCAAACCAAACTGCAAAAATGGGCTGGACAAAATGATTGGCACCCTTAACTTAATATTTGGTTGCACACCCTTTGGAAAAAAAATAACTGAAATCAGTCGCTTCCTATAAGCATCAATAAGCTTCTCACACCAGAATGTAGGACCACTCTTCCTTTGCAAACTGCTCCAGGTCTCTCCTATTGGAAGGGTGCCTTTTCCAAACAGCAATTTTAAGATCTCTCCACAGGTGTTAGATCTGGACTCATTGCTGCCACTTCAGAACTCTCCAGCACTTCGTTGCCATCCATTTCTGGGTGCTTTTTGACATATGTTTGGGGTCATTGTCCTGCTGGAAGACCCAAGATCTTGGATGCAAACCCAGCATTCTAACACTGGGCTGTACAGTGTGACCCAAAATTCATTGGTAATCCTCAGATTTCATGATGCCTTGCACACATTCAAGGCACCAAGTGCCAGAGGCAGCAAAACAACCTCAAAAACATCATTGAACTTCCACCATATTTCACTGTAGGTACTGTGTTCTTTTCTTTGTAAGCCTTATTCCATTTTCGGTAAACAGTAGAATGATGTGCTTTACCAAAAAGCTCTATCTTGGTCTCATCTGTCCACAAGACGTTTTCCCAGAAGGATTTTGGCTTACTCAAGTTCATTTTGGCAAAATATAGCCTTGCTTTTTTATGTCTCTGTGTCAGCAGTGGGGTCCTCCTGGGTCTCCTGCCATAGCGTTTAATTTCATTTAAATGACGATGGATAGTTCACGCTGATACTGATGCTCCCTGAGAACAGGTAAAACCTTTTCTGCTTCCCAGATAACATCTTTAAGTAACACAATCACGCCTGATTTTCGTATAGGCCCATGTGCACCAGGTGCACCTAATGCTGCCAATGCCCCCACACTGAAATCTATGCCAGCTAGGAACTGACATAGATTTCAGCTACAATGTAGGTCTGTGTGCAAGGATGTTAAACTCCCCCTGACAATTGCTGACAAGATGTTTATTCAAGTTGAAAAGCATACATATCCCCATCATCATACAAGATTTTGAGATATTCTGAAACTCACTAGTTCCATTCTCCTCTTTGCGTCTTTTTGACTCCTGGTTCACTTCACGGTCGCTGTTTGAATGATCCTGTTGTGTAACAAAAGGGATGACAAATGTTAGCAAAAAGTATGTTACTAAGTCATTACGCAATATCAGTTAACTTACATGTTTAAATAAAAACTTCATATTCTTAAAATTTTAACTTTTAAATATTTTTGAATGACATTTTGGGGCTTCAGAACCAATTACCAGGTTTCCCTAGTGTTACAGAAACACCACACAATGGTTTCAACATACAATGGCCATCCTGGAAGTAAATAACATTGCAAATTAAGGGTCCACTGTAAATGTATATAAAAAAAGCACAGATTAGGATAAGAAAAAAAATCATTAGAAGCAGTTAAGCTCAGTATGGAAATAACATATTGGACATTGAGCATGTATACCCGTGAAACATGCTCAATGTCCATGTTTTATTTGTAAACTGAAATTTACTGCTAATAATTGATCACAGCTTAAACCTACTGCTGCATGCATCACGGACTCCCATTGCTTCCCAGAAGCATTATAAGTTGATGCTGTATTCACCATAGGATAACCCATGAGAGGCTATTTTAAGATGAATTCATTGCATATGAGCCCAGTATCTCAGGTGTCACTGTTCTATTTAAAATACTCCAAAATATACCACTGCAATGGTGCATAATAATAAAGAATTAAGAAATATAAATAGTGTGGCAATCTACAAACATTCCAGATGTATGGATAAGAAATAATACTCTGTAGTTCCTTACAGCTGTGCTCAGTCAATTGAATTTTTATTAAAATCTGCAGCTTCAAATCTGGTGCATAAAATATGTGCAGTATACTGCTCATGTGAATAGACCCTTGGTAGTAGCTGAGCCTACTTTTACAGTTTACCCAATTGAGTGAATTATACGAGGCTAAAATACCAGGCATAGATTATTGTTGAAGTAGTAGTATAAACAAAGACCGGTGAGTGACTAGAAAACTGCTGGAAATGGATCTTAACATTCAATTGTGAGCAACCTGGGTTTTCAGGAATAAGATCCACACCAGGTCCACACCAGGTGCATGGACATAATGTAAGGACAGTGAACACATCTCCCGAGATATCTTGCACCAGACTCATTTCATTCTCTAGGACCAAGTCCTACATCAGGAAGAGGTATTCTTGTCCTGTACTCCATAAAACTGTCAAGTGTTATTTAGTGTACATTGTGTAAATCATAATGCTTAGTGTTTTTTTTTTTTTCTTTAATACAGTGCAGTTCTAGTGACCGGATTATTGGTCCTGTGTGAATAACTAGAGAGGATAAAGCATTTTAACAAAGTGGACACCTATGCGGTGATAAAATACTCCTTACTGCAACTAAAAATATTAAAAAAATTCAGAAACCACTGGGAATTTTTTTTTTATCTGGTCAAATAAAACTAGAAATATCAGATAAAATATGAAACAAACCCTTTTTCTCTCTTTTCTTTCTTTTTCCTCCTTTTTCTCTCTCTCACGAGAACGTTCTCTTGATTTATCGACCTCTTTCTTCTCTACTTCTCTCTCTTTGCTCTTGGATGTTGGCGGGGTAGTGTGGTTTGTGTAGTGCTGTTGAATGAACAAGATGTTGCAAAATTACAGTTTCCCACAAAGCCATACTATAGATCAACATCAATCTGCAAGTATGTTATCTCATGAAGACCATTTCAACAGAATCTTTATTTAGCAGTTTATTAGCACCGTTCACATGTACCAGAAAAGATGTCCATTAATGAGAATTCTATTCCCTCTAGAAGACATGAGCGCTGGATCTTAAAAGTAAACTAAAAGCAAACTGCACTTTAACTATTCACACCTTGTTCTAAATCTATGTTTGATGTATACTATAAAAATATGGCCTTAACATATGCAACAGTATGCCCATTGACAATTGATGAACAGTTGGTATGGCTTCAGGGAGAACGCCGGCTCCACCATTTGATGCGTTTACGATTGTTGGGTATGCTGCTAGGGTATGTTCACACTGAGGAATTGGGGCGGAAATCACTCTGAAGATTTCCACCCCAAAATACAGTTTTTTGTCCCGCTCAGAATTAGCAGCGATTTTGCACGGTATTCCGTGCGGAAATGCAGGTTTCATGCGGAGGAGAAGAGGAGGAGTATCAAGAGTGGGAGGAGTTCCAGCGGCCATTTCCACAGACTGATTTTCAGGGGCGTTTCCACTCATTTTTGCTGAAAATTTTGCGTTTTTCTCAGGGAGAGATTATTCACAGACTCTGAATACAGTCACAGAATCAGAAATGAGAATCTCAAAATGGCTGCTGAATAAAAAGTGGGTGGAGAGTGGGCGTAATATATGTATTTTTTTTATTCATAAACACTCCTTTTTTTTCCATGTGGAAATTCCACGCAAATTCCACACGAATTCCGCGTGGAAATTATTCTGACTGAAAAAAACAAAAACAACATTGATCTCTATGGGAGAACCACGCGGATTACGCCTGAAATAAAGAAAATGTTCTTTCTTCAAGCGGAACATACTTCCTCGTCAGAATTCTGCTTGAGGAAATTCCTCAGTGTGAACTGAGGGGCAGAAATTCTGCACAACTCTATGGGGATTTCACTGCTGAATGATTTGGAGAGGAAAAAGCGAGCAGAATTACTCGTGGAAATTCCTCTCCAATTCCTCAGTGTGAACATACCCTTACACAACCACCTCTGGTGAGCGGCTTTTATACCTCATTTTTAATATTGAGAATCTCTCTTATTACACCAGGAAGCGCTCTCTCTCCCTCTTTAAAGATCATTGACAATTGAGGTAGGAGAATGTGAACAGATCAACAAAACCCATTTGGTATAGACCCTAACTAATAAGATATAGTTAATTCCATTACTCTAATTTAAAAAAATCTAAATGGAAAAATCAAAAAGGAATTTCACATGGAGTTTAAGGAATTTGTAGTAAACATTAAAGGAGTACTCAATTTTTTTTTTTTTAAATCAACTGGTGCCAGAAAGGTAAACTGATTTGTAAATTAATTCTATATAAAAATCTTAATCCATCCAGTATTTATTATCTTCTGTATACTACAGAGGAAGCTTTATAGTTCTTTTCTGTCTGACCACAATGCTCTCTGCTAACACCTCTGTCCATGTCAGGAACTGTCCAGGGCAGGAGCAAATCCCGATAGCAAACCTATCCTGCTCTGTACAGTTACTAATACGAACAGAGGTGTCAGCAGAGAGCACTGTGGTCAGACAGAAAAGAACTATACAACTATACAACTTCCTCTGGAGCATACAGCAGCTGATAAGTACTGGAAGGATTAACATTTTTATAGAGAAGTAATTTACAAATCTGTATAACTTTCTGGTACCAGTTGATTCGAATTTTTTTTTTTATAGCGGAGTATCCCTTTAGAAGAAATAAACAATTTAAAAATCAATGCCAGGGAGAGCCCATCGAGAAGAGAGGCATTATTTGTGTGCCTCTAAGCAGCAATTATGTGCTAGTATAGATGAAACACATAACTAAGGAAAAGCACAGGAGAAACGTAAAAGGCGTGCACTACAAAAAGTCACGTAAAAAAAAAAAAATCTTTTAGACTACCCAATTTTTCAGGCATTTGTTTACTAAATGCTAAATTAAGAGACTTCAAAAAAAGTCTTCGAAAAGAAAAAGATACCTTACAAAATTAGCTGCTGCTCAAGGAGCAGCAGGGAGGGGTTACACAACAGCGCAGACAGGGAAAAAGAAACCTTGGAGGCAGCTCACACAGGATGTAGACAGGAAGAAAAGGCAGTTGTAAGCTGATAGACATTGACTGTGCTTAAGCAGTGCAGTGTCTGTAGCAAATAAAATGTTTAATAAAGACCTATGAAGAAAGCATTTTTGCACCTAAAAAACAAAGCAATGAAAAAATATATATTTTTTTTTAGGTGTCCATATCACTTGATCTAAATGCTGACAGACTGCACATGTCAATTGATCCCACAATGAACGTGATTAGGGTAAGTCCTGACTGAATGAGGGCTAATATAGAGAACTGTAATGGTGTTGTACTCTTGCATCCATATTGAAGGTGACACATCTGACCCAATTGTGGGTAAATTGATCTGACCTAATAGCGTAATATCATTAAATCTGGTGTTCGGATGTATCTAGCAGATGTGAATACAGGTGTTAAACAGCATTGTCTGAACTCTAAATAGGTGGCCTTGACGTGGCGAGTGGGCTTGTACTTTTTGATCAGAATGTATACTAACAACCTGTTTGTTTTTGAATTTATGCTGAGAAGCAAGTAGATCAAAATACAAATTGCGGATGTGCGGCTGTGTTTCTTTTTCTCTTTGTGTTTTACAATTGTAGTCTCCCCCCTTTTTCATAGCCAGCACTCTGCTCCACCCATTCGGCCCAAGCGTTTTTAATCAGCCGGAGACTGCATATGGGTTTCCTTCTAACCTTCTCCTAGCCCTCTGGCAGGGAGCACATGGTAGGTGTTCACACTGGTGTGTTGCTCTGCGGCATCATTGTTACTGTGATGCTTTGTCTGTGGGGTGGAGTGGCCCGGAGCCAGGGACTTTGTCGGGCATCAGTGGGGCTGCCTGGCCACTGGGTCATTCCCCTTGTGGGCATGGTATCGTGGAGGCAGTGGTCGCCGCTCGGCACTACGCCAGTATTAGGTTAGAGAGCCACTCTAAATAGGTGGCCTTGACGTGGCAAGTGGGCTTGTACTTTTAGATCAAAATGTAAAAAGACCTTCTGTTGAAGTTATCCTGCTTATTGAAGTTTGAATGGTCTACAGTGCGAAAACAAGCTTCTTTGTTTACTTGTCTCTGGCCTGTCTGACCATATATGATTTTTATGGGACTTTTAGCAAACGAGTCTCCAGATCACAATAGTTTTAAAGCAGGTTATGGGATCAGAAGCGCCTGCGAAATTTAAGCTAATATGCTGCCACTGGGAAGACGATTATAAGTAACCTTATCAGCATTTTATTCACAAGCCGATCTTTGCACTGAATTTATTTAATTAATTCTTAACTTCTTAAATGCAATATTTTGCTGTTGTGCAGTCTGCAAGTCATGTACCTGTCTACCTCTATGCATTAAATAGGTTATAAGTGTCTTTGTGTTGTGGGGGATTTTCCAACCGTTGAGACCCACGTGATGTCCAGAAAGAGCACACATGCTGTAGACAGCATTCATTTGTATGGGAGTGTCAGAGATGCCCAAATTGGAATCTGATACTTCTCTCCTATCCTTCGGTTAAGATAATTTTCACCAGACAAGGAGTCACCAACGTTTGAAGTCTTTGGGCAATAGTAAGAAAAGATCTGGTCATCCACAACGATTTTTAGTATTTGAAGATATTTACCTAATATCATTGATCATGTTTAAACATATTGAAGAACTTTAATGGCCAATCTGGAAAAAAAATGTGGATGGCTGTCTGTGAAAAGACACAGCCATCCCTAAGACGATTGATTGTTTAGTTATTAAACCATCAACCTACTTCTAAGTGGATTTACATGGACAACTTAAAGGGGTATTTCATTATAATAAAACATTTTATTATGCTGGGTGCTTGGTAAAAATGAAAAAAAACAAGAGAAGTTGCTAAAATCGGAGTTGCGAGGAATCAAAGTAGGTAATTCGGACATATATTTTTAACCCCCCCCCCCCCCCCCCCACCAGCAGAACAGAAAAGTGGCCCCTTAAGGTGCTGGCTGCTGCAGGCTGTTAGTGTAGCATGTAAGATCGGACAGAAAGAGCCCTCAATAATTACTGATTGATTGTGCATCTGTTCACCTCCATTATTATTATTAGGCTAGGTTCACACTACGGAATTTCCGCCAGCAATTCCGCTTTGAAATTGCATGCAGAAATTCCGCTTGCTAAAATGTGTAGTGTACTTCGGAATTTGTGAAGCGGAATTTGTGAACGGAAAATCAGCTTTGAAATTTCCGCCTGAAGAATGGCATTGCTCATTCTTCAGGCATAAATACTCGTAGAACACATTGCAGTCTATTGGAGACTGCAGTGTCCGCACGGTCCTAGCACCGCACTCGGAATGGCTGCACTCGGAATCTCCGGGCGGAAACTTTCTGCCTGGAGATTCCGTAGTCTGAACCTAGCCTTAGTATGAAGAGTTCTGCCGACAAGCTTTTGTTTCTTTTTTTTTTTTTTAACAATACAATACAGCAATAATTGTCCTCTGTAAAAGCACATAGTGCATACTTCAAGTGCAGCTAGCACAGGCTGGATATAGGGTCGGAAGCATACAAAACGCACTGTGCAATGAGGAATAAATTCATGGACTGTGTCAAAGTGGAGAGAAAGCACAACTCCCACGACAAACTCTAGATTCAAAACCCAGCTTGTATCCAGCATGCATTACTGGGATAATACACAAAAATATGAACCTGGGAGCAGGCTGCAAACTACAGCTCAGTTCCACTGAAGTGAATAGAACCAAGTTGTAATACCACACCAAACCTGGAGACAGACAGTGAGTGGTTTTTGAAAGAAATAAGCTCTTTTTTTCGATTTCTGGATAACCCCTTTATAAAGGAATGGAGGTTGCAGACTTAAAAGGCTAACTCTAACGTTAAAAAAAGTGTTCATAGTCTTTTAGGTGACCACATACATCTAAACCATTTTGGAGCTTTAACCTGTTGGGGACCAAGGGCGTACAAGTACACCCTTACTCCCTGGTACCAAGGGCGTACCTGTATGCCCATGGCAATTTCAGTCATTCAGCCGGCACCCCATACACACCTCCGGGGGGGGGGGGGGGGGGTAGGGGTCCTGAGATACCCCACCCCACACGGGCAGGGGTTTACAGACAGTTTTTCGCTGCAAGTTTGAGATGCAGCAAATTTTCCGCTACAGTTAGAACTCCCAGCCCGTGGGAATGTACCCTAAAAACACTACACAAAATAAAAAGTAAAACACTACATAGAAACATACCCCTACACATGCACCCACATGTGACCCCCTTTTGGAAACTACACCCCTCACGGAACATAACAAGGGGTATAGTGAGCCTGAACCCCCCACAGGTGTTTGAAGAATTTTTGTTAAAGTTGGACATGAAAATGAAAATTAATTTTTTCACTAAAATGCTAGCGTTATCACAATTTTTTTCATTTTCACAAGGGGTAATAGGAAAAAAGCCACCAACATTTTTAACCCCAATTCTTCAGAGTATATAAATATCCCATATGTGGATGTAAAGTGCTCTGCGGGCAAACTACAACACTCAGAAGGAGTGCCATTGGGCTTTTGGAGAGAGAATGTGTCTGGACTTGAAGGCCATGTGCGTTTACAAAGACCCCATGGTGCCAGAACAGTGGACCACCCACATGTGACCCAATTTTGGAAACTACACCCCTCACGGAATGTAATAAGGGGTGCAGTGAGCGTTTACACCCCACTGGTGTCTGACAGATCTTTTGAACAGTCATCCTTGAAAATGAAAAATTTTATTTTTCATTTGCACAGCCCACTATTCCAAAGATCTGTCAAACGTCAGTGGGGTGTAAATGCTAACTGCAGCCCTTATTACATTCCATGAGGGGTGTAGTTTCCAAAATGGGGTCACATGTGGGGGGGGTCCACTGTTGGCAACAAGGGGGCTTTTTAAACGCACATGGCCCCCGACTTCCATTCCAAACAAATTCTCTCTCCAAAATTTCAAGGGCGCTCATTCTCTTCTGCACATTGTAGTTCGCCCACAGAGTACTTTACATCCACATATGGGGTATTTCTATATTCAGAAGAAATTGGGGTCAAATTTTGGGAGGCTTTTTCCCCTTGTGAAAATAAAAAGTTTTTAATTTTACGTCCAACTTTAGCGGGAATTTGTCAAACACCTGTGGGGTGTAAAGGCTCACTGTACCCATTGTTATGTGCCTTGAGGGTGTTGTGTGCCATGTGGGGTTTATTTTGCTGTTCTGGCACCAAAGGGGCTTCCTAAATGTGACATACCTCCCAAAAAACCATTTCAGCTAAATTCTCTCTCCAAAAGCCCAATGGCGCTCCTTCTCTTCTAAGCATTGTAGTGCGCCCTCAGTGCACTTAATGGCCACACACGGGGTATTTCCATACGCAAAGGAAATGGGGTTACAAATTTTCGGGGGCATTTTCTCCTATTACCTCTTGTAAAAATTTTGGGGAACAAAACAGCATTTTAGTGAAAAAAAAAAATTTGCATTCACACACCCGACTTTACCGAAAAGTCGACAAACACCTGTGGGGTGTTAAGGCTCACTTGTTACATGCCACGAGGGGTGTAGTTTCAAAATGGTATGCCATGTGTTTTTTTTTTTTTTTGCTGTAATGGCACTATAGGAGCTTCCTAAATCAGACATGCCCCACCAAAACCATTTCAGCAAAATTCAATATCCAAAATCCCATTGTCGCTCTTTCCCTTCTGAGCCCACTAGTGCACCCACAGAGCACTTTACGTTCACATATGAGAGAAATTGGGTTACACACTTTGGGGGAATTTTTCTCCTTTTGCCCCTTGTAAAAATTTGAAAACTGGGTCTACAAGAACATGTTCGTGTAAAATACTGAGAATTTGAATTCACTTTGCTGCTATTCCTGTGAAACACCTAAAGGGTTAAACTTTCTGAATGTAATTTTGAATACTTTGAGGGGTGCAGTTGTTATAATGGGGTCATTTATGGGGTATTTCTAATATGAAGGCCCCTCAAATCAACTTCAAAACTGAACTGGTCCCTGAAAATTGCCGATTTTGAAAAGTTTGTGAAAAATTGCCACATTGCTGCTGAACTTTCAAGCCCTCTGATGTCTTCCAAAAGTAAAAACATGTCAACTTTATGATGCAAACATCTTTGTTGCCTTAGACAATCAGAAAATGTAGGCTAAGCTGGCTTGATAGATTAAGCCCAGTGTATGCACAAAATAAATTACCAAATGTTACACTGTCTTTACTATTGGCACAAAGCAAATAAAACACTAGGCTAAATATCAGCTTTAGATTCCCCTGATCTCCACAGTGATAATCACTACATATCTTATTGTTTATGGGAAGATCAGTTCATCAGGTCTTGTTATAGAGAACCCCTGGCCTCTTCTTACCGGTCTGTTTTAGTAAACATTTTTAGTCCCCTGAAATTATTTTGGGTCATTTTTTGTGCTTTCAAGACATGTAGGGCTAAATAGCCAAATGGGTGTTACAAGCTAGGGTGAATCTCTACACTATCTGGCACTGTTAGCAGTGATTAAATAGCCACCTGGATTTTACCAGCTGATTGTGTGCCCCTGCACTGTGTGAGCCTGTCCATTCACTTCAATATAACTCATCTGCAACACCGCAGACAATTTAAAGACAGGTGTGGTACAGTTTTTGGAAGAAATTTGTTCTGTTTATCTAATCCTGGAAAACTCCTTAAAGGGGCACTCTGGTGGAAAACTTATTTTTTTTAAATCAACTGGTGCCAGAAAGTTAAACAGATTTCTAAATAACTTTATTAAAAAAAACCTTAATCCTTCCAGTACTTATTACTAGCTGAATACTAGAGAGGAAATTATTTTCTTTTTGGAACACAAAGCTCTCTGCTGACATCTCTGTCCATTTTAAGAACTGTCAAGAGTAGGAGAAAATCCCCATAGTAAACATGTGCTGCTCTGGACAATTCCTAAAATGGACAAAGATGTCAGCAGAGAGCACTGTGCTCGTGATTCAGCAGAGAGCTCTGTGTTCCAAAAAGAAAACCATTTCCTTTGTAGTATTCAGCAGCTAATAAGTACTGGAAGGATTAAGATTTTTTTTTAATAGAATTAATTTACAAATCTGTTTACAAAACTTTCTGGCACCAGTTGATTTGAAAAAAATAAATAAAAAAAAAAGTTTCCCACCGGAGTACCCCTTTAACCCTTTAAGGACCACAGGCGTATGGATACGCCCTTGCTCGCTGGTACTTAAGGACCTAGGGCATACCTGTACGCCAATGGGAATTTCGGTTCCCGCAGCGTGACGGGCAGGGACCGGACCAGGGTGACTGCTGAAAGCTTTCAGCAGGCACCCCGTGCAAATGCCTAGGGGGGTCCTGAGACCATGTCGGCGATCAATGCAAATCGCTGGTAAATTCACACTGGCGATTTGCATCGATTTGGGGTCATACAGGTCTCCGATGACCTGGAAAATAAGGGGTCCAAGACACCCACGATTCCCCTGAAGGAATAGGAGTTAGGTGGCAGGAGTGCCACCCCTCCTATCCCTGCTATTGGTCATTCAGAAGCGACGACCAATAGCAGACCGGGGGCGGGGGTAGGTGGTGGTTAATGTTTGGTTCCCCCGCTCTGCCCAACCACTGTGGTCCGGACAGAATGAGAGAACAGACAGTGACCGGCGCCGAAGGTCCACTTACCCATTGGCAACAGCGGGCGGCGATGACATGCGGCTGGCTCTCTTCTGCAGACTACGGAAGTCGGTGAGTTGTCTAGCAACATCTGGAGGGCTACAGTTTGAGACCACTATACAGTGGTCTCTAAACTGTAGCACTCCAGATGTTGCAAAACTACAACTCCCAACATGCCCAGACAGCTGTTTGAGCATGCTAGGATTTGCAGTTTTGCAAAAGATGGAGGGCTACAGTTTGGAGAGGACTGTGCAGTGGTCTCTAAATTGTGGCCCTCTAGATCTAGCAAAACTACCATGGGGTAAAAGGAAAAAAAGACCTCCAAAATTTGTAACGCAATTTCGCCTGAGTACAGAAATACCCCATATGTGGGCGTAAAATGCTCTGCGGACGCACAACAAGGCTCAGGATTGAGAGCGCACTCTGTACATTTGAGGCCTAAATTGGTGATTTGCACAGGGGTGGCTGATTTTACAGCGGTTCTGTCAAACACAAAAAAAAAAAAATACCCACATTTTGGAAACTACAACCCTCACGGAATGCAACAAGGGGTATAGTGAGCCTTAACACCCCACAGGTGTCTGACAGATTTTCATTAAAAAAAAAAAAAAAAATTCCTCTAAAATGCTGGTGTTACCCGAAATTTTTCATTTTCACAAGGGAAAATAGGGAAAAAATCCCCCCAAAACTTGTAACACCATTTCTTCTGAATAAGAACATACCCCATATGTGGATGTAAAGTGCTCTGCTGGCGCACTACAATGCTCAAAAGAGAAGGAGCGCCATTGGGCTTTTGGAGAGAAAATGTGCCTGGAATTGAAGGCCACGTGTGTTTACAAAGCCCCCATAGTGCCAGAACAATGGAACCCCCCCCCCCCCCAAGTGTAACCCCATTTTGGAAACTAAACCACTCATGTAATGTAATAAGGGGTACAGTGAGCATTTACGCCACACAGATGTCTGACAGATTTTTGGAACAGTTGTCCGTGAAAGTGAAAAATGTAATTGCAGTGGGGTGCAAACACTCACTGCACCCCTTATTAAATTATGTGAGGGGTGTAGTTTCGAAAATAGGGTCACGTGGGGGGTCCACTGTTATGGCACCACGGGGGGGCTTAGTAAACGCACATGGCCCCTGACTTTGATTCCAAACAAATTCCCTCTGCAAAAGCTCAATGGCGCTCCTTCTCTTCTGAGCATTGTAGTGCGCCAGCAGAGCACTCTACATCTACATATGGGGTATTTCCATACTCAGAAGAAATGGGGTTACAAATTTTGGGGGGGGTCATTTTCTCCTACTATCCATAGTAAAAATGTAAAATTTGGGGAAAAAAACTGCATTTTTGTGAAAAAAATTTCTTCTCATTTACACATCCGACTAACGAAAAGTTGTCAAACACCTATGGGGTGTTAAGGGTTACTGGGACCCCTTATTACGTGCCTTGAGGGGTGTAGTTTTCAAAATGGTATGCCATGTGTTTTTTTTCTGCTGTTCTGGCACCATAGGGGCTTCCTAAATGTGACATGCCCCCCAAAAAACATTTCAGCAAAATTCACTTTCCAAAATCCCATTGTTGCTCCTTCCCTTCTGAGCCCTCTACTGTGCTCACCGAACACTTGACATACACATATGAGGTATTTCCTTACTCGAGAGAAATTGGGTTAAAAAATTTTGGAGGCTTTTTCTCCAATTACCCCTTGTAAAAATTCAAAAACTGGGTCTACAAGAACATGCAAGTGTAAAAAATTAAGATTTTGAATTTTCTCCTTCACTTTGCTACTATTCCTGTGAAACACCTAAAGGGTTAAACTTTCTGAATGTCATTTTGAATACTTTGGAGGGGTGCAGTTTTTATAACAGGGTCATTTATGGGGTATTTTAAATATGAAGGCACTTCAAAGCTGAACTGGTCCCTGAAAAATTCAGATTTTGAAAATTTTGTGAAAAATTGGAAAATTGCTGCTGAATTTTGAAGCCCTCCGATGTCTTCCAAAAGTAAAAACATGTCAACTTTATGATGCAAACATAAAGTAGAAATTTTATATGTGAATCAATATATAATTTATTTGGAAAGTCTATTTTCCTTACAAGCAGGGAGCTTCAAAGTTAGAAAAATGCTAAAAAAAAAAAAGAAATGATGCAAGTATGGACAACATTTTTTGAATATGTCACGAAAAAACTAATCTTGGAATCAGAATGAAAAGTAAAAGGATTCCGGAGTTATTAATGCTTATAATGACAGTGGTCAGATGTGCAAAAAATGCTCTGGTCCTTAAGGTGAAAATGGGCTTGGTCCTTAAGGGGTTAAGGGCAAGTTCCCACTTGGCATATACGTAGCATGAAAAGTCTGCAGAAGCAGCGGGAAATACGCTGCGTGTCCCTCGCTCACCATTCACACAGGGCTTTCCGGCGGCAGCTCAATAGGTGTAGTGAGTTTTGGAGGTGGAGCCACGCGTCACAGTCACGCCGACACACTGCCCCGCTTCCAAAACTCACTGCACACATAGGGCTGCCGCCGGAAAGCCCTGTGTGAATGGTGAGCGAGGGAAATACAGCCTATTTCCCGCTGCTTCTGCAGATTTTGCGCAGTGTGAAATACGCTAAGTATATGCCAAGTGGGAACGTGCCCTTAAACTATGTTCAGAAAACCTGCAATACAGTCATGGCAGTAAATGTTGGCACCCCTGAAATTTTTCTAGATAATGAAGTATTTCTCACAGAAAATGATTGCAGGAACACATGTTTTGCGAAACACGTTTATTCCCTTTGTGTGTATTGGAACTAAACCAAAAAAGGGAGGGGGAAAAAAGCAAATTGGACATAATGTCACACCAAACTCCAAAAATGGTCTGGACAAAATTATTGGCACTCTTAACTTAATATTTGGTTGCACACCCTTTGGAAAAAATTACTGAAATCAGTCGCTTCCTATAACCATCAATAAGCTTCTTACACCTCTCAGCGGAATGTTGGACCACTCTTCCTTTGCAAACTGCTCCAGGTCTCTCTTATAGGAAGGGTGCCTTTTCCAAACAGCAATTTTAAGATCTCTCCACAGGTGTTCAATGGCATTTAGATCTGGACTCATTGCTGGCCACTTCAGAACTCTCCAGCGCTTTGTTGCCATCCATTTCTGGGTGCTTTTTGACATATGAATGGGGTCATTGTCCTGCTGGAAGACCCAAAATCCATTGGTAATCCTCAGATGTCATGATGCCTTGCACAAATTCAAAGCACCCAGTGCCAGAGGAAGCAAAACAACCCCAAAACATCATTGAACCTCCACCATATTTCACTGTAGGTACTGTGTTCTTTTCTATGTATTCCGTTTTAGGTAAACAGTAGAATGATGCGCTTTACCAAAAAGCTCTATCTTGGTCTCATCTGTCCACAAGACGTTTTCCCAGAAGGATTTTGGCAAAATGTAGTCTTTTTTATGTCTGTTTCAGCAGTGGGGTCCTCCTGGGTCTCCTGCCATAGCGTTTCATTGCATTTAAATGTCGGCAGATAGCTCGTGCTGACACTGATGCTCCCTGAGCCTGCAGGACAGCTTGAATATCTTTGAAACTTGGTTGGGGCTGCTTATCCACCATCTGGACTATCCTACGTTGACACCTTTCATCAATTTTTCTCTTCCATCCACGCCCAGGGAGATTGGCTACAGTGCCATGGGTTGCAAACTTCTTGATAATGTTGGGAACTGTGGACAAAGGCAAATCTAGATCTCTGGAGATGGACTTGTGAACCAAAATTGTGGAAAAATATCAACAATCACAATGTTACAAGTCCTCAGACAGTTCTCTTCTCCTCTTTGTGCTTAGTGTGGCACACACAGACACACAATGTCAAGACTAAGTGAACTTCTCTCCTTTTTATATGCTTTCAGGTGGGATTTTTATAATGTCCACACCTGTTACTTGCCCCAGGTGAATTTAAAGGAGCATCACATGCTTGAAACCATCAAGTTTTTCCACAATTTTGAAAGGGTGCCAATAATTTTCTCCAGACCATTTTTTGAGTTTGGTGTGACATTATGTCCAATTAGCTTTTTTTCCTCCTTTTTTTGGTTTAGTTCCAATACACACAAAGGGAATAAACGTGTATAGCAAAACATGTGTTACTGCAATCCTTTTCTGTGAGCAATACTTCATTTTATTGAAAGATTTCAGGGGTGCCAACATTTACAGCCATGACTGCATATCTAAGGGAAAAATAATACAATATTATTACTATTATTAATATTCATATAGTGCTCATAAATTCCACAGCACTTTACAATTGCTTTATTGATAAAATGGTCCAGCCATGTTTTATAAATAGGGGATACATAAAGGTGGGTGAACGAGTCACCAACTAATTTTTGAATGTTCAAAGTGCACAGGGGAATACCACCGAATATAGTACTTTTGATGTCTGCAAGACCCAGAGGTCTCAAAAGGGGTAAAGTGATAAGATGAGAGACAAAATTAGGGAACAATATAGGCCTGTATGAAGAGACGTGTCTTTAGGGCATGTTTAAAACTATGCCTGTTGGGTAGAAGTCTCAGGGTTTGGGGTATCGCATTCCAGAAAACTGGTGCAGCACAGCAGACACACAGTACTGGTATTTTGAAGGAGTGCAGGGGTAATGTCACAGGAAGTGGTATAGAGCTGTGTGTGTCATCAGTGTAGAGACGGTACTGGAAACCAAATCTGATAGTTTATCCAATTGGGGAGGTGTAGAGAAAAAAAGCGGAGGACCCAGGACTGATCCCTGAGGAACCCTAAGAGCAATGGAAAGAGAAGAAGTAGAGCCAGAAAATTAGAGACTGAAGGAGTCAGAGAGGTAGAAAGAAAACCAGGAGTGAGCAAAATCCTTAAAATGTGCACTGTCGGATACAAAAACTTCTTATAGGTTGTACATCTTGGCAAAACATTAACCTTTCTAATATACTTCATAAGAAAATGTTATTTCCTTTTTATAAAAATCATGGCTTTGTCCAAGCTGAAGCACAGGCATTGACAAAGTCCAGTAAGTGAGGGTGGGCTAGCACTCCTCTGTGCTCTGTCCTGTCTGATAGGACTCCTCTGTGCTCTGTCCTGTCTGATAGGACTCCTCTGTGCTCTGTCCTGTCTGATAGGACTCCTCTGTGCTCTCTCCTGTCTGATAGGACTCCTCTGTGCTCTCTCCTGTCTGATAGGACTCCTCTGTGCTCTCTCCTGTCTGATAGGACTCCTCTGTGCTCTCTCCTGTCTGATAGGACTCCTCTGTGCTCTCTCCTGTCTGATAGGACTCCTCTGTGCTCTCTTCTGTCTGATAGGACTCCTCTGTGCTCTCTCCTGTCTGATAGTACTCCTCTGTGCTCTCTCCTGTCTGATAGGACTCCTCTGTGCTCTCTGTCTGATAGGACTCCTCTGCACTCTCTCCTGTCTGATAGGACTCCTCTGTGCTCTCTCCTGTCTGATAGGACTCCTCTGTGCTCTCTCTCCTGTCCTATCAGACAGGACAAAGGAGTGCTAGCCCACCCAAACTTACTGGACTTAATTCATGCCTGTGCCTAAGCTTGGACACAGCCATGATTTTATAAGCCATGATTTCTATAAAAAAAAAAAAAAGAAATAACATTTTCTTATGAAGTATGCATTTCAGTCTTGCCCATTACTTCTCTAGGTCCAGGATCTGGGCTTCAGTATAAACAACTTGCACAGCAACATGCACCCTTGAACCGTTGTTGCCTACATCAAGCAAAATGCACACTGGACAGCAATGTCAACCATGGAGGACATCTTAGTAATGTGGATAGCAAAGATATCAGATAGACAGTGAATATCACAAATTAATACAATCTGACATCAACAAGATTAAAGTGGTATTCCGAAGTCAAAGCTAAAACTACGGTAAATGTTTTTGCATATTAATTTACCTTATTTGTAGCCTTTCCATGGCATTTGTATTTTCTCCTCCACTTGTTGTATAGGTTACAGGCCAATGCTTCACTCATAAATCAGTGGCGAGACTAATGACAGGACAGGCTGACCAAGACCAGGCTACTGGTGGGTGGGAGACACTCTCCCCAACATCCCTCTATTTCAGTGTATGAGTGGACCGAACTACAAGCAGCCACCCCAACTTATGACAGATCTAATTATTCAGCCTCCGTCCATATGTCATTTCCATAACAGTAAAAGGACATGTGATTAAAAGGTCCTAAGGTAAGCCTGCAAGAAGTAGGATAGTGACTGAAGCATACAAGTCTTTATGTTAAGTCTTTACATGTGTCTATGTACATGGTTGTGCACATGTATGTGTGAAATTGTGTATATATGCATGAGATGGTGTGTGTAAGCATGTCGGTGTGCAATATACAGAGCACCGGTGGCCGCCTCTCTGTAAGACCATCCCCTCATCCCAGAACCAAAACTGGAAGATACCTGAGCCTGCTGCAAGACAGCAAAATGGAGACTTGAAAACCCCTTTAAGATAATTTTGCAGCACTATAAGATAGTGACTGCGTTGATAGTGTTAGTGAATGGGGAAAAAAAGACCTGACATGTCCAGTAAAACTAAAATAAGAGCAAGTGTCCAGGAGTGCAGTGATATAGTTGCAGAGTCTCAAAAAATTGCTGATTGTCCACCCTGCTTCTTTGGTTTTCTCTGTCAGCAGGCAGAGCACACTAATCAAAAGGAGACAAACTTAAGAAGCATCTCATAACAATACAGAGTGTCAGTTGGAGAAATAAGCTTTGTAATACTGATCTCGCTCAGTTTTCTGCACTTGCAGTGCTCCGAGTGCAATCTATTGTCTCTGCAAAGCCAAAGGCATAATGGGAAACGGAGGTAACATTAGGGGAACCATATCAGAGGAAAGAAAAGAACCAACCAAGATAGACAGCCCATACATTAACTAGAATAAGTATATACAAGGTATACACAAGAGTCATGCTATTCTGTAATAGCAGCCGCTGCTGCACAAAAAAATAAATAAAAAATCTGCTTAAGTCGTTCTTTAAATTTGCCACCCATATGAGGACATTAAACAATGAACTACAGTTAAATGTCACAGCAGCACAACAGAACTTTCATTCAAAGACTGCATCATATGGTGCTCCAGTGAAACTTTCAAAAGATTTGCCAGAGATAGAAGGAATAAAGTCACAGATGGCACGTTTAATCCTAGTATGTTGTGGTACTATGCATTCTCTCTTTACTTCTAAATCTTTAGAACCTGACACTACCACTTCCAATTTGCTCCCCTGTTGAAAGGTGCTCAGTCACTTTGGTCTAAAATTGTGATGTTCTACAAATCACAATTCCTTAATGATTCAGAATTTATTCTGGCCACTTGCTTTTTGTTTCCATTAAACATATATGATTTATACACTTGAAAATATAAAAATATGTTAATAGATGGTAAAAAATAGATGCTACTATATCCCATACAGAGGAATCAGTTTATCATTGGCTTACCTTATTAAAAAAAAAAATGCATTGCAACATATACAATAGAATTGTTGACTAGGTTTTTGCAAACAGAAATATTAAGGTGGGTTCACACTGTGTTTGTTGCAGTTTAATGTTTTATATAGCTTAAAAAGAAAAAAAAATGCTTATTCCTTAGCGGCTCATATCTTTTGGGTGGCAATTTAATCTGGCATTAATGGCTACACATCTCCCTGTGCAGCTCACAATTATGCACTTAAAGGGATGGTACAAAAGATGCGATCAGCATTTTCTTTTGTCCTTTTACACAGGCTGAATATCGGGAACTATTCAGCCATTGCTCGTGCCGTCTTCGATTGATTGGGTTGTGTAAAGGCTCATTAAAGAAGTGCCAATTATAGAGACTGGTGCTCGTCATCCTTACACACTCCTTAAAGGAGTATTGTGGTACAGGAACACATCCACCCATATACATTGACCACACACAAAAAAACTTAAAAAACACACACAAAAAGATGTATCTGGTTATGTACTTGTTAAGTTTTGCAAATTTTTTTGCCGTGCATAAAACTCAAGTCAACCACAGTTGTGTGTCCGGTTTTTTGTGTCCTTTATAAAAATCTTATGCTGTTTTTATAACATTGTAGTAAATGGAAACCGTATTGAGCACACAATTGCATACAGTTTTGTCAGGATGCATACAGTTTAGAAAGTATGGCAAAATAGTGATGTGAATGTAGCCCAACCTATATAAGATGCTTCTGGTTCATACAGATTTCTATCTAAAAAGCCCACTGGATATCATTAACTTTGGGTTGGGCAACTAATATCTGTTTGCTTCAGGTGCACAGGCTTAGAAAATAATTTTTCTTGAATTAAGACACCTGGCAAATTGTGAAAATGCCACCTAAATGTCCTCAAACTTGCATTTGTGGCTAGAAGTCTGTCCCAAGCATAAATTGTGCAGGGATCATGCCACTTAGGTGTAAATACACATATCCTTTGTTTTAAATATACAGAATAAAAATGTCCATGATCCACTGATAACGATACTTACCAATCCCCGATCCGTGGTCCTGCTTGTCTGCCATCTTCTTTAATCTGGCGGCAGGCTTGGTGCACAGCAAGAGCACGCTGATGTCACCACTGCTGCTTCTTCGCTGGGACTCGCTGAAAGCAAGCCTGGGGAAGTAGCAGCGGTGACATCAGACTTGCACGCGCTGCGAGTCTCAAACGGTCAGACTTTCTGCGCGTGCGTCACAATAATTAGAGACAGAGAGCTCACTTTCTGCCTCTAGTTACAGGTTCAGCTATTGCAATGCACACACAATGAGTACTAAACCTCCATTCCTTATCCTATTATAAATCAGCCTTATTTTATTTTGAGCTTTTCTGTATCAGACATAGAACTCTATATAAAAAGCTGTTTCACTAAACACAATTTCAGAAGATATATTTAATTGTGTAAAGGGGTTCTCCAGAGATAGAAACAGAGACAATTTCTTTCAAAAACAGCAACACCTCTGTCCTCAGATTGTGTGTGATTGCAGCTTAGTTCCATTGAGGTGAATGGAGCCACGTTATAATACCACACAACTTAAAGAGTACCTGTCATCAAACCATATTTTCTAAACTAACACAGATTATACTCCCTAACTACTCCTAAAACCCCTCCAGCACTTAAAATTTTTTCCAAGCTTTATGCAGTGGTGTCTGGCATTAACCCTTTAGATGCCGCCATCAAAGTTGATTGCAGCGTCTAATAGTCATGAGATTAACTGCCAGTTAGCTCAGGGATGCTAATCGGGATTAACCTCGGTGAAATCACGGTGTCCCGATCAGCTGAGAGGACAGCCGAAGGTCCCTTACCATGCATTCAGATTGTTGCTCCTATACTGCAGCCAGTCATGGCAAGCAGTAGTAAATGAGCGCCGATAACACTAGTCAATGCTATGCTATGGCGGAAAAAATCACCCATAAAAAGTCCTTCCATATACATATATATATATATATATATATATATATCTATCTATATCTATCTATATATATATCTATATCTATATATATCTTACTAGATATAGAGTACTTAAAAAAAAAAAAAAAAGTATCAGTATACGTACTCTGTCTTAAAAGAATAGTATCGGACATCCCACATTTTTTTCCTAAAGCTATTCGCTTACTTTCTTTTCAACAAATGCAAACGAAGGAATAAAAAAAAAAAAAATAAGCAGCACAATGTGGTGATACAATTCATCTTAGGCTCTCTTGCAGATCACCCAGGTGTAAACACAACACAAGGTGCACAGACAAAATCGAGCAATGACCATTTCACAGCCCACTCCAGCTTCAAATGGTTAAAGTGGTACTCCGGTGTAAAACATGTGGAAAACAAATGTTTTCTAACAGGTGCCATAAAGTAAGCAGATCTGTAAATTACTTCTATTTAAAAATCTGTACCCCCCCCCCCTTTTTTTTTCCACATAGGAGATTATTACATATATGTAATATATGTAATGCACAGCACTATGTCATTGCACAACACTGATCAGTGCTATCTGCACTCCATTGCTCCAGCCTGCCATGACTGACTGCAGTATTGGAGCGCTAATCGGACAATGAGGAGCCAGGTAAGGGACCTCCCACGGCCCTCTCAGCTGATTGGAACGGTACGATTCTGGTTGTCCCCATCGGCCTACTGAGCTAGCCAGGATTAGGTTTCTCCAGTTTTAGATGCCGCAATAAACTTTTGGTGAACCGGGAACCACAGAGTATGAAGCACGCTCAGCTCCTGAGCAAGCTTCATACAGCGGGAGCCAACAATGGCTGTAAATGTACGTCCATTGTCTTTAAGGGGTTAAAGATCTATTTATAGGTGATAAAGGATCCATCATTCATAACAGGTCATGACAAAGCTCTCCTCCCTGCACGGGTCACAAAGCATGCCTAGAATATTGTTCTATATAACTCAATGGTGACACTTTTTATTTACAATCTACACCACAGATCAACTTCCATCTGAAAAAATTGTGCACTGTTGTCCAGGAAAAAAAAAGGAATTACTTTGTCACGCGCCCCTACTGCTCTTTACTTGTCTTGGAAGTTTACCTTCCGAGAAAAGGAAGGTACCATATCACAATCATCACATGCGGGCGAAACCTTGCTTGCATGTAATGGACAATAAGTGCACGATATTGCAACAATACTGTGTGCCTATTGGCCCTCAAATGCGGGCATGGTTTTATATGCATGTGATTGTGATATGGCACCTGCCCCTTCTAGTCTTGGAAGGTATACTAAGAACACGGAACAAGCTGAGTGCAAGGGAGTGAGAAAGGGTAAAGGGCAATTTTGCATTAGAAAAATACATTTCAATTAAACGACCACCCGAAGATATATAACTTACTAACAGGGTTAGCATTAATAGCACTAGCTTTAGCATGCTTTTGTTTAAATACCCTACACAAAGTTTAGTCCTTTCACTGTCAGTGCAGTATTGTCTAAGCAGCTGTCTGGCTCCTCCCTCCTGAGATGACTCCTCATACTTTGCTGTCTCCGGAGTTGTGGCTGAACCTAGTCATTGAACGCCAGCCAAGACCCTGAGTGATGTCACCATCACCACCTTCGCAGCACACACAACCCTGCCAAATAGACATACACATCTGTTTGTTTTCACCTTTTAATTAGGCCACAGGCAGAGCAGCAGACTGGGAATGAATATAGCAGCAACTGGCTGACTGTGTAAGGGTGCGCTTACATATGGCAGATCTATGCATCTGAATGCAAATATTTCTGCTATATAAGAAAGCTGAAAAATGTCTGCAACTGACCAGGAACATGTGAATTCACATAGGCATATTGTGCCTTAATTTTGACCAACTATTTAAAGATCATGTGTGAAGGAATGGACCTTTTGGATATATTCACAGTGGCAGATGTGTAGCGAGTTTCCTGCAGCAGACCCAATTGAAGTCAATGTAATCTGCTGCAGATTTTTCACAGTGGAAAACTTGCTAAATATCTGGCCGTGTGAACGTACCCTTAGGATACTGTACATGGTACAGGTACTGTATATGCCTAGATTTTAAACTGTGTTAATCTCTTTATATAGCATATAATCTGCATCATAAAATCTGCAGCATGAACAAGAAGTATAAACATACTCTAAAAAAATGTTCATACCCTAAGAAAATATGCAGTGTTTCTTCATCAACACAAACAAATGTGATATCTGAGGCAATCTGAAGCAACTATAGGAAGGGCACGGAAGCCACAACACTGAGTGAAACTGGCAGGATTACTGCTAAGGCATAGCTGACTGTTTGGTTGTGCGTTCCTGCAAATGGACATAGTTATGTCTAGCAGTTAATCCACCCTACTCAATGGTATTAATATGCCCTGAATGAACATATGTAGAAAGGTTGTCATAGTGATACAACCCCTTAAAAGAGAAACTGTTATCAGAAAGTAATCTCTTGTGTAAATCATGTTTTAAAAGGAGATCTGCAGTGGTATATAAGTTGTAAGTGTTTGATCGCAGGTGATATGACCGCTTGGACCCCCGTGATCTCCCATATGGGGACCTGGCACTGCTGCAGCTCTGCACGGCTAGTGCTTGTGTTGTTGGCCTCACTAAAAGTTCGACAGACACTCCCCCTCCATTCAGCTCTATGGAAGTGGCGGAGATGTGCAAATGCTGCATCTCCGACTCTCCTACCGAGATACATGGAGGAGACGTGTTGGCCAAGGAGTGCTGCTGCGACCAACACGCCTCCTGCACAGGGAGATGCGGCAGATCCCGGGCCCCGTACAGGTCACGGGGGTCTCAGTTGGACCAATCCCCCCACCTAATTTCCTTGTCACATCAATCTGACAACTAACCCTTATCATAAAGCAGACTCTTTCTTTCTGTTCTATAGAGATCACTTCTCAGCAGTCATCTATATACAGTTAGATGCTTTCTGGCATTAAATAGTAAAATAAATTTAAAAAATATATAGTTGATACGTTTCTTTTAATGCATCTGGTGAGGTGTATTTTTTTTGCCAGTATTTCTAAATTACGCTCATCACGTTTCTTCGGTTATGTTCCTGCAATTTAAATCATCAGCACAATGACAATACATGCAGCTATATATAATGTTCTTTGTATAAGCCACAAAAGTTGACAACGCCTATCAGATTAATTGCTCTGTATATTTAATATTTATCATATGTTTCTAGCAGATATTCTAACAGTAAATCATACCAAACCAAGATAGCTCCACTAAGTTATACATGCAAAATACATTGATACACTGCACATAATGATTTGATAAATGACAACAATGATGAAAAGAACTCAAACCTTTGTTGAAGAGTCCTTAAATTCATTGAGGTTGTCCTGTAGAAAATGAATGGAGATGACACGTGAGCTGGATAGTTGTCAGTAAGGAGACCCTTGGTTGTGACCTTGAGAAAATATACAGCTACTCCTTTGAGGGGGGAATAAATCTTTTGATGCTGTTAACACTGAACAAAGAAAATCAACATGGAAACTGCTACATGTTAAACGGATATTCATTAACTTAGCAAAGATAGAAATTAAAGGGTGTTTAAATTTCAGAAAAAAAAAATTAAATAAAATGCACATTTAAGAGCTAAGCTAATTTTTTTTTACATTTTAGCTCTAAAATATATAGCTCTAAAATATATAAGGGGGGGGGGGGGAATAACAGAATTGGGCAAAAAGAAATGAAATGTACAATGTGACATTGCTTTGAGCAAAACAGTCCTTTGCTTAATCAAAATATATTCTTTCAGGTCACATTACCTTACCAAAATATGGGAAAAGGGGAAAGAAAAAAAAAAGAAAAAAAGAAAAAATGAAAATCCGTTGATGGTTGGCAAGGCACATCTCGGTAATCCAAGTGCTCCATGGGCAGAAGTAAGGGACTTACAGTTTTGATGGTCATCACAGACATGTGAAGGGGGGGGTGAAAAAAAAATTGTTTTGAAATTCAGTAGGGGGGAAAAAAAAAAAAAAGGGTGCATGGGTATAGCAATCACTAGTCTTCACTGTAGGCTATGCCCATGGCATCTGCTGCTTGAAGGCCAAAGTGGGTTTCTCTTGGATTTGTGTGATGATCAGCTGCCACAACGGTCATCAATTGAAATGCAGAGACCAACATGTAACAGGATTAAGGTAAACTTTTCAGGATACATCTAACCGAAGCTGCACGCTCAAATACTACTGCAGGTTCGATCATCAGACTTTACAGTGAAACCTTTCACGACTCCTTCTTAGAAGGCACATTTCGGCAAATGAAGCTTGCATCGCCTGAGGAATTCAGGAGGTATCGTAATATTCCCACAGGATCCAGGAAAACTTCAGTAGAACATTCTCCCACAAAAATAGAAACCAGTGCAGAACAAAAAAAATGAAAAATTTCTCCTCGGTTCATCTTGAAGGTGGTTTGCTTGTAGCCATTTCACGCTCCCACACAATACTGGACTGCTCGGTAATATTCAGGCACTTTAGCATAAGCTTTCTCCATACTATTTACAAAAATAAGACTGCTAGGTCCTTGTAGATTGAGCTTTTTATTTGCCATATTAGAAAAATACTTCATAGAAAAATAGTCCAAACAGGGCAAATTTTATCGTGATCTCAAAATACAAAATATCAACACGAAAAAAAAGGAAACAAAAAAACTCCAGCGACTTCCAGTGGAAAATTGGCACCCAACTTGAAGGAAGACGGACTCTTGTATTCCACACAGGTGAGCCTAATATGGATACAGGCTTCCTCATGCTATACTAACCTTTACTGCTGAGGAATGTGATGGGGAAGAATGCGTATCAATTTTACGACGTTTTTGTTCTATAAAAGGGGAAAAAAAAAAAAAAAACAGTATTAATAACATCAGCTTAGAGGATAATGACATGTCAACAATGTTAAAAAATATAAAAAAAATAGCTCCTCCTAGATGCCAACAACATAAAAAGGGGGCTCTGGTCCGGTTACCGGGCTTTCCATTGTTTTCATGGGTAAAATTACAAATGCATCATCAGGGCAACCATGTACTACTGGAGGGGGGTTGCTCCTGTTCGGTACTGTCCCTACGAGCCAGAGCACAGAGCAGCTTAAAAGCAGGAGTCCCTGTAAATTTGGGCAATTATATTAATGGCTGCCACGTAATAACACATTCCAACTGCACCGCTTTTTGGCCGTGGATTCCACTGGCAAAACCAGCCGTTTGCTGAGGATCACTTTGCTAAATGCGTTTAAATTTTAAAGGCAGATCAGAGACCACAGCTACACAGCCCTAGAGGACTATGTAGGTTTACTTTGCCCATAAAGGAGTTTTAGAATGCAGTAATGGTCTTGAGATTTGCCCATGAAGACAAACAAGTTTTGCAGTTTGTGATTGTAAATCAATGTATTTTAATGTTTTATCCAAGTTGATGGCACTGAAGGTTATTTATTATTACAATATTTTTTTAAAACAAAAATATTACTCCACACTGAAACGACATGTTTTGTTAAGAGACAGTCGTCTTAGACAGTCTGGGCTTTTCTTTTAGATGCTGCTAACAAAGTGACATGAAATACAAAAAGCACAGCCTGAAACTTGTATATGAATGATGTAGTTTTGTAAGACAAAAGTCTGTATGTAGCTTCAGTTTTAATCTACAAGTTTCCATGAACTGCACTGCAAGCTTATATTGCTCTCTCATTTATAAAGTTGTTTAATTGTATCTGTTTTTGTGCTAGAACAGAAAAGCATACCCCTTTCAGGCTCAGAGGTCTCCGATCTGGGAATAGGAGACTTCAAAGACCCAGCAACAGCGGTTTTATCTCCTCCTTTAGAACTTTCTTTCAATTTAGATTCCTTAAAAAGATCTCTCTCCCGAGAGGGCTCCTTTTCTTTCTCCTTCTCTGCAGCCAGTTTTGATTCAGTACTTGTCGTAGCAGCCTTAGATTTTTCTTCCTTCTGAGATTTTTCTTCCTTTTTCGGTTTTTCCTTCTCTTTATCAGATTTAGGAGTTTTCTCCTTTACGTCTTTCGGTTTTTCATCTTTATTTGCCCGGTCTTCCTTTACTTTATCCTTTCCATCCTTGCCTGGTGCCTTGGTCTCTTGTGGAGCTGCTGGAGTTTTCTCCTTTTTATCTTTCTCCTTTTCCTTCCCCATTTTATCTTTGTCTTCCTTTTCTTTTATAACTTTGCTGTGGACAAAAGAAAAAGTAAAAACATTAGAAGGCCACAAATGTAATGTTAAACTGATAACATCACACAAGCATAACCAATGCCACCAGTTTATAGCACCTCCTATATGCATGGCAGGCAAAACACCGATTCTTTACATGAGGAGTTTTTGTGGGGAAGATAAAATGTACCTTCATTTATAACAGAAGTAGTATACTAAATAAACCTTACATGAGTACAATTAAGTTAAAGTAATGATAGCCTGCTGTGTGTGTAAAAAACAAAGCATAATCTCCAAACACTGCACCACTGCCTCTGCTTACTTAACCTAATGATGCACTCTCCCTGCCCTGTGGATGACATTCTGAACCTGCTGCAGCTTTGGTGATTGGCTGCAGTGAATTTAGAACCTCATTCGGAGTACAATGCATCAAGTGTATCTGTTATCAGCTCTATGGTGCATCTGCTCAAATCTACACACCTGGTGGACCTTATTAAAGGGGTTGTGCGCTGCCCTGCCTTTCGGAGCTACGCTAGCAGCATCCCCAAGTTCATTACTCCGAACGCTGTGTGGGGGCTTCCGTGTTCGCGGCCGCCCCCTCATGAAGTCACGCTCGGCCCCTCGTATCGTCACGCCCCCTTCCCATAGACTTTGGATGAGGGGGCGGGCGTGACATCACAAGGGGGCGGGCGTGACGTCACGAGGGAGCGGCCGCGAACACGGAAGCCCGCACACAGCTGAACTTCCGGACGATGCGAGCGGAGCTCCGAAAGGCAGGGAAGCGCACAACCCCTTTAAGCCATTCCTCAACATTAGGAGGATCAGTTTGCAACCAGCGAATAGGAATAACAGATTTTGCTGCAGCCAGCATATGGGAAATCAGAGACTGCACCAGATATGTGCGTGAGTACCAATCTGTGTTTTGCAATGCCAGCATAAGTTGGAGGAAATCAGGTATTTTGTCCCATCTGGATACTATTTTGTAATGACTTTATGTTTGATGTACACATTTTTGCCTCTACTGAAAGTTTGTCTTGTGCATTAAAATAATAAAATGTTATTTCAAAAAAAATAAATAAAAAAAAGAACCTCATTCGGTGAGCTAAGAAAGCGCATTATCAGGGTAACCAAACAGAGGCTATTGTAAAATTGCAGACTCATTTTTTTTAAATGGGCACTGTCACCAACTTTATTTTTTGATATGTTGTAGTACTAGCTACATGTTGTAGGGCTAGCAAAAAAAAAAAAAAAAAAATAGAATGGTGGGAGCTACCCTTTAATAAATTTTTATTTACATTTTTTTTTTTAAATAAATCAAAAAAGTCATTTTAGAGCAAGGCCACACCTGCCACATTTTGCTGCGGATTTTCTGCAACTGATTTTGCTACCTATTGACCTAAATGGTTAGGAAAATATGCAGCAAAATATGGCACGTGACTCTAACCTTAAAATTATTAACTACTGTACAGCATTAGGAGTAACAATACATTATAAAAGAATGCTAAAAGGAAAATATACACACCTGTTTGAGGAGCTACTTCCATTATTTGCAGTGACTTTGGGTGTTGCAGTTGCAGCTTTGGTAACAACTTTCAATGTACTTTGAGGTTTCTCCTTTAATTTTTCTTTAGTTTTACAGAAAGGGAAAAAGAAATACTAAGTTATTTACAAAAAGATGCATGTTTTACACAATACATGTACCAGAGCTGCGGTATTGAGACTTAAAGGGATACTCCGGTGGAGTTTTTAAATAAACTGGTACCAAAAAGTTGCCGGCTGCTGGCACTATGTGCTAATAGAAATACTTTTCATTCAGAGCGCTGCAGAGGTATATGTATATAGAAGCGCTTTGGGGGGCAGATAACGCTGCCCAGCGCTTCTATATACATATGCCGCCACAGTGCTATGTATGAAAAGTATTTCTATCAGCAGCATCGGGCCGGCAGATGCTGCTGCTAGAATGCTTTTCATATAGCGCTACAGTGGCATATGAATATAGATGCGCTGCGAGGGTACATTATACATGCGCTGTGGGGGGTATTTATGTATAAATGCACCAGAGGGAGGTTATATTATATATTTATATTATGCGCTGGCAGGGGTCATATCTTTATTAATGTGCTGCAGGGGGCATATTATAAATGCGCTAGATATAGAGGCTATATGTCTGCCGACCCCCCCCCCCCCCCCCACACACACACACACACAAAGCTTTTAATATAGATATGGCCCCCATGCTACTCACAATGTTCATTTTTAAATCTTTCACTGAGAGCCCTGAATGGCTCCTCAGTACCAGCCATTCAGGGGTCACCGCGGGGGATTAAAAAATGAAAGCTAAAACACACGATACATCGCAGAGTTTTGGAGATTGCCACTCACTCCTCTGCTTTATAACTTCTTATCACATCGGGTCTCAGAAGTGAATCCCCAGTGCGATCAATCTCTCAGCCCCTGTACTACAACCCCCATCATGGAACAGACTCTGTTCCATGATAGGGGTAGTAGTACAAACACTAATTTAGTCTCCCCAGCTGTCTGCAGACTCCAGCAGCCAGGGAATTACTACTCCCATCATGGAAGCAAGTCTGTTCCAAGATGGGAGTAGTAGTAGTCCCTCAGCACTGCAGGAGTCTGCTGATGTCACCTCTTCTGAGCATGCTCAGAAGTAATAAAGGATATTCTAAACCAGGTGCAAACGGATGACATAAAGGCTCATCCGTTTGCCATAGACTTCAATGTTAAAAATAACAGCCGCTAATTTACCCGTTTCTTATGACGGAAGAAAGATTAGTGCATGTGCCGTTAATGCTTCCGTCACAACTAACGTCCGTTAGTCATGACAGACTATAACGGGTCATAACTGATAATCAAAAAAATCACAAACTTTAATGGGATTTTGTAACGGACGTTTAACATCCTTTTTTAAAGCTTTTCTAAAGGACCTTTTAACAGATGAATTGTATAGTGTGAAAGTAGCCTTAAATGCAAAAGATTATATAAATAATTTTAACCCCAATCTTCTACTCTCTAAACCAAGAATAAAGCATAACCTGAATGTTACTGTTAAATACAGAGAAACAATACAATTCTGTTTATATTATATAAAAAAAATAAAAATAAAAAAAATTAACATAATGGAAATTACATAACAGGTTACTAGTAAAAATAAACACACAAGTGTTCCACTATATTAGTATAGCAATCTAGCAATTGAAAATTATCTCATTACTAACCAATATCCTCAGTGCTGGTTTCTTCTGGTTTAGCTGCATTCACCAAGACGGACGCTGACTGACTGGAAGCTCCAGGTCCATTCTGTACAGTAGGTGGAATGACGTTCCTAGCAGGGGGATCTTTATGATGAAATTCATTTTCAGGTACCATGAAAGATTTCCTGCTTTTCAACTGTCCAGAGTAGCTGCAATTCGCACAAAACATTAAATACACCAAGGCAATTGCTGGCCAAACACATAAGTCTACATGTGAAGTCTTGCTTCAGGTTGTATAATGTACACATAACAGTACTACAGCTTAATTCTATGTAAAGCTGGACAACTCACAGCAATATTAATGCCTGGCCATACTAAACTGGATGGCACAAACAATTATTAAATTCTGACACATCAAAACTATAGCCATATTTCAGGAACATATATCTAGGATTGATTATATATGACAACTATAAGGAGACCTAATTGAAAACTATTTTAACAGGCATTAGTCTTTTTACTGCAACTGCTCAAAAGAAAAAGAACCTTCAATAATTTCCAAGACAACGTTATGCGGTGTCTTTACAATCCCTAAGTAAGAAAATATTCATTTAGCTTATTTTCATATTCAATGACCGCCTTTCGGTAGTATTTTACCCCATGGCCAATGCATAAAGATCAGGTCTTTTTTCTTTCTCCTCTTGACAGATTTTGTGCACTCTCCGTTCCAGGGCTTGTCCCAAGTTCAGCACTTTGGGATACCAAGGTAAGATTTTGGTCAGTACAATTAAAATATTCCTGATATGAGTATATTCTCCTGTCTCAAGACAATGAACTGATGCCTGTAAAAAACAAATACAAGCCAGTCAAAACAGTCCGTACAGCACACACATTAAACACTCCTCTGCTTTCTCCTCGTTCTCTTTTTCCTGATCTGTCAATCATAGTACGTATGTTACTTTTATAATCCTCTCCAGTGTTTTATGTTCTTAGAGAAAACCGCATGGAAAGTACTTCAATAAATAAATAAATAATGCTCACATTACAGTCCAAATGCAACAAATACCAACTAGGGTTTCAAAATATTACTCAAAAATAGAGTAATTATATAAAACTTGGAGAATCTGTTAGCTCTGTCATTATCAGAGCGGCAGGCAGCTGATAAAACACATGGCCCAGATTTATCAAACTCCGAGAAAAAGTGCAGAGATTTTCCCACAGCAACCAATCACAACTCAGCTTTCACTTTACCAGAGCTTGTTAGCTGAGCTGTGATTGGTTGCTGAGGAAAAATCTCTACACTTTTTCTCTCAGTTTGATAAATCTGGGCCATGGTCTCTTAGCTGATGGCTCTTAGTAAAGTACTAAAATTATGTTTTTCTTACCAGCTCAAGAGTCGTAGAGGACAGGCTGAGCTGCAACATGCATGCTTCCTCCCTGCTTGGCTTCTAGCACTGAGCCTTATACAGTCATGGCCGTAAATGTTGGCATCTCTGAAATTTTTCTCACAGAAAAGGATTGCAGTAACAAGTTTTGCTATACACATGTTAATTCCCTTTGTGTATATTGGAAATAACAAAAAGGGAGGGAAAAAAGCAAATTGGACATAATGTCACACCAAACTCCAAAAATTGTTGCACACCCCTTGGAAAAAATAACTGAAATGAGTCGCTTCCTATAACCATCAATAAGCTTCTTACACCTCTCAGCCGGAATGTTGGACCACTCTTCCTTTACAAAATGCTCCAGGTCTCGATTATTGGAAGAGCGCCTTTTCCCAACAGCAATTTTAAGATCTCTCCACAGGTGTTCAATGGGATTTAGATCTGGACTCATTGCTGGTCACTTTAGAACTCTCCAGCGCTTTGTTGCCATCCGTTTCTGGGTGATTTTTGACGTATGTTTGCAGTCATTGTCCTGCTGGAAGACTCAAGATCTTGGACGCAAACCCAGCTTTCTGACACTGGGCAGTACATTGCGATCCAAAATCCATTGGTGATCCTCAGATTTTATGATGCCTTGCACACATTTAAGGCACCAAAACAACCCCAAAACATAATTGAACCTCCACCATATTTCACTGTAGGTACTGTGTTCTTTTCTTTGTAGCCCTCATTCCGTTTTTGGTAAACAGTAGAATGATCTGCTTTACCAAAAAGCTCTCTCTTGGCCTCATCTGTCCATAAGACGTTTTCCCAGAAGGATTTTGGCAAAATGTAGTCTTGCTTTTTTAGGTCTCTGTGTCAGCGTTTCATTTCATTTAAATGTCGACGGATAGTTTGCACTGATACTGATGCTCACTGAGCCTGCAGGACAGCTTGAATATCTTTGGAGCTTGTTTGGGGCTACATATCCACCATCCGGACTATCCTGTGTTGACACCTTTCATAAATGTTTCTCTTCCATCCATGCCCAGGGAGATTAGCTACAGTGCCATGGGTTCCAAACTTCTTGATAATGTTGCGCACTGTGAAGAAAGGCAAATCTAGATCGCTGGAGAAGGACTTGTAACCTTGAGATTGTTGATATTTTTCCACAATTTTGGTTCTCAAGTCCTTAGAGAGTTCTCTTCTCTTTTTATTGTCCATGCTTAGTGTGGCAGACACAGACAAACAATTCAAAAGACTAAGCACTTCTCTCCTTTTCATCTGATTTCAGGTGTGATTTTTATATTTCCCACACCTGTTACCCCAGGTGAGTTTAAAGGAGCATAACATGCTTGAAAATCTTATTTTTCCACAATTTTGAAAGGGTGCCAAAAATTTTGTCCAGACCATTTTTGGAGTTTGGTGTGACATTATGTGCAATCTTTTTTTTTTCCTCCCTTTTTTTAGTTTAGTTCCAATACACACAAAGGGAATAAACATGTGTATAGCAAAACATGTGTTACTGCAATCCTTTTCTGTGAGAAATACTTCATTTTCTTTTCAGGGGTGCCAACATTTACGGCCATGACTGTACATCAATAATGAAGAAGAGGAAGGGGTGGGGGAGGGAAGTAACATGCATGCTGAAGCACTGCTTGCCTATGACACTTGAGCTTAAAGGAGTAGTCTAGTCCTGAAAAACATATCCCCTATCCTAAAGATAGGGTTAAGTTTCAGATGGCAGAGCCAGAGCGCTGCCTTTGGCAATCTCCTGCTCTGCTGTAGCGCAATATTGAGGGGGCATGTCAATCGCCACTTTGTGCGGTGGCAACATGCCCCCTTCCCGCGGGCTGCAGGTGCCTTGTACAGGAGATCGCTGGGGATATTTCCTCTACAGCTTGGTTATTAACCTCTTAAGGACCAAGCGTTTTTCTGTTTTTTGCACTTTTGTTGTTTCCTCCTTACCTTTTAAAAATCATAACCCTTTCAATTTTGCACCTAAAAATCCATATTTTTTGCACCGTCATCTGAAGTTTTAATCGGTACCTTTTTTTTTTTATCAGACTTTTTGATCGCTTTTTATTCCTTTTTTATGGTATGAAAAGTGACCAAAAATACGCTATTTTTGAATTTTCTTGCGCATATGCCATTGACGGTGCGGTTTATTTTATGATATATTTTTATAGTTCCGACATTTACGCACGTGGCGATATCATATATGTTTACTTTTATTATGTTTATATATTTTTTTTATATGGAATTTGGGAAAGGGGTGGGGTGATTTAATCTTTTAATAAGGAAGGTGTTAATGTGTGTGTTTTCAAACTTTTTTTAACCTTTTTTATTTTATTTATTTTTTACACTTTTAGTCCCCTTAGGGGACTTTTTGGAGGAATCATTTGATTCCTCATAAAGATCAATGGGGTTAGATATAATCCCATTGATCTGTGTGCACTGCACTCGATTGATAAAGCCTGGTCCCGCCAGGCTTTATCATTCTGAGCACCGAAGCCGGCATGAAAGAAGAGGTAAGGCTACCTCAGCAGTGGATCAACTTTGACATCGGCGATTTAAAAGGTTTAATAGTGGGCCGCGGCGATCGCCGCATGTTGGCTATTAACACCGGCCCCCAGCTACAGGAATCAGCTAGGGGCCGGCCGGCCGGTATGACGGGGGCTCGAGTCGGCAATTAACGGCCATTGGACGAGCATAGATGTCCATAGTCATTATCAGGTTAAACCGTGATGGACAGAAACAATTCTTTCTGGGGTTATTACGGATAGTACTTGAAGAAAACTACTTTCTGTATGAAGACACCTACTATTTGCAGAAACAAGGATCGGCCAAGGGGGCTAATGTGCCCCCCCATACGCAAATGCCTATATTGCTCATTTTGAGGAGGAATATGTATACTCTCATGGACTATTCCAAAAAAATTTGAAAACATGGAAAAAGCTCACTGACGAAATCTTTTGCGTATGGGAGGGGCCACATTCTCTACTTTTACAGTTTATGGACTACCTGAATAATGTAAGGAAGGAATTTAATTCACATTAGTATGCGACCAAAAACAAGTGAGTTTTTTGGATACATTGGTACAAAAAGATGACAGACCGATTTATTTTGTGTATTATACCGGCTCACATCCTATGTCCCCCCCAACAGTGAAAGAACCCTGGCCAAGCCACCTAGGATACCATTCGTAAGACCGTTCCATCCCATCACATAAAATATTGAGGCGGTACTTAGAGACCACTGGCAGATTAACTAGATCCTTCCTAAACATTCAGGAGTTCAGGATCCCCCCCCATTTATCTGTAATAAAAGGGCCCCCAATTTAAGGGGCAAACTTGTTCGGGCAGATGTGGGGATGCAGAGAAAAAAGAATGGAGACAAACTATCCTGCAATGAAGCAATGTTCTTAAAGGGGACAGCATACATCCACACACTGGTGAGATCAAACAAATACTTCAGTACCTGTGATCCAAGAATGTGATTTATACCATCAAGTGACCGTGCAGTCTCTTATACATTGGGGAGACTACCCAAGCTTGTAGGGGACCGCATAAGTAGACATAAATCGTCCATCAGGTGTAAAAACTTATTGCATCCCATCCCTCACCATTTTGATAAAATGGGCCATAATATCGTTCAGTTACGGTACCAAGTAATCGATCAGGTAGCACAATCGAGAAGAGATGGAGATATTAAACGTTTATTACATAAAAAGGAGGCATTCTGAATCCACAGGTTGTCTACCCTGGAACCCAGAGGTTTAAACAGGGATTATGAAAATGTCCTCATTTTTGTAAATAACTATTTTCTAAATAGTTTTTATTCAATACCTAATTTGATCTATTTCTATTTTAGATACAACCCAATTGAATGTGGGAGGAAAATGTCCAGAGAACATGCATATCATAAGATCAGTATACCTATATCATGCTTTTTTTCTATGTAATGCATTGTTTGTAAACAGATCATTGTTATGTACTGTATATAACCCGGTTTCCATGACTGATAATGGTGTAGATACCAGAAGTGGGATGGGCTTCTGTGTATATAGTTTCAACATTGACTGTGATATGTATGTCAGTCTGAATAACCTGTATTTACGCACTGTGTGAATAAACAGCTGCATTATAGAAGAATTCCAGTGAGTGCCGGGATCTTTTCTTTATTAAACTATGTATTACTCCACGAGCGCCGACCCTTCCTTGTACTTACACGCTGGGCAAGATATAAAGCTGACAGATTCCCCCAACAGTATACCTAAAGGAACATCTACAAATGTATCAAATCTCTTGAACCAACCCAACTGAAGTGTTAATAAATAATACAGTATTCTAATGTCGCTTTAAAACGTTCTCTTTAAACAAAAGATCACTTTTGCTAGCAATACCTTAGTAAGCTTATAGTGCCATTTGTGAACGACATGCCGGAAATTCTCATAATCTAACTGGTCAGCCTTGTTGCCTCCATCAAAATTGGATGCCCTTAGAATAGTGACAAAACCTGGATAGCTTCCACAATCCTAAAGAGAGAGATGAAGGACAGATTAAAAAACGTACTAAGAAATTCTGGGAGAATGTTTATACATATTCTTAAGTGTGTGTGCGAGTCCCCCATATTTAGATTAAGCAGCCAAATTAAATGGGTTGTCCTGAGTTATATATAATAGTTTAAAGGAGTTCTCTTTTTTGGACAATTATTTGTTAGAATGATTTCTTGACAAGAAGATGATCACAAAATATTGAGACCACCAGGTATCAGCTGAAATCTATGGGGAAACTTGATAGTAAGTTTACAATTTCTTTGCACCCCCGCCACAGGGGAAATTAGGCATTACACAATGGCCATTTGAATCAATGAGTTGTCCAATTGAGAGATGCTCTTTGTAAATACTCTTCACTTTGGCCATGAGATAAATATCCTGGATCCTGACCCTCTCCCCTTCCAATATCTCAATTCTCTTTAAGTGCATAAATCAAAAATATAAAGTTAGGTTATTACACTTTCTGGTAAGGTTCCTCACCATTTTCAGAATTTCTGAATATGAAAAGAATCTTTTCACTTACTGACAACAGAGGATAAAAACTTGTCTTTAAAAAGGAGATTTTTTAACACTTACCGTAAAATCTCTTTCTTGAAGGATCCATTGGGGGACACAGACCGTGGGTGTATCTTGCTGTCTCTAGGAGGTGTGACACTATGGTGATAAAAAAAAAGTCAGCTCCTCCCAGCAGGATACACCCGCCTTCAGGCTCTGAACTAGTCAGTTTAAGTTCTAGAGCAATAGGAGGAAACCAATAGGTCAAAGAAAGACCCAAAAACTGTCCGAGAACCAGAAGAAAAAACAAATGAACACACCCTCGGACAGAGAACCAAAAGGAAAAACCCAAAAAGGGCGGGAGCTGTGTCCCCCAATGGATCCTTCGAGAAAAAGATTTTACGGTAAGTGTTAAAAAAAATCTCCTTTTCTCTATCGGCTCCATTGGGGGACACAGACCGTGGGATGTACCAAAGCCGTCCCTTGGGTGGGCAGATAAGTAGTCAGGCAGACGGCTGATCCACTGCCGCCTGCAACACCTTACGCCCCAGCGTAGCATCAGCCGATGCGAAAGTATGAACCCGGTAAAACCTTGAGAAAGTGTGCAAAGACGACCAGGTAGCCGCCTTGCCAATCTGCGAGGCCGAGGCTCTATTCTGGAGAGCCCAGGATGCCCCAACAGTACGTGTGGAATGAGCCACAACCCTGAAAGGAGGAATCTTCCCCTTACAGCGATAGGCTTCCGAAATGGCGGACCGAATCCACCTAGAAATGGTGGCCTTGGAAGCAGGTTGTCCCTTGCAACGACCTTCCGTAAGGACGAAAAAGGAATCACACTGACGAAACGAAGAAGTGATGGAGAGATAAGACCGAACAGCCCGAACTACGTCCAGCTTGTGCAGGAAGCGCTCCTTAGGAGAAGAAGGAGCCGGGCAAAAGGACGGGAGGACAATATCCTCATTGAGATGAAAGGCCGAGACCACCTTAGGCAAAAAAGGAAGGATCTGGCCGGAAAACAACCTTGTCCTGGTGGATCACCAGAAATGGAGAACGGCAGGAGAGAGCTGCCAATTCAGGCACCCTCCAGATGGAGGTGATAGCAACAAGAAACACCACTTTCCA
This sequence comes from Hyla sarda, assembly GCF_029499605.1. Classification (NCBI taxonomy): domain Eukaryota; kingdom Metazoa; phylum Chordata; class Amphibia; order Anura; family Hylidae; genus Hyla; species Hyla sarda. The sequence goes on from NC_079197.1 coordinate 91,973,572, forward strand.
AGAAAGGAGGCGGAGAGACACCTCTCTAAGGGGCTCAAAGGGTGCACCCTGGAGGGCACTCAGAACCAAATTCAAGTCCCAACGGGGAGAAGGTGACCGATAAGGAGAAACAGCGTGAGCCACTCCTTGCAGGAAGGACCGGACATGAGGATTAGAAGCCAGAGGCCACTGGAAAAGAACAGTAAGGGCCGAAATCTGACCTTTAAGAGAACAGAGACAACCCCAGTTCCAACCTCGACTGCAAAAAGGAGAGAAGACTGGGAACCGAGAAGGTCACCGGGGAGAAGTCCTGAGCTTCACGCCAACGAAAATAAGACCGCTAAGTACGGTGGTAAATTCTTGCGGAGGAGGGCTTACGAGCCTTGAGCATGGTGTGAAAGACTTGGGAAGAGAACCAGCGGGCCCTCAAAACCGCGGTCTCAACCGCCACGCCGTCAAATACAGCGACTGTAAATTGAGGTGGCAAAGAGGACCCTGAGAGAGTAGATCCGGGCGGGGCGGAAGGCGCAGAGGAGCGTCGTCCAGGAGCTTGACTACGTCGGCGTACCACGACCTTCGGGGCCCATCTGGAGCTACCAGAATGGCGGAGACGTTCCCTGCCTTGAGCTTCCTCAGCACCCTGGGAAGGAGCGGAAGAGGAGGGAACAGATAAGGTAGGGCGAACCCCACCCAAGGAATCACTAGGGCGTCCACGGCCAAAGCCTGAGGGTCCCGGACTTAGACACAAACGGAAGAATTTTCCGATTGTGCCGAAACGTGAAGAGCTCCACGTCCGGAATGCCCCAGAGGTCGCAGAGCTGCGTGAAGACCTACAGATGAAGAGACCACTCGCCGGGGGCGGGCGAGGACCGACTGAGGAAGTCCGCTACTCAGTTGAGCACTTCCGGAATGTGAATTCCCGAAATGGCCGGAACCTTGTTCTCCACCCAGGTGAGAATCTTGGACACCTCGGCCATGGCTGCCGAGCTGCGAGTGCCGCCCTGTCGATTTATGTACGCCACGGCCGTGGCGTTGTCCGACTGAAAGCGGATAGGACGGGACTGAAGACGTGACTCCCAATGAAGAAGACAAAGAAGAATCACCCGTAATTTCAATATGTTTATCGGAAGAAGGGTCTCCAGAGGAGACCAGAGTCCCTGAACCGTCCAATCCCTGAACACGCCGCCCCAGCCTGACAGGCTGGCATCCATTGTAACAACCTGCCAGTGAAGGGGAATAAAGGAGCGAAGCCACCAGAGCAGAGACTGACGGACCCCGATTGGGAGAACAATCTGACTATCGAGGGACAGAGGAGACCTGTTCCATCGAGAGAGAATCGCCAGTTGAAGGGGACGGTAATGAAACTGGGCAAAGGTACGGCCTCCACAGTTGCAACCATCTGACCCAGGGCTTCCACATAAGTGCGGATGGAGACTGATACCTGGGTCCGAAAGGAGCGGACCCCCGCCCGTAGCGCCAGACGTTTGTCCGGCGGAAGACAAATTCGGGCAGAGGCCGAGTCAAATCGAAATCCCAGAAAGTTTAGAGACTGGTTAGGACGGAGGACTGACTTGTCCCAGTTGACCATCCACCCAAAGCGAATTAGAGTGTGGAGCGTGACGTCCAGATTCTCCAGAGTCTGGGCTCTGGTTGGAGCCTTGATGAGAAGGTCGTCCAGATAGAGTATCACCGAGATACCCCTCGACCGTAACAAGCCCATCACTGGCGCAAGGATCTTTGTAAGGATCCGAGGAGCCGTGGCTAGACCAAAGGGGGGGGGGGTACAAAATGAAAATGCCCCTCCGGAACCGCAAAGCAGAGGTACAGATGATGGCCTTGAAATATTGGCACATGGAGGTAAGCATCTCTGATGTCCACTGACTAAGGAACTCCCCTTGTTCCAGGGACACCACCACCAAGCGGAGAGATTCCATTCGGAAGTGGCGGATGAGAAGATGATGGTTGAGACGCTTGAGGTCTAGGATTGGTCGCACAGAACCGTCCTTCTTGGGGACCACAAAAAGATTTGAATAGAAATCCCGAAAACGTTCCCCCGGAGGGACGGGAACGATAACCCCCTGGAGAAGAAGAGACTGGAGAGCCGCCCAAAATTGCTTCGCCAGAGGAGGAGACCGTGGAGCCCGGGATCGAAAAAGGCGATCCATCGGAAGGGAGGCGAATTCGATCCGGTAACCGTTGTACACCACGTCCCAAACCCAAGGGTCCTGAATGTGTGAGGTCCAGATGTCTTGGAAAAAACAAGAGACAACCTCCCACCCGAAAAGAAACCGCGGGTGGGGGCCTCACTTCATGCAGAAGTGGGTTTGCGGTTGCCCGATTTGGGTGGTTGGAGTCCGACTTCTAAGACGGGCATGCCCGGAACGAGGGAGCCTTCTTGTCCCGCGAGGGCGCCTGCCCGAACCTTTTACTGGGGCCAGAGGTCCGAAAGGAAAAGGACTTCCCTTTGGGAAGTAGGGCGAGCCTTATTTCGAGGTAACAAGAAACTCTTACTTCCCGTTGCCTCAGAGATAATCTCATCAAGGCATTTGCCAAAAAGACGGCCGCCCGTAAGGTGGAGCTCAGTGAGAGACCTTTTGGAAGCGCCATCCGCATTCCAAGCTTTAAGCCACAGAGCGGTGGAGGGCCGCTAGGTGACCTACAGCAAAGGCAGAACAACGGGCTGACTGCATGGAAGCTGCGCACAGAAAGTCCCCAGCTTTAGCGCATTGGAGCCAGAGCAGATAGATCCTCTGGGGGATCCCGCTAAGATATCCTGATGGAGCTTTTGGCACCACTCTGACAGGGCCTTGGACACCCATGTCGAGGCGAAGATGGGAATAAGAGAGGAGCCAGCTGCTTCAGAAGTGAACTTCGCTAAAGATTCTTCTTGTCCGCGTGATCCTTGAAGGCAGCTGCATCTGCCAGAGGCAGTGTAGTCGCCTTAGAGATCCGGGAGATTGGTGGATCCACAGAGGGAGGGGAAGCCACCTTAGTCCTTATCAAATGGATAACGTTCTTGAATTGTCTTGATTCCCAGGAATCTTTTGTCTGGATGTTTCCATACAGGTTCCAGAATGTCATCAAAGTCAGCGTGAGAGCTGAACCTTTTAGGTGCTGGCTTAGTACGATGAAAGGATACTTCTGGATTGACATCTGAAGATCCTGAGTCCTTTAAGTGAAAGGTGTCTCTTATGGCAGTCACCAATGAGTTCACTGTTGCAATCGAGTCCGAGCGGTCCTCTGGATCAGATGTCGGTTCGGAAGCCTCGCCCACTAGTTCACCAGGGGAATGTGAATGAGTAGAGGCAGACCTGGAGGGGGGCGACCCAGACCTGGTACGCGGCTCTGGCATGTCAGAGTGGCGACTCCGAAAACATCCTCTGGGAGGAGTGACGTTAGTGCCCAGATGATTGGGGGGGGGGGGACCCACGAGGGGAACGCTCACATCTATCTGAAGACTCAATGGAAGAGTCAGACGAGGCACCCCTAGCACGCTTGTGAGAGCGTGAAGTACGAGGAGACGAAGAGCGGGCCCTCTCAGATGTCCTGCGCAGGGAAGACCCCTTCAAGGTGGACACCATTTCCCAGGAGGCCTCAGCCACCGAACGGGAGACTTGGGTCAAGTCAGCCATATACTGGGTAAGGGAAGAAACCCAGACTGGAGGAGCGACTGAACGCACCGGACCGAAGAGGCATCAGGGGGCACCGGATGGTCTGAGGGAGCAGTGGAGCAAGCAGGGCAAGTGGGCTCAGCAGAGCCAGACATCTTGGTATTACAGTGCTTACAGACATAGTAAGTCACTGAGCTTCCAGGTTTCTGTTTAGAGGGAGGAACAGTCCTGGGTACAGACAGAGAAAAAAAGGTTGTGTCCCCTGTCAGCTGCAGAGAGGAGAGTTCGCTCCGTGCAGCTATAGTGGAGGAACAGGCCAGCCAATAGGAAGAGAGGGGCGTGCCCGAAGCCAGGCACTAACTAACTGACCCTTTCATACTGAAATTCGCGCCCACGGCGCTGATTAGAGGCTGCTTCGGCGGCTCTGAGAGCTCCCAGCCCTGTGGCGCCCGCTCCTCATCCCGAGCGCACCTGTTGGTCGCATATGCGCTCGGGTGGAACAGCGGGCAGCCTAACGCCGGCAGAGACTGCCGGAAAAAGAGAAACTAAGCCGGCCCTAAAGCGCCCGGCTAGTACCAGCGCCGCGACAGTCAGCCGTGTATAAGGCGCTGTGAACAAAGTGAAAGTAAAGCCGTGGCTGAGAGCGCCCGATCCGTAGCAGCGCCGTGGCTGACAGAAGCATATAAGGCCCTGAGAACAGTCCCCTAACACACACACACATATATGTGAAAAGCCCCACACACAGATATAAAGTGAAGAGCCCCAATTTACTGCCCCCTTAGTGCCACTGCTCCCCCAGAATAAGAATTAAAGGGGTACTCCGGTGAAAACCTTTTTACTTTTAAATCAACTGGTGGCAGAAAGTTAAACATATTAGTAAATTACTTCTATTAAAAAATCTTACTCCTTCCAGTACTTATTAGCTGCTGAATGCTACAGTGGAAATTCCTTTCTTTTTGGAACACTGATGACATCACGAGCACAGTGCTCTCTGCTGACATCTCTGTCCATTTTAGCAACCATGCATAGCAGATGTATACTAAGGGCAGCATGTTGGCTCAGTGGTTAGCACTGCTGCCTTGCAGTGCTGGGGACTTGGGTTCAAATCCCACTAAGGACAACAATAAAGTTTTATTATTATTATAATAACGTCAGCAGAGAGAACTGTACTCGTGATGTCATCAGAGAGCATTCCAAAAAGAAAAGAATTTCCTCTGTAGTATTCAGCAGCTAATAAGTACAGGAAGGATTAAGATTTTTTAATAGAAGTAATTTACAAATATGTTTAACTTATTGCCACCAATAGATTTAAAAGAAAAAAGGTTTTCACCGGAGTACCCCTTTAAGCCCTTGTAGAAGCCAGCTCCATAAGAAGGGTGGGACAAAAACAGGGGGTCTCCAGAGGTTGCAAGTATTTACCTCAGTCAGAAGAACTTATCTAATGGAGTCTTCAGTGAAGTCTTCAGTCAGCTTATGGTCCCTGCATCACGCCTAGCTGCTATGCGCGAGGGAGGCGAGCAGAGACATAGGGGGACCCGGACCCATGGAGGTACCACCCAGGCGCTGACCGTTGGAGAGAGGGGGTTAACAGCGCATATACGCAATATCTGTGCCCCCTTACTCGCAATGGGGAAACAGGGAACCAGAGTCCCGGAGTCCCCACCTGAAAACAGAAAAGAAAAAGGAATAAAAAAACTAACACGTCCCTATACTAGGAAAATAAACAGAAGACCTGGTCTGGAGCAAACCAGACAATGTCCACCTCCTTAAGACACTAAGCTTAAACTGACTAGATCAGAGCCTGAAGGCGGGTGCATTCTGCTGGGAGGAGCTTTATTACCATAGTGTCACACCTCTTAGAGACAGCGAGATACACCCACGGTCTGTGTCCCCCAATGAAGCCGATAGAGAAAGGGTATCTATCCCTAGGTTTAAGAAGGTAAGGAATATCCAGCGCAGCAGCAGCTCAAATGCATAAGTTTATTTCCGATACAGCAACATACAGGAATTTAGACAGCAGTGACGCGTTTCGATCGTCTAGGCGATCTTAGTCATACTGATGTAGTAGTCATGATGTTGGAAAGCCTATATAGGGGAGGTGCGTTTAGTCACAGGTGTGGAGACAGTTATCACACCTGGGGAGGAGACACTCCCCTATCAGGAAAATCCATTACAGACATGTAAATAAAAGCGGGACATTCACAAATGCTTGTAACATATAACATAGTGAGACCCATTCATAATGAGACATATTCATTGTATATAAAAATTTAACAATTAAAAAACTGTAACCAGATATTTGCATAAATTGTATAAGATGGAGACAAAGAAAATTTATATGATATAGTATATTATCATATAAATATTGTAATCTTACAATATGCCAGACCATCTGAAACAAGAAACGCAGGAGAAATTCAACTGAGGGATGAAGACCAAACTAAATATTGATGTAAAAAAAACAGTGATGAAAAATAGTGCTGCAAACTTGTAAATAGTGTGCAGCACAATCTGGATATATACTAGGGATGTAAGAAAAAATCGATTCTCGCGATAATCGCGATTTTTCATTTGCCGATACAGAATCGATTCAAAATATTTTTGAATCGATTCTTTTAGGGATGTGGAATTTTTAATAAAACGCACTTTTCTTACCTGCCAACGAGCCCGCGGAGCTCCGGTACAGGTGTTCGGTCCCCGGGCTGTATTCTTCTTACTTCCTGTTAGCCCGGCACGTCACATGGAGCTTCAGCCTATCACTGGCCGCAGCGATGTCCCGCCTCCGCTGGTGATAGGCTGAAGCTCCATGTGACGTGCCGGACTAACAGGAAGTAAGAAGAATACAGCCCGGGGACCGAACACCTGTACCGGACTGTACCGGAGCTCCGCGGGCTCGTTGGCAGGTAAGATAAAGTGCGTTTTATTTTATTTTGCAGCCCGGACGGGATAACATAAAAAAAAGTGTGCACCGGAGTACTAGATCGCCGCTGTCAAAGCTGACAGCGGCGTCTATTGGGATCTATGAATGCTCCCAGGTGGGCGATATATCGCGATGTATCGTCACCTAGACGGTATCGCGATATATCGCGATATATCGAATCGCCACACTGGTATCGCGATTCGAATCGAATAATTCTTGGCGATTCACACCCCTAATATATACATCAGAAAAGATGTATCAGAGAACATGTGTATATAAATATAGGGATGTATGATGGAGCACGTCTGCGTCTCGAGCAATTCTATAGTGCAATATTACATCCTGCCTTTTATTCAGACCCATAGGATACCTACTTTACAGATGCATGATACAGGATACTTCTCTATCAAGAAATTTTTGTCTGTGGTTGCCCCCTCAATGGGGATACCACTCTCTTGATGCCCTGAAGGATCAAGCTATTATGGTTGCCATTATGTTTTGTGGCACAGTGTTGGCTAATCATAGAGAAGTCGAGAGTTAAAATGCTTGTTATCAGAAAGATGCTTCCTAATTCTATTTTTTTGGGGACAAGTCGTGCATCCTACATATTAGACATTACACTCTCGACATGATACTAGATATACTACAAAAGGTGTGTTGCAGTTTATGTATTGTTTCATTGTATGCAACTCGTTTCTTGTAGAGGAATAAAATTCTTTAGAGGCATGCATAATACTGCAACATATACACCTAAGGTGGCCACGTTTGTAAGTGCCCGTGTTGGTAAGCCATGTAAGCGGCTTATCAATATTGGTCACAAAGAGACTAGGGGAAACCATCTGGCCTATACTGGGCGCTCTTCTAAGCACGCACCTGTAATTAATTTATAGTCCGTGCTGTACTGAGTGACAAAGGTGACCGGTTGTTGGGTAGTATCTTGTTGTGCAATGTATGCCTTTTTTTTCTGTACTAGATCAGATCTATTCTTAGATCTTGCCACCTTTTTGGCATGATCTATATGCAATTTTTGATAGCCTCTTTTAAGTAAGCGTGTTCCTACAGCATTTGCTTCCTCCTCAAAGTCAACATCAAGTGAACAATTCCATCTTGCCCGTACCTTCTCCCCAACGGGCAAATTTTTGGCCACATGTGGGGATGTGGTTTACCAAAAGAGCGTGTGATGATTTTGCCTTTTGAAGGGCACCTAGACAACCTCAGATCCAGAAAAGGGACTTCTCCAGTGCTTAAAGCTACAGTAAAACGTAGATTTACCTAATTCTCATTGAGGTACTGGGAAAAGGCTTCGATGGCTACATCGGACCTCCAAATAATCAGGAGGTCATCGATGTAGCAGCCATACCATTGGATGTGAGGTGCAAAGGGATTATGGGGAGAAAAGAGTGTCCCCCTCTCCCACCAACACATATAGATGTTGGCAAGAGAGGGGCAGAACTTAGCCCCCATAGAAGCTCCGGTGGTCTGCAGGAAGAAATCGCCGTCAAACATTAAAAAAAGTATGTGTGAGTAAAAATTCCACCACCTTGATGATAAATTGCCGCAGACCACCGGAGTACCCCGAATAGGTATGCAGAAACCAAAACATGTCATATATAAAAAAAAAAAGGTAACATCGGCGGTAACCCACACCCAACCTGATCAAAAATAGAAAGAAGATGTCCTGTATCTTCAATGTAGCCTGGCATCTCCCCTATCAACGGTTGGAGCATAGAATCAACCCATGCCCATAAATGTTCATTGAGAGAGGAGATGCCAGCCCCAATTGGACGCATGGGGGGGGGGGGGAAATGTCCTTGTGGACTTGCAGAAAGAGGATAAAATTTGTCTTTAAAAAGGGTATCTATCCCTAGGTTTATTCTGCCCTATCTGAGGATACCATAAACTAGTATGAAATGATAGACCAGAAATGTAACAATGTATTATTTTCATGCCCATAATGGGCAGGACTACTACCCTGTCCACGGTATCACTGAGGATATGAAACAAATGGCTGTATAGAATAAAGTAATGCATTGTTCCAATCGATGTCTGTCACCAGGTTATGCTGCAATCACCTTGTCTCTTGAAGACAAGCCAGTGGCAGTTCAGTAGCAGCTCTTCACTACAAAATCATAAAAAATGCAGAGATGGCACCTCAGGTGCGCACACCTGGTAAACATTTAGATCAGTGCACCCCATGTAAGCCTTATTTACATAAGAACGGACAACCCCTTTAACAATAGGAGGGTGGACATATGAGGAACAGCCATTGTATTTCCAATGCCTGCTATAACAAGTGGTTTAACTGTAATACTAAGTATCTCTTCACTTTAACTGTAATACAAAAAACAAACACTATCACAGCTCTGAATCCACTATGCAAAAGATAGGAGGAATGAAAGTCAATGCTTCACTGACTATTGACGTGAATGGCTGACATGCAGCAGGAAGTGACAGCAAGAAATTTGGCTTAGAAATGTGTTAGAAATGTGTTAGTAAGGAGTCGGCAGCCTGTCAGAAGCAGCATGAATATTTAAACCTAGGGCCTGGGATTTTAATCAGTTGTCTCCAGCTGATGATGAAGCTCAACAGTCCAAAATCCCGACATGAAGCATTCTCACAAGAAGGTACGCAGCGCAGAACGGCGTATCTTCTACTGTCAAATCCAGCCTGACAGAACATTTCTTCTCCTGAATACTCAGATAACATCCAGCCAAAAATAAAGCTACATGTTGCTATAATTAATTCTTACAGACTCCGGTGAATATGGAGTATTAAGGAATAAATATAAAAAAATATGCTGCAATACTACTAATACATAAAACTACTAGGAAATGTTGGTATCAGGCTAAACTAGCTGCAGTCGTACAAAGGACCTTACAGCTTGATGCTTTACTGAGGGATTTTACAATGGCATATTATGGAGAACGAACAAATACAAGGTAAGGCATGTATAAGTGAGCAGGAAAAAGCAAGCAGGGAACCTAAGCATAATTCAATAAATGAATCACGACACGCCTAGTCAGCAACTTAAAGAGAACATAGCACCATTCTTCATCTTAATTGCTTACGTACAGTTGAATATTCATTTGACCTATTTTTGGTAATTCAGTAATTATAATCCCCAATGGTGTTTTTGATGCCAACTGTAAACAAGCAAGGTGCTGTATTTTTAATACAATAACTCCAGGCAGGCCCAGTAGAACCGCATTAAGTCTGCTCAGCTTCTTATCTAGCATCCTCTCAGTATTAACAGGTTACAACAGAAGATGGATAAAGTCAACTTCATAAAACAGTTCAATCAGTTTTTTGGGCACAGCAAATGGTGGAATATGCAAAGCTTTGGGATATATAGAAGTTCACCCTACCTTTCCTTAACCCCTTAAGGACTGAGCCCTTTTTGCAATTCTGACCACTGTCACTTCATGCATTAATAACTCTGGGATGCTTTTACAGTTTACTCTGATTCAGAGACTGTTTTTTCGTGGCATATTCTACTTTGTGTTAGTGGTAAATTTCAGTCGATAGTTTCATTTCTTGGTAAAAAAAAAAAATCCAAAATGTTGCATTTTTTTTTAACTTTGAAGCTCTCTGCTTATAAGGAAAACTGACATCCCAAATAAATTATATATTGATTCCCATATACAATATGTCTACTTTATGTTGGCATGATGAAGTTGACATGTTTTTACTTTCAGAAGACATCAGAGGGCTTCAAAGTTCAGCAGCAATTTGCCAATTTTTCACTAAATTTTCAAAATCAGAATTTTTCTGGCGCTCTTCATTGGGGGACACCGAACTGATGGGTATATGCTCTTGCCACTAGGAGGCGCTGACACTAGGAAAAAAAGTCGGCTCCTCCCTGGCAGGATATACCCGCCCACTGGAAGTGAGGAAACCAGTTTTATCTAGTGTCATAGGAGGTGCACACAGGTCTGGAGCTCTCCTTTTTTATTAGCCTCTAACCCTTGACAAACGTGATTTATCACCGAAACGTCGGGTGGGCTGGTAGTTAAGTTTTAAACAGTGGAGGGACAATAATAGTTTAGAGCACAGGTATACTCTGTGCCAAAGCAATAGAAGATTGGCACGGAGAATTATATATAACAAGCTCTACATATATAGAGAGGAGCAATCATAGCTCCCCAATACTATACCCTCCACTGATAATTTTAACAATTGTGTGAAGGGGTAACATTTTAACAAGTTAAGAATAAAGATTGTTCTTAAGGGGGGTTCTAGTGAAGGGTTCAATCCCCGCGAGGGGGTAACCCCTGAAAGGTTGTTTAATTCATATCTGTACTGATCTACACTGCCTAGCTTACATCACCCGGTTGCTGTATCTGCGGAGGGAGCCTCGGTACCCCGCTGATTTGCGTGGTGTCGACGGACCAGCTCGGGGTCTACTCCGGACCCGTACCTGTTGACCAGGTGGTCGTCTGCACGGCTCCCTACGCCGTCTGTTTCACATCTCACGGCTGAGGTATCCGCGGCTGGAGTTTGGTACCTCCTACGGTGCTGGGTGCCTGCCGGATTGGCTTGTTCTTTCCTAGGGTTCCATACCTCTACGCCACACCGTGGTCGGCATTTTTCCTCTGCCGCCTGTCACGGCTGACGGCTTGCAGCTTGAGTCCCGGTTCGTGGTATGCACGGAACTGACTCATTGTGTTCCAGGGGCCCTATGAGGTTGAAAGGCATCCCATGGCTCCTCTGCCTGCCTCCTATCTCCAGGAGCGGGGCTTCTGTCCATGGCTCCTTTACCTCCCTGCCCTCCAGCCTGTGTCTATGGAGCACAGTTACTGACTTTATGTCTCTTGTCTTCTCTCCACGCTTAGGGCGTTGCCCTCGTTCAGTTAGTCCATTATCTACTCTGTTTATGCTGCCATCGGTCCCTGACCTCAGGGCCGCCGCGAGCATAGCCTGTTTTTCCGTAACTCACCACTGAGTGCGGGTACTGGGGTACGGTCCCCACAGGTATGCGGGTTTGCCGTCAGTTGGACGTTCCTTCGGCTGCTGGGTCTCTCTCCTCTACCTGGTCAACCGTTTGGTCGGACCTCACTCTAGTACCCCAATTCATGTGGGGGGCTGACTGGAGTCATCTTGGGTGCTCTGGAATTCTATTCTTGTCAGCCAGTCAGTTTGCCATGTGGCTGTCTACTGACTTCAGTTATCTTCCATACATCTCCCACTCTGTGGGCGGTAGTTCAGGTGACCTGCTGCCAAGGTGTTGTTTTCAGTGCGTCTCCCGTGTCCCTCTATGGACTTTGTTCCATGCATCAGATTCTGAGTGGCAGGGTGTGTACCCTGTCCGACGGCAGGTATCTCTCTTCTCGCTGTGTTTTCTGTATGCGGGACTGGACCTGCCCATGGTCCCTTTACTACATAGCCGGACTGTGTCTGCATGTTTTTCTAAACCACCTGGTCGTCTTGCTCATTACGCTGTGGCTGTCGTCCGATGTCCTTTTCCAGGGACAGTTCTGCCGTGTGCGTATCTGCAGGTTCTTGGCGCCCTTTCTGCAGGTTTCCTGCGCTACATTCCTTCTTCCTTGGGATGTCTGCGGTTTTTTGTTCTTTGTGTGGCGGCCTTGGTACCCCACTGCTATCGTTGCCCTGCTCCAGTGTCCTGGCTTCTGCTCCCTCTGTCCAGAGGGGCATCAGGAGACCCCAGTCGGGGGCTCTGTCCATCCACCTCTTGTACCATGGCCTTTCCACAGGGGGTGTGGAGATCGCAGTGCTTGGCACGGGTCCTTACTGGCTTCTGCTTCCGAGATGATGCCGCCTCGTTGTTTCCCCCTTTTAGGTGGGATATCGGTGGGGCCCTTGGCTTTTCCGAGGGCCCTCCTAGATCTTCCTGTCTAGGCTGTGGGCTTGCCGGCCTTTGCGGCCTGGCTCTCTTCCACCTTTTTGGTTTTCTACTGCTGCTCACGCAGCCTGGCATCTCTCCTCTGCTGGAGGACTTTGTGCCATCTCCATGGAAGGGTTAGTTCTTCTTTCCCTTTTTTTTGTCTGTGTAAGTTATACCGCACTGACAACTAGATCTCCGGGCACAATCATTCCTGCGCCCAGGCCCTGGGAGTCCCAGTTGGGCTCTCCTTTATCCCCCCCTACGTTCCCATTCTGGCGGGATGTTTTTTCGGAGTGCTCGGGTCCGCTTGGACCACTGGATCTATGACTTTCTGGTCCTTGGCTGCTGTGGCGTGCCTTCCTTTCAGGCAGCTTTTTCGGATCACCCTTGGTGCTGGTTCCAATCTTGGGCATGTGTTCCGTTTCGACCCAGACTCCACCGCTAGCCCATCTGGCGGGGCGGTTCTTTTCTCTACTGCATGCCTTCTCTTCATGTTCCTCTATGTAGTGGTCATCCGATGTCTTTTCGCGGACATCTGCTTTTCCTTACTCCTCTGGGGTTGTTCGTTTTCCAGGTGAGCCTGACATATTGATTTCTTGTCTGGTCCCCGCAGAGGTCAGCCTTTTCCTTGGGGTCCTGCTCCCTCTTCCTGGTCGGGCGATCTTCTGGGAGCTCAATTTCTGGCTCTGGTCTGTCTCCGACCTGGGGGCTCGTCCACGGACCACGTGGACTCTGGGGTTCAGTCTTGGGACTGATCCCTTCTTTCCGGTGGTTGTATTTTTCCCACCCTAGGGAGCTGCTTTGGTACGTCCCATCAGTTCGGAGTCCCCCAATGAAGAGCGCCAGAGAAAAGGAGATTTTTGTACTCCCCTTAAAATCTCTCTCTCTCGTAGCTCTCATTGGGGGACACCACACCCACCCATTTCTTCTTCCTTTTTCAGGATTATTCTTACTGGTTCTTGAGTTGTTACTCCGGGATTCCTTTCTAGGGTCCTTCGGACGTATTTCTTGTTGGCTTCTCCTACTGCTTTGTGACAAAACTGGTTTCCTCACTTCCAGTGGGCGGGTATATCCTGCCAGGGAGGAGCAGACTTTTTTTTCCTACTGTCAGCGCCTCCTAGTGGCAAGAGCATATACCCATCAGTTCGGCGTCCCCCAATGAAAAGCTACGAGAAAGATGTTACGGTGAGTACAAAAATCTCCTTTTTTCAGGAACCAGTTCAGTTTTGAAGTGGATTTGAGGGTCTTTCATGTTAGACATACCCCATTAATTACCCCATTATAAAAACACCACCCCTCAAAGTATTCAAAATGACATTCAGAAAGTTTGTTAACCCTTTAGGTGTTTTACAGGAATAGCAGCAAAGTGAAGGAGAAAATTCAAAATCTTCATTTTTTACACTCACATGTTCTTGTAGACCCAGTTTTTGAATTTTTACAAGGGGTAAAAGGAGAGAAATCACCCAAAATTTGTAACCCAACTTCTCTCGAGTAAGGAAATACCTCATACGTGGATGTTAAAAAGTCACTCAGCTCCCCAGCGTCTGGAACATCGAGTTCCTGAACGCTGTGTGCGGGCTTCCGTGTTCACGCCTGCCCCCTCGTGACCTCACGGCCTGCCCTCTCAATGCAAGTCTATGGGAAGGGGCGTGACGTCACGAGGGGGCGGGCGTAAACACAGAAGCCCACACACAGCGTCCAGGAACTCACTATTCCGGACGCTGAGGAGAGGAGTAACCCTGTTAGTGGTCTGTGGGTGCACTGGAGGGACAGAAGGGAAGGAGCGACAATGGTATTTTGGAGAGTCAGTTTTTCTGAAATGGTTTTTGGCATGCCACATGAAGAAAGCCCCTATGGTGCCAGAACAGCAAAAATAAAACCCATCATGGCATACTATTTTGGAAACTACACCCCTCAAGGAATGTAACAAGGGGTACAGTGAGCCTTAACACCCCACAGATGTTTGACAACTTTGTTATCTGTGTAAATGAAAAATAAAAATTCCACTAAAATGTGGTTTATTTTCCCCCAAAATGTTACATTTTTACAAGGGGTAATAGGAGAAAATGCCCCCCCCCACCCCCAAATTTGTAACCCCATCTCTTCTTAGTACAAGATGTGCATTTACAAACCCCCCCCCCCCCCCACATGTGACCCCATTTTGGAAACTACACCCCTCACAGAATGTAATAAGGGGTACAGTGAGCATTTACTGGCATTTGATAGATCTTTAGAACAATGGGCTGTGCAAATGAAATATTACATTTTTCATTTTCACGGACCACTGTTCCAAAAATCCCTTGTTCCAAAAGACTCCTGTGGGGCGTAAATGCTCACTGCACCCCTTATTACATTATGTGAGAGTTGTAGTTTCCAAAATGGGGTCACATGTGGGTATTTTTTTTTTGCCTTTCTGTCAGAGCCACTGTAACGATCAGCCACCCCTGTGCAAATCACCTCAAATGTACATGGTGCTCTCACTCCTGAACCTTGTTGTACGACCGCAGAGCATTTTACATCCACATGGGGTATTTCCGTAATCAGGAGAAATTGCATTACAAATTATAATTTTTTTTCGTCTTTTACAGCTTGTGAAAATAAAAAGTATGGGGCAACACCAGCATGTTAGTGTAAAAAAAAATTCTTTTTTTTTTACACTAACAGGCTGGTGTAGACCTCAAATTTTGGTTTTCATAAGGGGTAAAAGCCCCCCAAATTTGTAGTGCAATTTCTCTCGAGTACAAAAATACCCCATATGTGGCCTTAAACTGTTTACTTGAAATATGACAGGGCTCCGAAGTGAGAGCGCCCCATGTGCATTTGAGGCCTTAATTAGAAACTCCCAGCATGCCTAGACAGTCAATGGCTTTCCGGCAATACTTGGAGTTGTTGTTTTGCAACAGCTGGAGGCTCCGTTTTAGAAACCGTGCCCTACAAGACGTTTCTCGTTTTTATTGGGGGGGGGGGGGGGGGGGTGTAAATGTGTAGGGGTATATGCATATGTGGTGTTTTACTTTTTATTTTGTGTACTTAGTGTTTTTAGGGTACATTCACACGGGCAGGGGTTCACAGTGTAGTGGTGTCCAAACTGTAGCCCTCCAGATGTTGCAAAACTACAACTTCCAGCATGCTCCAAGCTTGGACTCCTGTTAACCCACAATATAACCCAGTGTACTGGGTTTAGTGTGGGTGAACAGGTTGACAGTTTTCCATTAAATTTCATTAAGAGCTCCAAATTTTCATAATATAAATTCCATACATTAGTGTGGCACACTAGTAAAACCTTTAAGAGGCTGCAAAGCACAACACAACCACTGGACAGGTCCATAACGTGCAAACCTCCTCTATTAAAGGGGTTGTGCGCTGCCCTGCAGTTCGCAGCTCCACTCACAGCATCCGGAAGTTCATTCCTCCGAACGCTGTGTGCGGGCTTCCGTGTTCGCGGCCGCCGGGCGTGACGTCTCGCCCAGCACCCTCGTGACGTCTCGCCCGCCCCCTCGTGACGTCTCGCCCGCCCCCTCTACCAAAGTCTATGGGAAGGGGGCGTGACAGCGGTCGGGCCCCCTTCCCATAGACTTTCGTTGAGGGGGCGGGCGAGACGTCGCGAAGGGGGCGGGCGAGACGTCGCGAAGGGGGCGGGCGAGACGTCGCGAAGGGGGCGGGCGAGACGTCGCAAAGGGGGCGGGCGAGACGTCGCAAAGGGGGCGGGCGAGACGCCGCAAAGGGGGCGGGCGAGACGCCGCAAAGGGGGCGGGCGAGACGCCGCGAAGGGGGCGGGCGAGACGCCGCGAAGGGGGCGGGCGAGACGCCGCGAAGGGGGCGGGCGAGACGCCGCGAAGGGGGCGGGCGAGACGCCGCGAAGGGGGCGGGCGAGACGCCGCGAAGGGGGCGGGCGAGACGCCGCGAAGGGGGCGGGCGAGACGCCGCGAAGGGGGCGGGCGAGACGCCGCGAAGGGGGCGGGCGAGACGCCGCGAAGGGGGCGGGCGAGACGCCGCGAAGGGGGCGGGCGAGACGCCGCGAAGGGGGCGGGCGAGACGCCGCGAAGGGGGCGGGCGAGACGCCGCGAAGGGGGCGGGCGAGACGCCGCGAAGGGGGCGGGCGAGACGCCGCGAAGGGGGCGGGCGAGACGCCGCGAAGGGGGCGGGCGAGACGCCGCGAAGGGGGCGGGCGAGACGCCGCGAAGGGGGCGGGCGAGACGTCGCGAAGGGGGCGGGCGAGATGTCGCGAAGGGGGCGGGCGAGACGTCGCGAAGGGGGCGGGCGAGACGTCACGAAGGGGGCGGGCGAGACGTCACGAAGGGGGCGGGCGAGACGTCACGAAGGGGGCGGGCGAGACGTCACGAAGGGGGCGGGCGAGACGTCACGCCCGCCGTCCGCGAACAGCGTTCGGAGCAATGAACTTCTGGATGCTGTGAGCGGAGCTCCGAACTGCAGGGCAGCGCACAACCCCTTTAACACAATATTTTTTTCATCTTGTGCCACAAATCTATGAGGTGTGTGTGTGCGTATATATATCTATATCAAAGAGGAAAGGTAAAGGAGGACGCGTCTATGAGTTTTCTCCAATTTGATAAAAAGTTGCTAGGATGCATACTTAATTCTAATATGCTGGCTTCACTCAGACGTTATACAGATGTATATACGCGCCTGTATTCTGGCCTGACTGCAGTTTGATGATCCAAATTGACAGGCGTCAGTTCACATCATGAGAAATGTGGTCACGCCGGAATTTGCATCCGTGTGGAGCCAGCCCAAGCTTGTATATCATCATGTCTTTCCATCTTTGCTTGGGTGAGGAAATCAGGACTAAAGTCCTAATCTGTGGCCACCAGTTTTTGTGGTAAAATAAACTAGCTAAATAGCTTCAAAGACCTCTGAGAACGCGCAATCCAGAAGTATACTGTAAAATATGTTACAGGCTTTCATTGGACAGCTACATACAAAAAGTGGGTCCTTCTGAAATACATTTCAAGAGATATTCCAGGATTTTGTTTTATTTACTATGCTACAGGGGCTGTAAAGTTAGTGTAGTTCATGATATAGTGTCTGTACCGGTGTGTGACTGTTTTCTCACAATTCTTATGTGATTTTTACATCAATATTTATTTTTAACAGCATACAACATTACTCATGTCTCGGGATTTCCCAAGTTGCAATGCGGCCAAGACCTGACTCACTAGTCAGCTGATGACAGGGAGCCTGTCTGCTTCAATGGGTGAAGGGATCGCTTGGTGGGAGAGAGATCAATCTGCAACTAATGCAACAGCTGTAGGCACCCTGATTGAAAACCACAGGTCTTTTGAATGGATGCAGCTCATTTATGTTTCAATGGGTGGGGTGGCTGATGTGTTGGGAGGAAAAAAGAATTATGGGATTTGTAGGCAAAAAAAGAAAACTCAAACAGTAAATACCAGTTCACAAAAAGCTAGCCACAGTATTATGGTAATCTCACAACATAACCATTTAGCCCAAAGACAAGCGCAGATCCTTCCTAAGCATGTCCATTACTGTCTGCCAGGTATGTACTAAAATCACCTTATGGTGGATAACCCTTTTAACATGTCTCCGTCTGGGTTACATATAGTACCAAAAATGTAGGCTACAAAGTCAGTATACAATTTCACCATTGTCGTAACAAACAAAAACTAACTTTGCTGGATTTTAAATCTGGGACCAAAAAAATTGGGAATGAACTATAGGCAATACAATAATCTATCATAAAACACTAATTCCCTGTAGTATTCAGAATAGAGAATCCAGGTAGTAACATGGCTGAAAACATGGCAATGTAATACTGCCCATACATTTCAGATACAGGCACTTGACCAATAGCCATTTGTCCTGATCGCACCATATTTAACCACTAGGTCGGGCAGAGAGTGCATGTATTCTCAATAGGAAGAAAGCTGTTACCAGATAACACTCACGATGGCCTTTATCGGCAAAAGAATGTGTATGTTGATACCCTGTAATTAGGGAGACCTTCTGGAGCAACCCCCTCATGCAAATTAGATGAATGGTGGGTTCGGTCATTAATCTAAAATGTATGTCCACAAAAAGCACAGTTAATTCAGGACATAAGCATCATCTGATCAAGTTATATCTTATTTCCTCACCTTATCATATATGGCTCGATCACTGTGCCACTTGGTAACAGTTTCCAGCATACAACAAAGAAATCTTCCATAACGGCTGGCTTCATTTTCTGTGCAGCTTGCAACAGTGTAAATGATGTCCGAGAAGACCTGTCATTAGGAAAAGACCAGATTTATCAGAACCAAGACCACGACACTGACAAAACTGTCTTAACACATTGAACAATTAAAAAAATTGCATGCATCTTTCATGCTCATGAGTATGCATTATCTTGTATACCTCAAAGACACATGCCAAAGAACTAGATTAACAAATGCCCCCTTCTATAATGCTAAAGCAATGTAACACCACTATCATCTGTACTGCTAATTCTCCACTACTGTAGGCAGAAATACTATACTAATTTATTAGACTATCCAATAAGCAGCTCTTACTATATTACTAAAAAGAGCAGAATAAAAAAAGCTTCTACATAAAGACAATGGTGTCATTACTATCCAGGAACCTCAATAAATTTAAGGAAGTCTGTCATCAGTTGCATGTTGCATGAACCACAAGTCACGTAGGTGGTCCCTGGTAGCTTTTCCCCACTCATCCTCATTGATAGTCTGTCACTGTTTATGTACAGAAAGAAATATATCAATCAAGGCTGGTGGAGTGGGAAGAAGTTTCCCCCATCCCGCATCACAGTTCAGGCAGCATGAAAGTGATTTCATGTTTCCTTTAAAAGTAAATAGTGGATTTGGGGCTCACTAAAAAGGAAACCCTAATGGAAAGGATAAAATGAACCATGAAAACCAGAAACACTTCAAAGAATACTTACTCTATCATAGCAAAGTAGTGTAGAAAAGTTAGGCGTTTTCTGTAAGTGTACAAGCTCTACAAACCGAGCACAGTATACAGCATCAATTGATGAGAACACACAGCGGGGAAATATACAAAGCTGTAAAAATTTGGTGATCGTCTCATTCTTGGTAGACCCTAAAACAAAATGTAAAATATTTGTAGTAAAACAGTGGAGAAAGAAAACTGCATCAACTAAGTACTATCAACAGGCATACACAGTGGGCCATGTTGCCCAAAGTATATTCATGACATTTTACTGTATACCTGTATATGGAATAGTGGAGCCTTCTATGCTTTTTTTTTTTTGTACCATAATGAAGTATACTGATGTATAACATCACAAGCGGCGTTCTCTGAGTGAATACATCTGTAAAGTTATACTAAGCAAGTACACTGGGATCTTCACCAGAGATATACACCACTCTGTACACCGTTATGTGATCTATACCACTGCTTAAAATTATGAGGAAATCAGATTTGACAATACTTACCTTACAAATTCGGCATTGCTCCTGCTGCACCAGTTGTCAGTCCATCCTATTTCTCAACTGTATGTGGAGATGTGATTACGTACCAATGGATCATCATAGCACCAGGCTGCAAACTGCTGCCGAGGTAAAGCTGAAGTCTCATGGATGTCACATTAGTGCATACAGATGATAAATAGAAAATACTGGAGGGTGCAGCAGGATAGTACAGATTTTTACTTAGACTGCATAATCTGAAGGTTCATCATACATTTGCAATCGATGTATCTAGGTGCATATTTGTGTAAAAAATTACTTTACATGATAAAATCCCAACTTGAGTTATGCAAACCTTCATAAATCATTTGAAGATAGAAGGCTTTCATACGAGTCTGATCCCTTTTCTGGCAATATACTGCTCCTACACACAGCCATATTACAGAGGTGTGAATAAACCCCAAATCAAAAGTTGAAAGCCTTTTTTTGCTTAGCCACAGCAATTTACAATAAGCGAGTCCCCAAGCTTCAAATCCTACATTTATCTTGTGAGGCAGACTCCTACACCTTGGCAGGAAACCAGCAAAAGTTGCAGTATGGAGCAAATGCTTTGGTTTATGCAACAAGCAAAAAAAATATCCAAGGAAACAGCCTGGTTCTGGTGATCACAGAGACCCCAAACACAGCAACACAATGTTAATCCAGATACTGAACAGAAACCTTTAGAATACCAAATTACCAAAAATATAAAAGATTAAATGGAGACACAACAAGCTACAATGTTTTTAGTTTAATCCCTTAAGGACCCAGCCCATTTTCACCTTAAGGATTAGAGCATTTTTTTTGCACATCTGACCACTGTCACTTTAACCCCTTAAGGACCAGGCCATTTTACACCTTAGGACCGGAGCGTTTTTTGAACATCTGACCACTGTCACTTTAAACATTAATAACTCTGGAATGCTTTTACCTATCATTCTGATTCCGAGATTGTTTTTTCGTGACATATTCTACTTTATGTTATTGGTAAAATTTTGTCGATACTTGCATCGTTTCATAGTGAAAAATTTCAAAATTTGCTGAAAAAATTGAAAATTTTGCATTTTTCGAACTTTGAAGCTCTCTGCTTGTAAGGAAAATGGATATTCCAAATAAAAAAATTTTTTATTCACAAATACAATATGTCTACTTTATGTTTGCATCATAAAATTAATGAGTTTTTACTTTTGGAAGACACCAGAGGGCTTCAAAGTTCAGCAGCAATTTTCCAATTTTTCACAACATTTTCAAACTCACTATTTTTCAGGGACCAGTTCAGGTTTGAAGTGGATTTGAAGGGTCTTCATATTAGAAATACCCCACAAATGACCCCATTATAAAAACTGCACCCCCCAAAGTATTCAAAATGACATTCAGACAGCATTTTAACCCTTTAGGTGTTTCACAGGAATAGCAGCAAAGTGAAGGAGAAAATTCACCATCTTCATTTTTTACACTCGCATGTTCTTGTAGACCCAATTTTTGAATTTTTACAAGGGGTAAAAAGAGAAAATTTATACTTATATTTGTAGCCCAATTTCTCTCGAGTAAGCACATACCTCATATGTCTATGTAAAGTGTTCGGCGGGCGCAGTAGAGGGCTCAGAAGCGAAGGAGCGACAAGGGAATTTTGGAGAGTACGTTTTTCTGAAATGGTTTTTGGGGGGCATGTTGCATTTAGGAAGCCCCTATGGTACCAGAACAGCAAAAAATCCCCACATGGCATACCATTTTGGAAACTAGACCCCTTGGGAAACGTAACAAGGGGTAAAGTGAACCTTAATACCGCACAGGTGTTTCACGACTTTTGCATATGTAAAAAAAAAAAAAATTTTTCACTAATATGTGTGTTTCCCCCCAAATTTCACATTTTTGCAAGGGTTAAAAGCAGAAAATACCCGCCAAAATTTGTAACCCCATCTCTTCTGAGTATGGAGGTACCCCATACGTGGACCTGAAGTGCACTACGGGCAAACTACAATGCTCACAAGAGAAGGAGTCATATTTGGCTTTTGGAGAGCAAATGTTGGTCGGGGGGCATGTCGCATTTAGGAAGCCCCTATGGTGCCACAACAGCAAAAAACCCTCACGTGGCATACCATTTTGGAAACTAGACCCCTTGAGGAACGTAACAAGGAATAAAGTGAGCCTTAATACCCCACAGGGGTTTCACGACTTTTGCATATGTAAAAAAATATATATTTTTTTTCACTAAAATGTGTGTTTCCCCCCAAATTTCACATTTTTGCAAGGGTTAATAGCAGAAAATACCCCCCAAAATTTGTAACCCCATCTCTTCTGAGTATGAAGGTACCCCATAAGTGGACCTGAAGTGCACTACGGGCGAACTACAATGCTCAGAAGAGAAGGAGTCATATTTGGCTTTTGGAGAGCAAATTTTGCTCGGGGGGCATGTCGCATTTAGGAAGCCCCTATGGTGCCAGGACAGCAAAATAACCCCCACATGGCATACCATTTTGGAAACTAGACCCCTTGAGGAACGTAACAAGGTGTACAGTGAGCATTTACCCCCCCACTGGTGTCTGTCAGAACTTTGGAACAGTGGGCTGTACAAAATTTTTAATTTGCACAGCCCACTCTTCCAAAGATCTGTCAGACACCAGTGGGGGGTAAATTCTCACTGCACCCCTCATTATATTCCGTGAGGGGTGTAGTTTCCGAAATGGGGTCACATGTGGGTTTTTTTTTTTTTGCGTTTGTCAAAACCGCTGTAACAATCAGCCACCCCTGTGCAAATCACCTCAAATGTACATGGTGCACTCTCCCTTCTGGGCCTTGTTGTGCGCCCCCAGAGAAGTTTGCGCCCACATATGGGGTATCTCCGTAGTCGGGAGAAATTGCATTACAAATTTTGGGGGGCGTTTTTCCCTTTTACCTCTTGTCAAAATGAAAAGTAAAGGGCAACACCAGCGTGTTAGTGTAAAAAATTTATTTTTTTACAATAACACGCTGTTGTAGACCCCAACTTCACCTTTTCATAAGGGGTTAAAGGAGAAAAATCCCCCCAAAATTTGTTAGGCAATTTCTCCCGAGTACGGCGATACCCCATATGTGACCCTAAACTGTTGCCTTGAAATACGACAGGGCTCCAAAGTGAGAGAGCGCCATGCGCATTTGAGGCCTGAATTAGGGATTGCATAGGGGTGGACATAGGGGTATTCTACGCCAGTGATTCCCAAACAGGGTGCCTCCAGCTGTTGCAAAACTCCCAGCATGCCTGGACAGTCAACGGCTGTCCAGCAATACTGGGAGTTGTTGTTTTGCAACAGCTGGAGGCTCCATTTTGGAAACAGTGGCGTACCGGACGTTTTTCATTTTTATTGGGGGGGGGGGGGGGGGCTGTGTAGGGGTATGTGTATATGTAGTGTTTTTTACTTTTATTTTATTTTGTGTTAGTGTAGTGTAGTGTTTTTAGGGTACAGTCACATGGGCGGGGGATTACAGCGAGTTCCCGCTGCGAGTTTGAGCTGCCGCGCAAAATTAGCTGCATCGCAAACTTGCAGCCTGATACTCACTGTAAGCCCCTGCCCATGTGAATGTACCCTGTACATTCACAGGGGGGGGGGCCTCCAGCTGTTGCAAAACTACAACTCCCAGCATGCACAGTCTATCAGTGCATGCTGGTAGTTATAGTTTTGCAACAGCTGGAGGCACACGGTTGGGAAACACTGAGTTAGGAAACAGACAATGTTTCCCAACCAGTGTGCCTCCAGTTGTTGCAAAACCACAACTCCCAAACATTCTCAGGAATGCTGGGAGTAGTAGTTCGGCAACATCTTTAGAGCCAGATGTTGCCGAACTACAACTCCCAGCATGCTGGGAGTTGTAGTTTTGCAACATCTGGAGGACTACAGTTTGCAGACCACTAATACAGTGGTTCCCAATCTGTGCCCTTCCAGATGTTGCAAAAC
This sequence comes from Hyla sarda, assembly GCF_029499605.1. NCBI lineage: Eukaryota > Metazoa > Chordata > Amphibia > Anura > Hylidae > Hyla > Hyla sarda. The sequence continues at coordinate 91,997,301 of NC_079197.1, forward strand.
TAGAACTCCCAGTATGCCAAAACTGTCCAGGCATGCTGGGAGTTGTAGTTCTGCAACATCTGAAGGGTCAGATGTTACAGAACTACAACTCCCAGCATGCCTGGACAGTAAGGGCATGCTGAGGATGTGTAGTTTTGCAACATCTGGAAGGGCACAGTGGTCTCCAAACTGTGGACCTCCAGATGTTGCAAAACTGCAACTCCCAGCATGCCCAGACGCCAAGGGCTGTCTGGGCATGCTGGGAGTTGTAGTATACACGGTCCCATTACAGCAATGCATGTCGCTTTACGGCGACGTGCATTGCTGTAAAGGGCCCGACCGCGGCTGAAGATCTACTCACCTGTCGCCGCCGCCGCCATCTTCCTCGCCGGGATCCGGGTCTTCAGGGACGAGGTAAGTACCGGGGCCGGTCCCCTGCACTCCCCCGTCCCCCGCCTCGTCCTCCGGTCTTCCTCCCGTCCTCTCCGGACTTTCAGGGGCCGGGCAGGACGGGAGGAAGTAACCGCCCCCCCTCCTGCGATTGGTCGGTTAACTAACCGACGGATCGCAGGGGATCGGAGGAGGTGGCAGGTTTGCCACCTCGCTCCGATACTTCAGCATGGTCCTGGCTGTCTGTGGCAGCCGGGATCATGCGAAATTACCGGGTGGTCGGGTCCCAGAGACCCGATCAGCCTGGTATCGCCGCAGATCGCAAGGGCGATTTCCCTTGCGATTTGCGGCGATCGCCGACATGGGGGGCCTACATGGCCCCCCTCGGCGTTTGCCCTGGATGCCTGCTGAAGGATTTCAGCAGGCATCCAGTTCCGATCTCTGCCCGGCGAGCGGCAGAGACCGGAAATACAACAGGACGTTCTCTAACGTCCTTGGGCATTAAAGCCCAGGTAGTGAGGACGTTAGAGAACGTCCTATGTCCTTAAGAGGTTAAGCATTAATAACTCTGGGATGTTTTTACTTATGAATTTGATTCAGAGATTGTATTTTCGCGACGTATTCTACTTCAACAGTGGTAAATTTTCGCCAATACTTGCATCATTTCTTGGTGAAAATCTCAAATTTCATGAAAAATTTGAAAATGTTGCATTTTAACTTTAAAGCTCTCTGCTTATAAGGAAAATAGACAATCCAAATAAAAGATTTTTTTTCACTTACCGTAAAATCTCTCTCGGAAGATCCATTGGGGGACACAGGAACCGTGGGTATATCTTACTGCCACTAGGAGGCTGATACTAGGCATAACAAAAAAAAGAAGTCGGCTCCTCCCAGCAGGATATACCCGCCTACTAACTCTGTGTCTCCCAATGGATCTTCAGAGAAAGAGATTTTACGGGAAGTGAAAAAAAAAATCACCTTTTCTCGTTCAGCTCCATTGGGGGACACAGGAACCATGGGACGTACCAAAGCAGTCCCCGGGGTGGGAAACCAAAGTAACCCGGAATCAAGCAGACGGCAGAGCCACCGCTGCCTGCAAAATCTTACGCCCCAAACTGGCGTCGGCAGAAGCAGAAGTGTGCACTTGGTAGAATTTCGTGAACATGTGTATCGAAGACCAAGTGGCCGCCTTACACACCTGCAGGGGGGAAGCCCTGTTAAAGACTGCCCAAGAGGCCCCCACCGAGCGAGTGGAGTGAGCCGTAACCTGGAAGGGGGGATTCTTCCCATTAGAACGATACGCCTCAGAAATTGCAGACCGGATCCATCTGGAGATGGTGGCCTTAGAAGCCGGCAGACCCTTGCGTCGGCCCTCCAGAAGGACGAACAGCGAATCAGCCCGTCGGAAGGAAGACGTGGCCGAAAGGTAAACCCGCAAGGCTCTGACCACATCCAGGTTGTGGAGGGAGCGCTCCTTAGGATGAGACGGAGCAGGGCAGAAGGAGGGAAGAATGATATCCTCCTTCAGATGAAATTAAGAAACCACCTTTGGCTGAAAAGAAGGTACTGGCCGGAGCACAGCCTTATCCTGATGAAGAATCAGGAAGGGGGGTTGACCCAATTCTGACACCCTTTGGATGGAGGTCACGGCAACCAGAAAGGCCACCTTCCATGAAAGGAAACGAAGGGAGATGTCCGGAATAGGCTAGAATGGAGCGGACTGCACAGCGCTCAGGACCAAGTTCAGGTCCCAAGGGGAAGTAGGAGACCTGTAAAGAGGAATCTCATGAGCCACCCCTTGAAGGAAGGTGCGAACTGAAGAGTCGGAGGCCAGAGGCCGCTAAAAGAGAATAGACAGCGCCGACACTTGACCCTTGAGGGAACTAAGAGCCAAACGCGTTTCAAGGCCTGACTGCAAAAACGCCAGGAGGTTCAGCAGAGAGAAACGAACCGGAGAAAGAGAGCAGGCCTCACACCACCGAAAGTAGGCCCGCCAAGTCCTGTGATAAATCCTAGCCGAGGACTGATTAAGCGCCATGAGCATGGTGTGAATAACCCCGGAGGAGAAACCACGGGCCTTCAATGCCGCGCTTTCAACCGCCACGCCGTCAAACGTAGCGGCAGAGAATTTGGGTGGCAAAGTGGACCCTGAGAGAGACGATCTGGCAGCCGAAAAGGAACGTCCGCCACGAGCCGAACCACGCCTGCGTACCAAGAGCATTGGGGCCAATCTGGAGCCACCAGAATGGACGAGACGCCCTCTGCCTTGAGTTTCCTCAGCACTCGGGGCAGAAGAGGAAGCGGCGGGAACAGATAAGGGAGAGCGAAGCGAGACCAAGGAATGACGAGAGCATCCGCGGCCAGTGCCAGAGGATCTCAGGACTTTGCCACGAAGGTCGGAACCTGCCGGTTTAGGCAGGACGCAAAGAGGTCCATGTCCGGAATCCCCAAGCGATCGCAAATGGACTTGAACACTTCCGGGTGAAGAGACCACTCCCCGGGATCGGGAGAGGAGCGAATTAGAAAGTCCGCTTCCCAATTTTCCACCCACGGGATGTGGATCGCTGATATGGGAGGGAACCAGGCGCTCCGCCCAGACCAAGTTTCTGAACACCTCGGCCATGGCAGTGTGGCTGCGAGTGCCCCCTTGACGGTTGACATGCGCTACGGCCGCGGCGTTGTCCGTCTGAATGCGGACCGGGCTGCCCCGGAGAAGGGACTCCCAGTGCAGGAGACAAGAAGATGGCCCAGATTTCCAGGACATTGATGGGAAGATTGGTCCCCTGTGGGGACCAGCGGCCCTGGACCGTCCGGTCCAGAAGAATGCCCCCCCAACCGAGGAGACTCTCGTCCGTTGTGAGGACCAGCCAGTTCAAAGGAAGGAACGAGCAACCGCCTAGGAGGAGAGCGGAGCAACCAAAGAAGCGACTGGCGGGTCCAGGAGAGCAGACGGATCCGGCTATCCAAGGACAGGGGAGATCCGTCCCAGAGAGACAGAATGGACCACTGAAGCGGGCGGCAACGAAACTGTGAGAACGGAACCGCCGCCACAATTCTGCCCAGCACTGCCATGCAGGAGCGAATGGACACAGGATGTGGTCGTCTCAAGAGGCGGACACCCGACAGAAGAGCACTCCGCATGTCCGGAGGAAGGAAAACCCGGGCTCTCTCGGTATAGAACCGAAGGCCCAGAAAAATCAGAGACTGGGAGGGAGAAAGATTGGATTTTTCCACGTTTATCAGCCGCCCGAAACTGGTCAAAGTCTGCAGGGTGATGTGGAGACTTTCCTTGTTCTGGACCCGGGAAGGGCTTTGATAAGCAGGTCGTCCAGATAGGGAAGGACAGACACCCCTCGGGAGCGGAGGATGGCCATGACAGCCGCCAGGATTATGGTAAAGACCCTGGGGGCTGTGGCCAGGCCGAAGGGCAGAGCCACAAATTGAAAGTGACCCTCCAGAACTGCAAATCGCAGAAACCGTTGGTGGGGACGAAAAATCGGGATGTGGAGATACGCATCCCGAATGTCCACAGAAGACAGGAATTCACCCCGATCCATGGACGCAACAATCGAGGGCAGGGACTCCATCTGGAAGTGGTGAAGTCGAAGGTGCCGATTGAGGAGCTTGAGGTCCAAAATTGGACGGACCGTTCCCCCTTCTTGGGAACAACAAAGAGGTTTGAATAGAAACCCCAGAAACGGTCCTGAGGAGGAACAGGCACAATGACACCTTGTTCCAGCAGAGTGTGAATGGCAGAGCGAAAACCTGCCACCAGGACGGGCGAACGAGGAGGCCGGGACCGAAAAACACGATCTCGGGGAAGCGAACCGAACTCGGTAACCCTCGGAAACTACACCCCGAACCCAGGAATCCTGGACTTGTGCCAACCAGACATTCCGAAAGAGGGATAAACGACCGCCCACCTGAGGGAGAGTCTCGAGTTGGGGCGCCCCTTCAATTTGAGGTAGGCTTGCAAGTTCCCGACTTTGCGGGGAAATGGTTGGAACGGCTATCCTCCTTCTAGGAGGGGCGGGGCTTAAAGGACAGGGCCTGCCTAGCTTGCGAGGAACCCAACTTTTCCTGGCGGCCGGAGCCCTGGGAGCAAAATGACCGAAAGAAAGCAGTCTTGCGGAATCCCCCGCGAGCGACAGGGCGGCGCGCCTTATTCTGGGGAAGCAAGGAACTTTTACCGCCCGTAGAGTCAGAAATTATGTTGTCCAGCTTTTTCCCAAAAAGATGGTCACCAGAAAAGGCTATTTCAGTCAGCGATTTCTTGGAAGCAGAGTCTGCGTTCCAAGCTTTAAGCCACATAGAGCGGCGAATGGCGATTAGATTTCCAGACGCAACAGCGACACAGCGTGCCGACTCCAAGGAAACTTGGCAGATATAGTCACACGCCTTGGAGATCTGGAGAGCAATATCAGCCAGATCATCAGAAGGGGCCCTGGACAGCACCCCTTTGCGGAGCTGAGAAGCCTAAACTGATAAGGCCTTTGAGACCCAAGTCGATGCAAAGGCAGGAAGTAAGGAGGACCCAACCGCCTCGAAGGCGTACTTTACATGATTTTCCCCCGCTTGTCCGCGGGACCCTTAAAGTAAGCAGCATCCGCCAGCGGCAAGGTGGTGGATTTTGATAAACGGGAGACTGGGGGGTCCACCGACGGTGGAACGGTCAATTTAGAGACAAGCTCCTGAGAAAACAGACACAGAGTCTTCAACCGTTTAGTGCCTTGGAAGTGCTTCTCCGGAAGCTTCCAGGCGTTCTCCAGAAGATCAACAAACTTCTTATGAGGATGGAAGACCTTGGGGGAGCGATGAGTTTGTGTAAAGGAAACTCCAGGAGCAGGGTCCGGAGTTCCAGGGTCCAGTAGATGGAAGGTGTCCTTGACAGCTGACACCAAGTTGTCCACCAAGTCTGACATGCATGACAACTCTTCAGAATCCGATTGCGGAGCCGAGTCTGAGTCCATCAGTTCCTCCGGAGACCGGGAACGGGCAGTGGAAGCTCCGGATCTAGGCGACATGGATCTGGAATGGTGGGCCGGGGATAGGGAACGGCCCCTAGGAGAGCGACCACGTGACCGAGGGCGCTGCCCAGAAGGTGGGGACCTGGAGCGCGAGAAGATCTGTGCTTAGGAGAGGAGTCAGAATAAATGACCCTGGGACGTCCATTAGAGCTTCGACAGTCCAAAGACGCCGAGCTCGTATCCCGAGGAGGACGCAAGGAGGACTGCTTTAATGCCGTAGCCACTTCCCTGGAAACCTGCGCCTGATCAGAGATCATTTGGGAGAGAGAAGACACCCAAACCAGGGCAGGGTCAGGGGCCACGCGCTCCGGGGGGCTATGCTGGGTGGAGGGGATTAGGGCAGGAGGAAGAGCAGGCAGAACAGGTGGGTTCAGCCGAACCCAACGGCATTTTAACCTTACACCCCCTGCAAGCATAGTAAGTGACCAAAGCAGTCGCCTGTATGAGAGAAGGTTCAAAGCAAAATTACAGAGAGGTCAGCTACCCAGAGACCGAAAGAAAAAGGAACAAGCTCGACCAGTTTCCTGTGTCTTGCACTCGCTGAAGTCTTGCTAGGATCGCAGGAACAGCTTGCAGCACCAGGTAGCAGAAGTTCCAGGCTGCTGCAGCAGATATGGAGCAACTGAGACCAGAGAGGAGAGCCACAGGAGCAGAGTGCAGCAGCAGCTTGTGAGGTAGCAGTGCTGGACTCCGGAGCAGAGGCGCGTCACGTGACCTGGACAGCGAGAGGAGACTGAGGACCCCCGCAGCGCAGGCTGGCACAGGAGAGGCTGAAAAACTGCCCACAGTACGCGCGCTAGCACAGGAGAGGCTGAAACATGCCTCCCTGTGCGTGCGCTGTTGTGGGGATAGAAGCGCAGATAAGTGCAAACAAAAAGGGGCGGAGCTAAAGGGGCGCACGGCCGGTACCAGGCCAAAGCCGCGGACTAAAGTTGCGGCCGAACCCGGGTCAGACGGCCGCGAACACCGCCTGGCGCACGGAGGTAGGAAAGTCCGGCATCGGTCCGGGGCTGTGGGGACGGCTGTCGGGAGTAAAACTGTGCAGAAATTGTCCCCTTTTTCCCGCAGTGGTGCCCCCCCCCAGCTACTTACAGCCGGTGCAGCTGCTGCAACAGCTGCAGAACCCTAAAAGGAGCTCTCTCCTCAAGGAAACTGTGATCACATGCCCCTTATAGTGCCCCCTTCAGAGAGGATAAAAGGGGAAAAGGGGGGGGGGGGGGGTTAAGGGAAAAGGGTTAATATACCCACCTTAATGATGTTATACTTACCTCGCTGGAAGTCTTCCCCCCCCCCCCCCCCAGAAGTCTTCAACCAGTCTGTGCCAAACTGCATCATACCAGGCTTCAATAAGCAGGGCGAGCAGAGGCAATAGGTGACCCGGACCCAAGGTACAACCTGGTGCTGGTTGGTGGCGGGGAAGGGTTAACGGACCATACTCTATGGCCCGTGCCCTTCAGTCGCATGTGGGGAAATCAGGCAGCGCCATGCTCCTGTCGCCCCTACCTAGAAAAAATAAAAAAGGAGAGAAAAACTAGACTAACAGCTAGAAAATAATAAAATTAGAACAGGTCTGGAGAAACTCAGACCTGTGCCTGCCTCCTAGGACACTAAAACTAAAACTGAGTGTCTGAGTCAGTAGGCGGGTATATCCTGCTGGGAGGAGCCGCCTTCTTTTTTTTTGTTATGCCTAGTGTCAGCCTCCAAGTGGCAGCCAGATATATCCACGGTTCCTGTGTCCCCTAACGGAGCTGAACAAGAAATTATATATTAATAATAATAATTTTATTTATTTAGCGCCTACAGATTCCACAACGCTTACAATCATGGGGTACAAACAAAGACAAGTATCAGACATAATATTACACAATAACTATTCAAATAAGAGGTGTGGGGATATGTTGAGGACAATTAGAGAATGTTATTGGCCTGTCTGAAGAGATGTGTTTTCAGGCCACGTTTGAAACTATGGATGTTGTTGTGGAGTCTGAGGGATTGAGGGATAGCATTCCAGAGAACCGGTGCAGCACGAGTGAAGTCTTGGAGACAGGAGTGGGAATTTCGGATTATAGAAGATGTTAGTGTGAGATCATTAGCAGATCGGAGAGCATTGTGGAGAGCTTTGTGTGTGAGAATGAGGATTTTGTACTGTATTCTGGACTGAATTGGTAAACAGTGTAGTGACTGGCACAGGGAGGAGTCGGTGTAGCGGCTGGAGAGGAAGATGAGTCTGGCTGCGGCACTAAGGATGGACTGGAGAGGAGAGAGTTTGGAGAAAGGGAGGCCTATTAGTAAAGAGTTACAGTAGTCGAGGCAGGAGTGAATCAAAGCAATAATGAGAGTTTTAGCAGTTTCAGTAATGAGAAACGGGTGGATTCTGGAAATGTTTTTTAGATGCAGGTGACCAGAACGTGAAAGGGACTGAATATGGGGAGTGAAAGACAGATCAGAGTCAACGGCGATTCACATATACAATAGCTCTACTTTATGTTTGCATCATAAAGTTGTTATGTTTTTACTTTTGGAAGACATCAGAGGGCTTCAAAGTTCAGCAGCAATTTGCCAATTTTTCACAAGATTTTCAAGACAGGAATTTAAGGACCAGTCCAGTTTTGAAGTGGATTTGAGGGGCCTTCATATTAGAAATACCCCATAAATGACCCCATTATAAAAACTGCACCCCTCAAAGTATTAAAATTACATTCAGAAAGTTTGTTAACCTTTTAGGTGTTTTACAGGAATAGCAGCAAAGTGAAGGAGAAAATTCATAATCTTCATTTATTACACTCACATGTTCTTGTAGACTCAGTTTTTTAATTTCTCCAAGGGGTAAAAGGAGAGAAATCCCCCCCCCCCCCCAAAATTTGTAACCCAGTTTCTCTCTAGTAAGGAAATACCTCATTTGTGGATGTAAAGTGTCCTGTGGTTGCCGGACACCCCTCACAGAACGTAATAAGGGGTGCAGTGAGCATTTACACTTCACTGGCGTTTTACAGATCTTTGGACAAGTGGGCTGTGCAAATGAAAAATTACATTTTTCATTTTCAAGGACCACTGTTCCTAAAATCTGTCAGACACCTGTGGGGAGTAAATGCTCACTGCACCCCTTGTTATGTTCCGTGAGGGGTGTAGTTTCCAAAATGGGGTCACATGTGGGGGAGGTCCACTGTTCTGACAGCATGGGAGCTTTGTAAACACACATGGTCTTCAATTTCGGACACATTCTCTCTCCAAAAGCCCAATGGTGCTCCTCTTCTGAGCATTGTAGTTTGCCCTCAGAGCACTTACATCCACATATGAGGTATTCCCATACTCAGAAGAAACAGGGTTAAAAAATTTGGGGGGCTTTGTCTCCTACAACCCTTTGTGAAAATGAAAAATGTAGGGTAACACCAGCATTTTAGGGAAAAAAAAGGTTTTCTTCATTTTCCGATCAAACTTTAACAAAAATTTGTCAAACACCTGTGGGGTACTAAGGCTCACTATAACCCTTGTTGCGTTCCGTGAGAGGTGTAGTTTCCAAAATGGGGTCACATGTGGGTATTTATTGTTTTGGGATTATGTCAAAACCACTGTAAAATCAGCCACCCCTGTGCAAATCACCAATTTAGACTTCAAATGTACATGTGAGCTCTCACTCCTGAGGCTTGAGTGCCCGCAGAGCACTTTGCGTCCACATATGGGGTATTTCCATACTCACCCAAAATTTGTAACACAATTTCTTCTATCTTTTTTTCCTTTTACCGCTTGTGAAAATGAAAAGTATGGGGCAACACCAGCATGTCAGTGGCTGTCCGGCAATACTGGGAGTTGGTGTTTTTCAACAGCTGGAGGCTCGGGGGGGGGGGGGGGGGGGGGGGGACTGTGTAAGGGCGTCTATATGTAGTGTTTTAGTTTTTAATTTGTGTAGGTGTAGTGTAGTGTTCTTAGGGTACATTCACATGGGCAGGGGGTTCACAGAATTTCTCGCCGAGAGTTTGAGCTGTGGCGGAAACTTTGCCGCATCACAAACTTGCAGCAGAAAACTCACTGTAAACCTCCGCCTACGTGAACGTGTAGGTGACTACGCTCCAGTGTATGTACGTTGTGCAGATGCCTCAATAAAGCAAAGAATTTTAGCTGTTCTCCGATGCTGGATACCTTCTTCTATTGCCATTTCCAGTGTGGAGGGGAACGCACTCCCCAGTCCAAGCACGGCAGCAGATACAGAGGTTGGAGCGGAGCTATCAAGCATTAGTGAGTACATAACTCCTTTAAGTGGTGCAACTAGAAAAATGTAACAGTATGTTTAAAGGGGTACTCTGGTGCTTAGACATCTTATCCCCTATCCAAAGGATAGGGGATAAGATGCCTGATCGCGGGAGTCCCGCCGCTGGGGACCCCCGTGATCTTGCATGCGGCACCCAGTTTGTAATCAGTCCCCAGAGCGTGTTTGCTCCGGGTGTGATGTCACACCGACGCCCCCATGTGACATCACGCTCCGCCCCTCAATGCAAGCCTATGGGAGGGGGCGTGATAGGCTTGCATTGAGGGTCGAAGCGTGACGTCACACGCCGTCGGACCTGTGGTCGCCGGTAATCAGACCAGGAGCGAACACGCTCTGGGGACTGATTACAAACAGGGTGCCACATGCAAGATCACGGGGGTCCCCAGCGTCGGGACTCCCATGATCAGGCATCTTATCCCCTATCCTTTGGATAGGGGATAAGATGTCTAAGCACTGGAGAACCCCTTTAATTTTATTTTTAAATAGGCATTGTCAGATACAAAAAACATATATACACACACACACACACACACACATAATAGTTTTTCTAATATAGTTATTAAAAAGAAAAATTCACTTTTTATTAAATAAAACTGCCTTTGAAAATCAGGCCACTAGGGGTTCCCATACCTCCTGAGATACTGACTAGTCCTGCAACAGCAGTGTGTCCAGAGGTCATGGACACGAGATTGCTGATGGACAAGGCTGCAGGAGGGACTAGCCTCTACTGTGCCGGCCTGTCTGCCTGTGGGTGCCCGCGTCGTATGGATCTACAGCATCAGGGCAAGGAGCCTTCAAGGGACACAACTATATATTTCTGTAGTTTTTCTACCTGACTATTACTAAGTCTTATACTATTTCTTCTCAGCAGCTGCAGTTTGGCAGAGGGAGAAAACAGCTGTTACAGGCAGTGCAGGACTTTAGTAATATACTGAATGCCCTGATAGCCTGTATAACAGCGGGAGTGTAACAGGTTGGGGATGACTTGTATACAGGCTGTCAGGGCATGAAAGGAGTTGCAGCTTTATATGAGCCCTCCCCAAACAGTCACGCCCCATCTGTTAGAAAATGTCAACTCCCATCTTGCCCTGAAAGCTTGCATGTCAGTCATCCCCAACCTGTCGCTCTCCTGCTGTTATAAAACTACAACTCCCATCATGCCCTGATAGCCTGTATAACAGCAAGGGAGTGACAGGTTGGGAATTACTTCTATATAGGCTGTCAGGGCATGATAGGTGTTTCAGCTTTATATGAGTCCTCCCCAAAGAATCACTCTACTGCAGCTAAAAAACTACAACTAACATCATGCCCTGACCGCCTGTATATCAGTCATGCCCACTCGGTCACTTTCCTGTTTTAGAGGCTATCAGGGCATAATGGGAGTTGTAGTTTTGCAACAACGATAGTCAGACAGCTTGTGGCAACACTGCTGTAAAATCAGAGTTTTACCAATCATGTGGCTCAAGCTGTTGCAAAACTACAACTCCCAGCATTCCCTGGACAGCCAAATAATGTGCGGGCATGCTGGGAGTTATAGTTTTGCAATAGCAGGAGGGATACAGCTTGCACCAACATTGCTGTAACACAGAGTTATACCTCTCCTGTGTTACAGCAGAAATATGGTCGTAGACACATAAAAAAAATATATGTACGTGATCAGGATGAGGTACTTTTTTTGTGGGATCTGACAGGTACGCTGTAACCCATTGTGGAAAAATTCCTCTATCGAGAGGGATACTTTTTGATCTGATTTAGCTGATGTGATGCTAGTGATCAGCTCAATCACAGGAAAAAAATTTCCATAAAGTTGACCTTTAAAAAAAACAGATAAAATTCGAGTAGATAACCAGAAAAACATCAAGAGATGATGGAAAGGTTGTGATGGTATTTTGTACTTACGTGCCAAAAGCCAATTGTCTTTTTCCAGTTTCATTCTCTGCAGAACTCTAGCTACATGCTCTGATTGCTTCTTCTCTTCCTCTACTAGCTTATCTTGTAGAGCAGTGCATCTTTCTCTTTCCTTTTTCTTTTTGTTTGGAGCCTACAAAGAACATCAAGTGATTTTAATATAGAATTCAATTCAAAGTGCCTCCTTCACCACTGCAGTAATACAGAGGTAACCACTGGAGTGGTGATAATGGGGACTTGTCAAGTGAGTAACAGAACTTTTGTTATTTTTTATGACAATACTTCACCCCCAACCACAAAGTTTAACACAAAAAATGATGTTGAGAGAAGTGTCCAGTTTACCATTTCAAGATTGTCATCAATGGCTTTCATCTGTATTTTCAACTTGTTGATTTCTCTGTTGTAGCTGGATGTTGGAACAGCAAGGTCATACATAGTTAAGGACCAAAAGGTAGCATAAAACATGGGGCTGATATCCTCCCACACTTTAGGAGGGTGCAAGGAAATGACAGCTTCGTGAACAGGAGCCATGACAGCTTCACACGATGAGATGTATTTGTGCACCTTATGCTGCTGTTTGTTTCCCTTCTCGGTTTTCTTCAGCTCATCATATTTAGACTAAAGATTAGAAATGAACATAAAATTACTATTTCTGAAAATCTTTTTAGAACACAGTTTCACACCTACAAGAAAGAAAAACAATTCTAGGATATTAAAAGCAGGGTTTGGCTCCTCTCGATGTTCCTTCTGAGCTTGGCAGTTTCTTGATTACATTTTCAAGGAGAACTTTTGCCAATTTGCCTGGGCTGCCAACAACTAAAGTAAGAAACCTTAGCTCAGGCTGGGTTCACCTCACATTTTCTCCCACACGGGAGCGCATACGGCAGGGGGAGCTACAATCTCGCGCTCCCGTATGCACTCCTGTATGTAATTCATTTCAATGAGCCGACCGGAGTGAAACATTCGGTCTGGTCTGCTCATTTTTAAGCAGTATGCGCTTTTACAACCGGACCTAAAACATTGGTTGACCACAGTTTTAGGTCCGGGGAAAAAGCGCATACAGCGCAAAAATGAGCCGACCGGACCGAATGTTTCACTCTGGTCAGCTCATTGAAATGAATAACATACGGGAGCGCATACGAAAGCATACGGAAGTGCAATGTTTTAGCTCCCCCCTGCCGTATGGGAGAAAACGTGATGTGAACCCAGCCTTACCTGTCACAGTTAAGCTGATATTTCTCTACCTTTCTCCGGCACCAAACACATCACACTGTGCCCAGCTAATTGCCGGCCACAGCAATGTCCTGCCTCGGTCAGGGATAGGCTGAGGGGCAGTGTGATGTGTCCAGGCACAGGAAAGATTGGGCCTGTTATATCCCACTGCTGCTCAAACTGGTCACCAGCTGAGGCAGAACCATGAGTGGATTATAAAGAAGAGGACAGTATTAAGAAAAAGAACTGCCAGCTTTAGTTTTATGCAACCCATGAAGTATGCCACAAAACCTTTAGGGGTGACTTCTTACGGCTCAGAGCCATGATAAAGCATTACTTACTGAAATGTGATGTGCATACATTGGTCTGGATAGGAAAAATGCAGCATCGTGAGGGGTGTGATATTCATTGCATAACAAATCTATGGACGGAACACGTTTTATGTAATCTTCTGTACTCAGATTAGATGCCAGAAAGCCACCAAACTGAACTAGTGTGTCGTGACACTGAAAGAAAGAACGGACAAGATAATTATGTATAGTTACTCAACACTATGCATGGCCAACAATCTAGAAGGGCCACTGCCTGAGACTCATTACATAACTATAAAAATACATACATATCAGTGATGCTTCAGCAGTGACTCACCTGATCATAGAGCTTCCCCACCAGCTTTAAATGTTTCTCTCCTCCCTCCTGGAAAACCACTCCATTTCTCTGCTGAGCCATTAACAGACACAAAGGAAGAGCCAGGTCATGGTCAAGCAAAGCATCTTTTAACCTCTGAGAAGATTTCTTTGTATTCCTAATTTGTCCAAAATAACCACCCTATGAAAAATAATCACAAAAAGGGATAAAATCAACCAGATTATATTAAATTTATTTACAATTTACTATTTAATGTAGCATCAGAAAATTACCTATTATGAACCAATTAAAGGTTAACATATCTAATTAGCTAAATTAAACATATCCCAGAAATTCTGCAGTTCTTACTATGGCCACTGAGCAGGTGCCTTTCTCAACAGTCATATCCTTTTAATCAAAGGCAGAAGTCCCATAAAACTTAATGTATTTGCTCCCACCAAATAGGGGACACTCCCAAAAGCGAACACGGACACACCCAATAGGGGACAAAACACTCCCAATAAGGGACAACCAGGCTTATGTGCCAGCCTTACCTTGCCGCATCCCCTGCAGCAGTCCCAGCACAAAAGCAGAGAACCACTGTTTAAACAGTGGTCTCCTGCTTCTGTACATCCGCCGGCTACATCGTTCGATGGCACAGGGGGAACAAAGTGGCACAGGGGGATAAAGGGGAAATTAAATGGCACAGGGTGTGTGAAATGGCACAGTGGGTGGTAAAGAGGGGGTGATAAATTTGCACTGAGGGTAGTAAAGGGGAATTAAATGGCACGGGGGGAGGGGATCAAGGGGAAATTATGTGGCAGTGAGGGTAATAAAGGGCACAGGATATAAAGGGGGAATAAAATGGCATGGGGGGTTTAAGGTGGGAGGAATGAAGGAGTATTGGAGGGATCAAGAGGGGGAATAAAATGGCACGGGGGGGGGGGGGGGGGAAGAAATGGTACAGGGGGAGACAAGGGATGATTAAACTGCACTGGGAGATTCTATTTTCATGTTGCTTTTTATAGGTAATTACACTCTGTAGTGAGTACAGGACAGTATTCATCATTTAGAAAGCTTTTTGAGCCTTTTTCCCCCAATAGGGGACATCTCTCAATTGCGGATACTAACCCCCCTCCCCCCTCCCCCGTGAGTGTCCACTTTTGGGAGATTCTACTGCATTATGAAACTTGCCTATTCTTCTGTTTTTCAATATGAGAGAGCAAGATCACAGAACCCTAAAGATATCACAATAAGCAATTGCTTTTCCTTCTATTTTTAACTTTGGATTCAAGTTCACTTAAAAGGGTTAAAAATCACACAGTGGTCCTTTTTCTGGGACCATGCCATTTTCCAGACCCTACAACTTATCTGAAGGCTGCCATGTTATTTTTCAAAGCCTCTCCAATCAATAAAAGAAGTAAACAGTAATGTTCTGATCTTTGCAATCTGACTAGATGAATGGACTCTTCCTGCTGTGTCAGCTGGCTTCAGATATACTGCTGTGAAAGCTGGCAGCACAGCTCTTAGCTTCAGATAACAGAAGCATTTCCAGGCTACTTACAACATAAAGCACAAAAAGTCACTGTCCAAAGCACTTCTGAAAAGCTGTACAAGACTAGACACAAACACAAGTATATACAAGTTAAAAAAACAAGACTAACAGCATCATGCTTATAATGTACATGAATGTTCTATCTTCAGAAGGGAAACCAATCAAACACAGGTTCATCCAAATGATGAAAACTAAATAATAAATCTTCTCTTAATTTACAGCTACATCGCCATGAGCACTATGGGGCGAGGTTCAACACTGAAGTCTGCAAGAGTGGGCCCCAAGACAAAATGGATGTCTCAATGTTTGCACCCTCCATCCCCCCGTTCTTTATTGGCCCAATAAATATTCTAATGCTTAGTCAATAACATGGACTGGATTTCGTTCAATACAATTCGCGCACATGACCGTATATACACAATATATTTAACCAAAACCAGGAGTGGATCTTGAACAAAGAAAAAGCTGCTAATCTTTCCATTATTAAAGTTTCTCTCTTTAGGTATTTTGGTCAGTAATTTTACCATATTTTTAAGAATGGAAATGCCAAAGTGTGAACCCAGCATAAATAACACATGGTGCGCAGACTAGACAAGTAGAATATTTAATAGCAATCAAAGCCATTTTTTCTAAATATGTTCTCCAAATCAGCGGGCAATACATTAGATCTCTCACCTCTGCTTTAAGTTGCTCTCCGCCTGTCATTGCTTCAAGTTGCTCCATTGTAATTTCCTCCGTAATTTCAATGCCAGCCATTTTTTGTACCACCTCTTTTAGAATCAGTAAATCAAAGCTGAAAAGAAAACGTGAGGGTGAGACTAAAGCTGTGATGGGCCACATTAAGCTCACAGACAGATTTTTGACACATGGAGGGAGATTTACCAAAACCTGTCCAGAGGAAAAGTTGCTGAGTTGCCCATAGCAACTCAGAGCTCTTCTTTCAGTTTTAACAAGGCCTCTGCAAAATGAAAGAGGCAATCTGATTGGTTGTTAAGGGCAACTCCGCAACTTTTCCTCTGGACAGGTTTTGATAAATCTCCCCCATGAGGCTTCAAGTTTATATGTATAGTTTGTATACAACTTCTTAAAATAGAAAACAACAAACAGTATCACTTATTGGTATGCCATGGTGCTCACTGCAGGCCACAGCTTCTACATCCTGCTAGATAAAGAGTTTTGGGGGTTAGACCCCAAACAAGCACACATTTACGAATAAAAAGATAAAAGAAACAAAACAGAACAACAAACTGAAAATCACTTACCTCTTACCAGCTTTCAACTGATTTGCTACATACTGCAGAAGGCCAGCCAATTCAATAGGATATTTACGAAAAATTGCTCCACAAAAGCTAGCCAAGCCTGCAATATAAAAATGTACAGATATTATGCAAAAAATTATTTACTATGTCAACTGATAGCAACACTAACAAGAGATAGCATGGGCTATTTGCAATGACATAGCGGATGGCAACAGACTATTCACTGCTGTACATCCAAGAACCACAGCACTACATACAGATAAAATAGAGCAGATTACATATTTTTGGAAAACAACATGGTAAAATGTGCAGTATATGGATTTCCATTGGATAGAACAAAAACTAACTACCCTGTCTTAACTAACTTACAGCCACTACTTTCTATGAGCCAGAGAGAAGAGCCATGAAAGCATTAGTGGCTCATGTCCTGGCAGAACCAATGGGAAGATTTATCAAAACCTGACTAGGGGAAGATGCTGAGTTGCCCATAGCAACCAGATTGCTTCTTTCATTTTTGAAAAGGCCTTTGAATAATGAAAGAAGCGATCTGATTGGTTGCTATGGGCAACTCAGCAACTTTTCCTCTGGACAGGTTTTGATAAATCTCTGCAAATATGTCTATGTATCACAGGACAGCCGGCATTTAATACTAGAATTTCCCCTCAGCTTTGGCTTATACGTTCTCAGGCGAGAACAATGGATTGATTGGAATTTCAAAAGCAAAGTCTATGGTGGTCAGCTGATCAACCACTTGAAGGCTTAAAAGGGATCCCCCCCTCCCCCCCCCCCCCAAAAAAAAAAAATCCTATCCCTTAACCAAAGGAAATAAAGATGTCTGATCGCGGAGGACCAACCGCTGGGGACCACGGCGATCACCGGCGCGGCACCTATGTCATCCGTGCACGGCGTGAACTCCGTGCCAGATGACTAGTGACTACAGCCGCCAACCCCCCCCCCCCCCCCTCTATGCATGTCTATGGGAGGAGGTGTGACGGTTAGGTAGTAGCCACCACGCCCCATTCCATAGACATGAACGGAGGGAGCGTGGTGTGACATCACAAACACGGAAGCTCCAAGCTTCTGTGTTCCGGACGCCGCTGCTGGCCTGGGGACCCCCGCGATCAAACATCTTATCCCCTACCCTTTGGATTGGGGATAAGATGTATTTAGGCAGAGTACCCCTTTAATTCTTAAAGCCATAATAGGGCTCCTAGCCCTATGCTTCGTGGCAAAAATGGTTTTGAATATAAAAGCAGTAGAGCTTATTTTTGAGGAAGTCTTTCCCAATTTCACACGACCTGATATAATCCAGTGGTTTTCTCTAAATACACTGTACAGCATGGAGATTCTTGAGAGCTTTGTGAGGGCAAACTTCAACATAATTCACATTATGTAATACAAAAAAAGGGTCTCTTTGGTTTCACCTTTGCAATTATCACCATCCTTAAATGCTGTAGATTAATCGAATACATATTACATTAGTGTTGGCAAAACGTTCTAATTTCGACAGAACAAACCAACCACACCTAATGTGTATGGAGGCCTCCTAACTCTTCTCTCACAGCAACGGTTGATTGAAGAGAAAGTTAAGGGAGTTGGATTGAAGAGGGTTGAAATTTTCATGTTCAGAGGGGAGACAAGTCCTCATACATATCAGCCAGCTGCTTTCCTCTCTTTTTAAAACACATGCACATGGTAACTATATTATATGGTGACTGGTAGCATTGGGCTGATGTTAAGTTATAAAAATTGTATTGCAATATATAGGCTTTATGATCGGAAGAGACATTTTCTTAAAGGTGTATACCATACTGCCTGCCAGGTACATTCTAAAATCACCTTATGAAGGATACCACTTAATTGGCAACCTACACAGAGATTAGGTTTCTTACTTCACTGTTCTACATAAGTCACAGTTTTCTTAACAAAATACCATTTTGACATTAAGACGAAACATTACACTAACTTTGCAACCAGCTGGATATTGTGGTGTCATCATGCTTCATCTTTTCTTTCTCGGGATTTGCAAGTGCCTCAATAATACAGTCTGAATGTATAGTTAAAGAGAATGCAAAAAACAAGACATACTACTGTAAAAAAAAAAAAAAAAGAACAATGATTTTGATTATATATATATATATATATATTTATTAGATATATATGCTAATGTGCTGCAGAAAAACATTATCAAAAAAAACATATCAGCTTGCTATTTGCTTGTAACTAAGATGAAGACCTTGGGATGAGGCCAGAAGAAGCAAGATAAAGAAGAGGTTGGAAGTTGGAGACAAAACATTTGAAGAAGGATAGACTGCAGAAGGCCAGATACATCAGGAATTTTCTGGTAGAATAGGGAGATGGCAACATAAATGACGTATGAATGCTTAAAGGGTACCTCTCATCAAAAAAACTTTTAATATATTATAGATTAATGAATGCAGAATATTAAAAATGTTATTAAAAAATATGCTTCTTTCTATTTAATTTTCCACTTTGAAGAAATGATCATTAGGGGTCTCCCTACCAGTCCTGGCAGCAAGCATTTCAGACTCATGCTGGAGTCCTAAACACTACGAGCTGCCAGTCTGCTTTGTTCACAAAGGAGAACACTCAGAGCTGCCAGCCTGCTTTGTTCACAGCCTGTTAGGCTGTGAACAAAGCAGGCTGGCAGCTCTGGGTGTTTAGGACTCCAGCATGAGTCAGAAATGCTTGCTGACAGAAGCATATTTTTCATTAACATGCTATTGGAAAGTTTATTTGATGAGAGGTACCCTTTAATATTCTGTGATATACAGTTGCAATACTCAAAACCAATCAAAATATAACATGATGATTTTGACGTGATAACTAACCTCCCCTTTTTGTCAAATGTAAAAACCAATGTACTTCCGTATCATAAACAGAACTCCTTGGAGACAGCTCCTTAGCAAGTATGCTGAGAACGAGATATATACACCAACATTTTGTCTGGAGTTTATTTCTTGTGTCGACACTCAGCAGTATACAGTGGCAGTCACGCACATCTTAAGGCCTAACCAGCAGTCAACTTTAAACACTACTACTACTTATATACAAGTATATTAAAGGACTAATTATGGTGTCTATGTGTACACACACTATTAAAGATGTTCATGCTGTATTCACAATCCACAGGTGCCACATGTGGACGAAACCACACCCACATTCTGTGGCCTATTGGCACTATTTTTCCCCAGAAAGATCACATCTTTCCAGGCAAAATGTGGATGTAGTTTAACTAAGCATGCGTCAGGCCATGTTCACACAATGGAATTTCTGTGCAGAATTCCACACGGAGATCCACATCTTTCAATGGGACTCTGCTGCGCTGTTAACATAAATTTGAATTCCGTAGTGGAAATTCTTTTAAGAGGCTGCAAAAAGAATAGTCTGCACGAAAATGCATTTACGAGCAGTCCTAGTGCTGGCATGATCTGCTGGCGCTCTGTCAGGAGAATGACTGCACTGAGATTTTCCGTGCGGTCATTCCCCCGTGTGAACACAGCCTCAATCTAATGTCCTATAAGGCTGAGGGGTCAGCATTCCCTAATGCCTGTGCAGAGATGCTAAGTGAAAGTATATGAAGGTATTTTCTAGAACCTTATATTTAGAGTACACTTGAAGGTTTTCAAAAAAAATAAAGAAAATAAAAGGATACATGCAAGGACATCATAGTTTAGGGAAGTGAGATATTTCAATGAATCTACAACAGGTGTAATTAAGTTGTCATACTTCTGAATTTGTGAAAGTATCTGTGGAGGCAAAAATAAAAATAGGTCAAAAATCAGAAGGAAATGTTTTACATGAAGTTACAAGTTATTTTGTATATAAGAAAATATTTTCATTAGTTAAAGGGGTACTCCAGTGGAAAAGCTTATTTTTTAAATCAACTGGTGCCAGAAAGTTAAACAGATTTGTAAAGGTCTCCTATTAAAAAATCTTAATCCATCCAGTACTTATTAGCTGCTGAATACTACAGAGGAAATCGTTTTCTTTTTGGAACACAGAGCTCTCTGCTGACATCTCTGTCCATAGTAGGAGAAAATCCCCATAGCAAACATATGCTGCTCTGGACAGTTCCTAAAATGGGCAGAGATGTCAGCAGAAAGCACTGTGCTCCAAAAAGAAAACCATTTCCTCTGTAATATACAGATGCTAAAAAGTACTGGAAAGATTAAGATTTTTTAATAGAAGTAATTTACAAATCTGTTTAACTTTTTGGCACCAGTTGATTAAAAAAAAAAATAATAATAATAATAATACTAATAATAAAAGTTTTCCACGGGAGTACCACTTTAAATTTAATATGGGCCATAATAGACTTTACAAAAGTCAAACCCGTACGTGGAAATATAGGGCTAACACAGTACTACTCATGAGTTTCTATGGCAACTTTTCCTGCCTGTGGTCCTGCTATAGATAATGCTCTGTTCCTGAATAACAACTATATATATTCTACCTACCCAGTGCAGGAATCAGTGGCAGTTTTGTGTGTATACCGATATGAATGGTGATCTGCACTCAAACTAGGTCCATATTCAGGATGGATCTTCTGCAGAAATTTTCCAATGTGAGGAGGAGACAGTGCCCCAACTGTACAGTGGAGACCGGTGCCTCTGCTTACTTAGTGCTAGATAATGTTATATTAGCAGCTAAACAAAATGGATTCATGTGAATTTTGAAGCAGCTAGGGGAGGAGGCGGATAGGAAATGAGGAGTCTCTAACCAGCATCAAATATACAAAGATGGTTATTATAGCTTCTCTCCCACTTCTCAATATGCGGCTGCAGCTGGTATGACCCTTATGTGTTACAGCATTGTTGCCCCCAACACAAAAATATAAATGATGTGGGTTATAAGAGAACCCTTATAATTGTAAAGTTAGAAGCTATCCTAAACAACCATAATGCTGTATCAGTAAATGCAGTATCAGCTTTGGCTGTATAAGTTATTTCAGTTATAACAACACCATCTTCTCTAGCAATTACAAAGTCCCTGCAGACATATAAACACAAAGGTACGCTATTAAGTAACAAATAAACATACATAGTCAAACAAAATCGTTGGATTACTATGGCTTAGTTTTCCTATTTGCCGTCCCGATGGCTTCACATTTTCTTTTGTAAGACGTCTGAAAAGAATAAGAGGAAAAAAAAATTGAACAGTTGCTACATCAATAACATAAGGTTTCATGAGTGCTATTAACAAGTTAATTGGCCATAAACACATACCAAGTGGATGTAATAAAATAAAAGGGGGGAAGGATCCATAAAACAACTACAGGGGTCATTTTGTAACAATTCCAAAGGGTGAATGATTGCAGCTCCCTCTACATATATCATAACTATGAGCCAAAGATCTCTTAACATTTGCAGGTAATAAAAATATTTTTTTTGTCAACTGCCTATAAAATTTACTTGGAAATTGGGAAGGCTTCTGTAACTACTGGTAGAATGTTCCTAATGCGACCGGCATTTAACAACGGATCTGGAGTACGGAAAATAATTGGTTTATTGAAATGACTTTTTAGCTTATTTTTGTTAATGCAGCTATTAAAGGGGGACTACTTAGCTCAGAAATACAATAGACACTACTTAGACGCCTACACTTTTAGGCTTACAGCAAATGAGTACAATGTTAAAAACTACAGATTTGGAATCAACATATCCTAATAAATGATGGCTTTAGTTTAGGGTCGGTTTTGGAGGGGAGAGTCTCTTTAAGAACATTTTTAGCAGGTGCATTCTCACATCTATAACTCATGTAAATGGACTGTTTTTATCTTAGTGATAACAGGACTGCAGCGTGCATTCGTTTAATAGTGCTTTACACTGGCCGGTTCAAAAGGAATACTAAAGCGCCTGAAGCCCAAACTCAGCCAAAAACTTCTTAGTACGTAAAGCTGTGGAAATTACATCTACAATTCAGGTTATCTTTAGATGTTTTTTTAACCAGCAGGTTTTAGTAACACAGTTTCATTTATTTTTACAGTAAAGCTTGTGATGCATAAAGAAAATATTTTAGGGCAACATACCGAATACAGCTTATATTTAGGTTTTAAGGATTTAAAACAGGCAGGATCAGACAACCATCAGGCAAATAGGTCATGATCGGAGATTAGAATCTCGGATGCCCCACAAGTAACCATGCATAAATAGCTTGGCAGATTAGGTACTGTATATATAACACAAAAAGAAGAAGGCAAGGGTCTGATTCAGCTAAAAAAAAAAAAAAAAAATTCTGCCAAGGTGAGCATTATGTTCACAATTTACTGCATATTTTCTATATTTATATTGATTAGCCCCTTAACGACAATGGACGTAAATGTACGTCATGGTGACGTAGTACTTAGAGCACCATGACGTACATTTACGAGCCGACATGATCGCGAGCACCGGAGCGGTGCTCGCGTCATGCCCGGCAGGTCCCGGCTGCTATCAGCAGCCAGGGACCCGCCAGTAATGGCGGACATCCGCGATAGTGCGGATGTCCGCCATTAACCCCTCCGATGCAGTGATCAATACAGATCACGGCATCTGCGGCAGTGCGGTACTTTGCACGGATGATCGGATCGCCCGCAGCGCTGCCACGGCGATCCGATCATCCAGCATGGCAGTCAGAGGTCCCCTCACCTGGCTCCAGCAGTCTCCCGGGGTCTTCTGCTCTGGTCTGAGATTGAGCAGACCAGAGCAGAAGATGACCGATAATACTGAGCAGTGCTGTGTCCTATACATAGCACTGCACAGTATTAGCAATCAACTGATTGCAATGAATAGTCCCCTATGGGGACATAAAAAGTGTAAAAAAAAAAAATATAGAAGTAAAAAAATTTGAAAAATCCCCTCCCCCAATAAAAAAGTAAAACTTCAGTTTTTCCAATTTTACCCCCAAAAAAGCGTAAAAAATGTATACACATATTTGGTATCGCCGCGTGTGTTCAAGTCTGAACTATTAAAATATATTGTTATTGATCCCTTACGGTGAACAGCGTAAGCGTAAAAAAATAAAAATAAAAAAAAACAAAATTGCTGCTTGTCACATTTTATTCCCAAAATTTTTTTTTATAAAACATTAATAAAAAGTAAAACCTAAGCAAAAGTGATACTGATAAAATCTACAGATCATGGCGCAAAAAATGAGCCCTCATATCGCCCCATCTAAGGAAAAATGAGAAAGCCATAGGTGGTCAAAATAGGGCAATTTCAAACATACTCATTTTGTTAAAATGGTTTGAGATATTTTTTTTTAATCGATACAATTATAGAAAAGAATATAATCATGGGTATCATTTTAATCGTATTGACCCAAAGAATAAAGAAAACATGTCATTTTTACCGGAAAGTGTACAGCGTGAAAACAAAACCTTCCAAAATTTGCTAGATTGCGGTTTTCTTTTCAATTTTCCCACATAAATAATATTTGTTTGGTTGCGCCATACATTTTATGGTAAAATAAGTGATGTAATTACCAAGTACAATTGGTGACGCAAAAAACAAGCCCTCATATGGGTCTGTGGATGGAAATATAAAAGAGTTATGATTTTTAGAAGGCGAGGAGGAAAAAACGAAAATGCAAAAATAAAATTGGCCTGGTCCTTAAGGGGTTAAATTCACAGCATCAAAGTCGCAGCATATTAAGTTCCTATGACCATACGTTAACAACATAGGGTGTAAATGTACGTCCTGGTGCCCTGGTACTTAACGCACCAGGACGTACATTTACGCCCT
This sequence comes from Hyla sarda, assembly GCF_029499605.1. Lineage (NCBI taxonomy): Eukaryota > Metazoa > Chordata > Amphibia > Anura > Hylidae > Hyla > Hyla sarda. The sequence continues at coordinate 92,021,267 of NC_079197.1, forward strand.
ATACATGACTGCAAGCACCAGAGTGGTGCTTGTGTCATGCGCGGTTGGTCCCAGCTTCTATCAACTGCCAGGGACACAACGATAATGGCGCACATCAGCGATCGCGCTGATGTGTGCCATTGACCCCTCAGATGCCGTGATCGATACAGATCACAGCATCTGCAGCAGTATGGCACTTAATATGTATGGTCGGATCACCTGCAGCACTGCCGCAGGGATCCGATAATCCAGCATGGCGGCCAGTGGTCCCCTTAACTGCCTTTGTCCATCTTTAGAAGTCTTCTGCTCTGGTCTGAGATCGAGCAGATCAGAGCAGAAGATCACCGGTTACACTGATCAGTGCTATACCCCATTCATAGCACTGAACAGTATTAGCAATAAAAGATTGCTATAAATAGTCCCCTATGGGGACAATTAAAGTGTAAAAAAAAAAAGTTACAAAAAAAAAAGTTACAAAAAAAAAAAGTGAAACATCCCCTTTAATATTTGCAAATGGGCTATCAATAAAAAGTACGGACCACGCAGCAAAAGATGAGCCCTCATACCGCCGCTTAAATGGAAAAAAAATGAAAAAGTTATAGGTCGTCAAAATAGAGGGATTTTAAACGCACTAATTTTGTTAAAAAGTATGTAATCATAGAAAAGTATGTAATCATGGGTATCATTATAATCATATTGACCCACAGAAGAAAACATGTAATTTTTGTAATGTAATTGTACAGCGTGAAAACGAAACCTTCCAAAATTTGCTAAATTGCGGTATTCTTTTCAATTTCCCCACACAAATAGTATATTTTTTAATTTCGCTATACATTTTATGGTAAAATAAGTGATTTCATTAAAAAGGACAACTGGTCGCTCAAAAAACAAGCCCTCATACCGTATTTATCAACGTATAACACGCACTGGTGTATAACACGCACCCTCATTTGAACAGGAAAATTTGAGTAAAAAAAAAATAAAGGGGTAGTCCAGTGGTGAAAAACTTATTCCCTATCCTATGGATAGGGGATAAGTTTGAGATCGCGGGGGGCCCCCTGCGATCTCTCTGTACAGGGCCCCGGCTCTCCAGCCAGATAGCGGGTGTCGACCCCCGCACGAAGCGGCGGCCGACACGCCCCCTCAATACATCTCAATGGCAGAGCCGGAGATTGCCGAAGGCAGGGCTTCGGCTCTGCCATAGAGTTGTATTGAGGGGGCGTGTCGGCCGCCGCTTCGTGCGGAGATCGACACGCCCCCTTCCCGCTGACTGTCGGGGCTCCGTATAGGAGATCGCAGGGGGCCCCAGCAGTCGGACCCCCGCGATCTTCATCCTTAAGATAGGGGATAAGTTGTTCACCACTGAGTCACCACTGGACTACTCCTTTAATATAAATTAAATTACTTTGAAGATCTGAACTTAATGTGACATCATTCCCCCCCATTTGCCACATAACTTTCCTGCTCCTCAGTCTGACCGCCCCCCCTCCAGCACCCCCCCCCCCGGTGCCACATCATTCCTTCCCCTTTATCAACCCCTGTGCTACAACACGCCCCTCCATCCCCCTGTGGCTCATCATTTACCTTGTTCCTCATTTGCCCCTATGATTTGTGATTCCCCTGTGCCTCACTTCCCCTTAGTGATCCCCCTGTGCCTCATCATTACCCCCCCCCCCCCAAGATTATCTGTGTCTTATGATTGTCCTCCCTCCTTCAACCCGATTTTTCTCCCCTGCTTTTTTTTCACATTTTATTTGACCTCGACTGGCCGTGCTTCGGCAGGCTCAGGTTCAGACTGTGGGGCTTTCGGGGCTACACGGCCAGTAATGGATTGAAAGTAAACCGAGTGACGATCCCAGCCGGCTCCTCTTCTGCGCTGCATCAGGGACGTCACTTTTACCCACTGCAGCTAAAGGGAATGATGAGTGACGTCCCTGACGCCACACAGAAGAGACGGCAGGGATCGTCACTCGGCACACTTTTAATGCTTTACTGGCCACGCAGCCCCGAAAGACCCGCAGCCTGAATCTGAGCCTGCCAGAGCGAGGCCAGGTGAGGTTAAATTTACAAATAAGCAGGGAAGAAAAGCCAGGGAAGAGAGGACAAAAAGCGCCGCTGTTTCAATCAGTGACTGGCAGATTTATCGGCGTATAACACGCAGGCAGGGTTTTTGCCTATAATTGTAGTTTTAAAAGTGCGTGTTATACGCCGATAAATACGGTATAAAAGTTATGATTTTTAGAAGGAGAAGAGGGAATAAACGAAAATGCAAAAATGAAAATTGCTGCGTCCTTAAAAGGGGTATTGCAGGAAAAAGGAGATTTTTTTTGTACTCACCGTAAAATCTCTTTCTCGTAGCCTTCATTGGGGGACACCTAACTGATGGGTATATGCTCCAGCCACTAGGAGGCGCTGACACTAGGAAAAAGAAAAGTCGGCTCCTCCCTGGCAGGATATACCCGCCCACCTGCAGTGAGGCAGCCAGTTTTGTCACAAAGCAGTAAGAGTAGCCCAAGAGGAAATACGTCCGAAGGACCCTAGAAAGGAATCCCAGAAATAACAGAGAACCGTATAAAGAAGAATTGGGTGGGTGCGGTGTCCCCCAATGAAGGCTACGAGAAAGATTTTACGGTGAGTACAAAAAAAAAAAAAAATCTCCTTTTTTCGGTCGCTCTTCATTGGGGGACACCTAACTGATGGGACGTACAAAAGTAGTCCCCTAGGGTGGGAAAAAAACAACCACCAGCGAAAGGGAGACAGTCCAAGACTGAACTCGCATGCCCGCAAGGACTATGGACAAGTCCCCAGGTCGGAGACATACAAAGCCCAGAACAAATGAGTTCCCGTAAGACCTCCCATCCAAGGAGAAGGACCAGAACACCCAGGGGAAGGTCCATCCACTATAGAGACCCAAGGCACCTGGGTCATATAGAGAGATGAGAAAACACAGGAAAAAGGGAACCAGATGACCGCGAAAAAAACTCTCCTGCGAGAAAACTTCCAGAAATAAGGGAAGGAGAGCAGAAATACCACCCTGACCAAAGGATCGCTGAGGAGCCGGGGGCTCGTCGCCACAAATCTAAGACTGAACCCTCACCAAGGCTTAAGGAATCACAGAGCCGCCTGAAAAAGAAGAAGGCACACCGCAGCATCCCAGGACAGAGTCCAAATCAAGGGGACCAACAGAGCGAGATCAGAGTGGACGGAGTAGACCTGAGCATCCTCAAGAAAACATCCCGTCAGAAGGGGAATGGAGGAGGACCAATGAGAGCCCAGCTTGGACTCCCAGGGTCCGGGCATAGGAAGAATTACTCCAGAAGACTGTGGAGCCAACGCAGTATAGCTGACCCAGACAAAAGGGTAAGAATGACATACAGAGCACTAGGCAGTGATAGAAGACAGAAAGTACACAAGCCCAGACTTGAAAGTCCACCGTTGAGTGCATGTTAGCAAAAACCAAAAAGAATCCCTCCAGGAGGGAAAAGACAAGGGCGGTTGAGAGGACAACTCAAGTAGAGACCCACGACAAGCACCCTGGTCCCCGCACTCCAAGAGAAAAGGGGCGCCGCAAACGCGCAAGGCGCAGAAGGAGCAGGGAAATGCAAATACTGGGTGGACGAAGCACCCAGGCACCAGCGGCAACCCTCACCGTCTGAAGGAGCCACCGTGCGAACCAAGAGAGATCGGAGCCCCGTACCCCGAAGCTGGGCAAGAAGACAAGACCCGCTGAGGATCAATCAAGAAAGTGACAAGGAGGTGCCAGAGTCACCCTGGACAGAGACCCCGGAAGAAAATACCCGGAAGTACAGGGAGGGGCAGAACCGACAGGCGCCCCAGCAGGCCCCATGTCAAAATAGAGGTGCTGAAACTGCCACGGAACAGCAGAGACAGACAAAATCACCGGAAGTCCCCGAGCAACAGGAAGATGGCTCCAATCCTACAACATGGTCCTAGCATATGTAGGAACACAGACATGAGGACCCCACGACAACAGTGGCGTACTGACATGGGGAAAACGCTGACATCCAAGGACCAGCCGCAAGGGAGGTATGCCCACAGCAGACCAACAGTGCAACATAAGAAAGAAGAACAGAGCGACCCTGCTGTTGCAGCAAAAGGCGCTGGAACCCACAGACAAACACCCACACCCCATCTCCTAACGGTGCCAAACACCAAGGCCGAAGCCACAGACTCAGAAGACAAAGCATGAACGTGGAGCAGAAAAAAGGGCCGACACAGAGTGACCTATAGGAAGAAGGGGAGCAGCCGGACCAGAGATAACTGAGCACCTAAGACAAAGGTGGAAAGGCGGGGAGGCCAATAAACCTCGCCCCCCAGGAGAGAGATAGAGGGAAGCAGAGGGACCGTGAAATGCATCCCTGACAACCCGTGAAGTGTCCGTGGGACACGCTGGGTCAGGTCCACGATACCACGCAGAACAGTGAGGTACTGGAACCCTAGCCCCAAAAACATCCGCCGTGAGACACTCAGCAGAGGAAAAACATGCAGACAACTGTCTGGCTAACTGGTGGGAGTCCCCAAGAGACCGCGAGCCAACCCAGCGGAAAGCTCACACCGTAGTGAGGTTGTGGAAGACCATCGCAGATACACCGGTGATGTTATGTGTAACAAGCGGTGCAGGAAAGCATGCAGACCACTACCTGAATGACAGGTACATGATCAGGAAAGACGAGTTACGTTATCGGCACCTCGCTCAGTAGTGAGGTACGGGAACTCCAGCCCCAGATACATCAGACGTGTGAAGTATGACAGGCGGCGCGGGCAACCATACAGACTACTGACTGGCTCACTGGTATGGGACCATAGCAGGGAAAGAAACACTCCGTCGGACGCCTCACACAATGGTGAGGTGCCGAAGAAGGCAGAGGCACCAGCTGGTTGATGCAGGACAGGCGGAGAAGACAACCCAGCAGACGAATGTCTGGCGTACTGTTATGGGTCCAAAGTAGACAACGATGCATCCCATCGGCACCCCACCAGCAATGAGGTACCGGAACCCAAGCTGCAGACACTCCAGCTGTCTGAAGATCAACAGACAGCGCAGCAGCCATGCAGATCACTGTTTGTTCAACCAGCATGGAGCCACAGAAGACAACCCTCTTACCCTCGGCACTACGCCGAGTAGCGAAGAACCAAAACCCCAGGTGCAGATACATCAGCCATCTGATGTATGACAGGCTGTGTACACAACCATGCAAGCCACAGTCAGGCTTACTGGCCTGGATTCACCGAAAACAATTACGCATGCCATAGGTACCTTACCCGGTAGAGAGGGACTGGAACACCGATGCATGACAGGAAGTGTAGTCAACTATGCAGACCATCGTCTGGCCTACTGACGTGGATCCACAGAAGACATTCATACATACCATTGGTACCTCGCTCAGTAGTGAGGAACCGGACTCCAGGCGCAGATGCATCATCCTGTGACCGGTGATGTAGGAAACCATCCAGACTTACAGGGCCGGGTCCATGTAAGACGTAGTAGTCCTGAAGGCACATCGAGTCAGGTCTCCATACATCGTACCCAGATAACAGAACTGCAGCCCCAGACACCTCAGCAGTAAGACGTGTGAGAAACGGCAGAGGAAACCAGGCAGACCCCTGTCTGGCTTACTGGTATGGGTCTGGAGGACACCTCGGGTCAGTTCTCCCTATACCGCACTCAGCAATGGGGCATCAGAACTGCAGTAACAGATACATTGGCCGTGAAACAAAATGCAAACGGCAGAGGAAACCAAGCAGACCACTGTCTGACTGACTGGTATGGGTCCTGAAGGCACATCGGCAGACCACGATACCGCACCCATCAGTGGGGTAACGGAACTGCAGCCACAGGCATCTCAGCCGTGAGACGTTGGAGAAATGGCAGAGGAAACAAAGCAGACCACTGTCTGGCTTACTGGTATGGGTCCTGAAGACACATCGGTCAGTTCCACATATACCGCACCCAGCAGAGGGGTATCGGAAATGCAGCAACAGTACATCAGTCATGAGACACGTGGCAAGCAGCAGAGAAAATCATGTAGACCATTGTCTGGCCCATCGGTATGGGTCCTGAAGACATACCAGGACAGGCCTCCACACACTGAACCCAGCAGTTGTGCAGACGACTGTCCGGCCCACAGGTATGGGCGAGTCATTCCGTCTAACATCTCGCACAGTAGAGTGGTATCGGTAGGCCAGCCGCTAGAGGAGGGAATTAAGGAACTCAGGACTTCAGGCATGAAAAGTAAACCAAATAAAAGGTAATGCAAGGATAAGCCACAAGAGGGCACCAGAGTACGCCAAATTGTCTGACAAGCTGCAGAATACTTGAACTATCGTATTATTATTATTTCTTTAGATTTTTTTTTTTTTTTTATAACTGTGCATAAATTGCAACAATTTGTCCAAAGGGGACTGAACTCCAGCAGTCAATTTTCCTGAGATGAGGAAAAACAGATAGCGGGCAGCCTCTGAAGCAGCGGCAGCACGGAGCAGTATGCTTAGAAGCGTCTGCTAAGCCGCACAGCCACGAGGCTAAAAGACAGAAAAGCAGCCTGGACAGGAGAAGCTCCCGCCGGGCCGCAGCTTCGGGAGGCTGGTGTAAAAATGGCGCCGCCTCCCGAAAAGGTGGAGGGGGAGGAGCTAAACTCCGCCGGAAGGCACCACTAGATCCTTTAAAACGAAAGCAGCCCAGACAGGAGAAGCTCCCGCCGGGCTGCAGCTTCGTGAGGCCGGTGCACAAAAACAGCGCCGGCTCCCGAAGGGCGGAGGGGGCGGAGCTAAACTCTGCTGCATGGAGCGCAGTGCACCCTGCGAAGTGCTGCCCGCATACAGGCAGAAGGATCCCCTGGAGCAGCGACGGCTCATGGCAACACTGCTGCCAAGCCCCCGCTTGGCTCCAGGAGAAGAGAGTACAAACAAAGCTCCCTCTGGGCTAAAGCCCTGGGAGCTAAAGGAGCGCTGCCGAGCCTAGAGTTGGGGGCGGGGAGGGGGCGGAGCTAGACGCAAAATAGACCCCAGCGCCGCCCATAGGGACCTATAACACTGCACACACTGAACTATTACATTGATCACTGGTTTCTCATAGGAAATCAGTGATCGATGATTCCGCCGCTTGACTGCTCATGCCTGGATCTCAGGCACTGAGCAGTCATTCGGCGATCGGACAGCGAGGAGGCAGGTAGGGATCCTCCAGCTGTCTTGTAAGCTGTTCGGGATGCCGTGATTTCGCCGCGGCTATCCTCCCAAACAGCCCACTGAGCTAACCGGTATGGTTTCACTTCCACTTTAGACGCGGCGTTCAACTTTGAACATTGCGTCTAAAGGGTTAATAGCGCGCGGCCACGGGTCCCGGCCGTTGTCCCGTGGCCCCGCATTATAGATCAGGAGCGGACACATGACGTTCCAGTACGTCATGTGTCCTTAAGGGGTTAAGGCCAAAATGGGCTGTGTCCTTAACCCCTTAAGGACTCAGTTTTTCAGTTTTTGCATTTATGTTTTTTCTTCCTTACCTTTTAAAAATCATAACCCTTTCCACCTAAAAATCCATATTATGGCTTACTTTTTGCACCACAAATTCTTCTTTGCGGTGACATTGGTCATTTTATCCACAAGTCTACGGCGAAATGGGGAAAAAAAATCATTGTGCAACAAAATGTAAGAAAAAACGCCATTTTGTAACTTTTGGGGGCTTCCGTCTCTACACTGTGCATTTTTCAGTATAAATGACACCTTACTTTATCCCGGTGTCCTGTAAGCTGTTCGGGAACTTCATCGCGGCGGTCCGGAACAGCCCAACTGAGCTGCCGGGATACTTTCAGCTTCACTTCAGATGCAGCAGTCAACTTTGATCGCCGCGTCTGAAGGGTTAATACAGTGCATCACTGCGATCGGTGATGTCCTGTATTAGCCGTGGGTCCTGGCCGTTGATGGCCGCCGGGACCAACTCGATATGACGTGGTGTTGACCCCGCATTATATCGTGGGAGCCGGCGCAGGACGTAAATATACGTCCTGCGTCGTTCAGGGGGTTAAAATGGGCACTGTCCCTTAGAAAAATAAAAACTTGACATGTCACAGGGAGATACTGAAAGTTTTAAATCGGTCGGGTCTCAGTGATGTGGCCCATGGAAAACAAGCCCGGAGAAGTGCTATTCACTTCCTGGCTCATAGTGATCTGTGTGTTAAAATGAACAAAAATGAAAAAAGTATTTTTGTCTAATAAGATCTATTACATATGTTACTTAAATTCAGTTGCACTACTGACCTATGCAAAGTTTGTTGAAATAACAGGAAGGCTTTAGGGTCTTATGTATACAAGTTACCAGTAAGATATGGAGAGCTGAATGTGGTAAATGTGGCCATACATTTTACAATGGCCAAACCTCTCGCACTGGAGAAAATTCACCCCTAGGGGTGTTTGACAGCTGCTTATTCCTCCCTCCCGACAGAGAACAAGTGCAGGCTAAGCTGGCCAAACCTGCATGTGTATGGGGGACAGAGTCAGGAGGAATATCTAAGATGTATGGAAAAAATATAGTTCTATAGTGGAAAAGGGAAATCACCCCCTAGGTTAGGAGTAGAAACACTCTACTGCAGTAAGAAGTGAAAACAAAAAAGAACTGTTTTGGGCATTTTAGCAAATTGTATTAACCCCTTAAGGACGAAGGACGTAAATGTACGTCCAGGTGAGGTGGTACTTAACGCACCAGGACGTACATTTACGTCCTAAGCATAACCGCGGGCATCGGAGCGATGCCCGTGTCATGCGCGGCTGATCCCGGCTGCTGATCGCAGCCAGGGACCCGCCGGCAATGGCCGACGCCCGCGATCTCGCGGGTGTCCGCCATTAACCCCTCAGGTGCCGGGATCAATACAGATCCCGGCATCTGCGGCAGTTCGCGATTTAAATGAACGATCGGATCGCCCGCAGCGCTGCGGGGATCCGATCATTCATAACGCCGCACGGAGGTCCCCTCTCCTTCCTCCGTGCGTCTCCCAGCGTCTCCTGCTCTGGTCTGTGATCGAGCAGACCAGAGCAGGAGATGACCGATAATACTGATCTGTTCTATGTCCTATACATAGAACAGATCAGTATTAGCAATCATGGTATTGCTATGAATAGTCCTCTATGGGGACTATTCAAGTGTAAAAAAAATGTAAAAAAATGTAAAAGTAAAAGTAAAAAAAGTGAAAAATCCCCTCCCCCAATAAAAAAGTGAAACGTCCGTTTTTTCCTATTTTACTCCCAAAAAGCGTAAAAACATTTTTTATAGACATATTTGGTATCGCCGCGTGCGTAAATGTCCTAACTATTAAAATAAAATGTTAATGATCCCGTACGGTGAACGGCGTGAACGAAAAAAAAATAAAAAAGTCCAAAATTCCTACTTTTTTAATGCATTTTATTTTTAAAAAAAATTATAAAAAATGTATTAAAAGTTTTTTATATGCAAATGTGGTATCAAAAAAAAGTACAGATCATGGCGCAAAAAATTAGCCCCCATACCGCCACTTATACGGAAAAATAAAAAAGTTAGAGGTCATCAAAATAAAGGGATTATAAACGTACTAATTTGGTTAAAAAGTTTGTGATTTTTTTTAAGCGCAACAATAATATAAAAGTATATAATAATGGGTATCATTGTAATCGTATTGACCCTCAGAATAAAGAACACATGTAATTTTTTCTATAAATTGTACGGCGTGAAAACAAAACCTTCCAAAATTAGCAAAATTGCGTTTTTCGTTTTAATTTCCCCACAAAAATAGTGTTTTTTGGTTGCGCCATACATTTTATGATATAATGAGTTATGTCATTACAAAGGACAACTGGTCGCGCAAAAAACAAGCCCTCATACTAGTCTGTGGATGAAAATATAAAAGAGTTATGATTTTTAGAAGGCGAGGAGGAAAAAATGAAAACGTAAAAATTAAATTGTCTGAGTCCTTAAAGCCAAAATGGGCTGAGTCCTTAAGGGGTTAAAGAGATCCCGGAAAAATGTACATTTTGATGGGTCAACTAAGACTAAGGATTAAAAAATTGTATCCAAAGAAATTTTGTTAAAAAGGGCAAAAATCCTTCACTGTACTAAAACAAGAAAAGCATATACATCTGAATACTTACTTCATAATGTATTTGGCTCTATCAATTGTTTGTGCTTTAACTTTTACAAGCAATGGATGATTATTGTAGGTTTCATTCTTCCACTGTCCATATAGACGATACCTTGAAATAAAAAATATACTGTTATTACTAGAGCGATAATAGCCTTCCATGATAGGAATGATATAAGCAATAATATTAAATCATTTGATGCTATTTTAATGAATATCAAGATCCCAAATCCACTTCATTCCACATTCAGTAGGACTGTTTCAGATGAGTGGCTTATGCTGTATTCATGGGGATATATGCATATAAAAGCATGTGGTGTTTCAAAAGTAGTGCTGGACGGTATTTTGAGAAAAATCTGAATAGCCACATTAAAAACAGACAAAATGCCACAAAATTTGAGGATTCCAGCACCCATTGACTTCAAAAAAAAATTTTGTTAGGTAAAATCACTGTACTGTTTATAGGGTTTGCCTGCTCTTTCACTATGCTCCTGGTATACAGATAATATAGGAGTTGCTCCTCTATTAGTTAAAGAGATTCATTGCATAAAAATAAGCGCTTCCCCTAGAGGACTCATCTTGCCCTTGCATTACGTGGCCAAGCCACAGATTTTAACAGATTTGTTGAAGGTAAAAGAAAATGTTTGAGGAGTTTGGATTGTGTGAGTAAAGAAAGCATAGGGGCATCTGCAAGGTGTCACACAAAAAAGCAAAAATGCAACAGCAGTATATTTATTTAAAAAAAAAAAAAAAAAAAAAAAACACCTAACAAACTAATGTGGATCTTTTAACAACCAGCACCGCTTGAACTTACCTGTATTGGTATGGAAAGGTTTTGATCATGCCCCAAAGTTCTTCAGACAAACACGCATTACAATCCATTAACGTTAATGACGGAAGTAAAACTTGGTCTGTGATGCTTAGAAAACAACTAAACAGGATTTCCTGTAAGTAAATTAAACAATGGATAGATCAAAAGAATTGATAACAAGCCAAGTGATTTCCACATAACTAACCAAAAAGAAAATAAGCAACACGATTCCCATTTTATTGTATGTGATGAAAGGCAGGAAAACATACGGCTTGTCTGATCATCCTACTTGAGTGACTGGAGGATTGCCCCATACACAGAGATTGAAGAGGTCACCTTCTGGACACATTTTATTTACTCTCTCAGTGATCCTAGTGCAATTAAAAGGGGTTGTACAGGGAGTGGGCAAAGGTAATACCTCTAGGTTCCACTTAAGTTTGCCCTCGTCCTGGAGGTATAGTCCTAGAGGGCAAGTTTAGAAAGCGACCATCGCTTGCAGAAGAAACCATGCCTGTATGCAATGTTTAATAGCCATACAGTGTTGTTGATGTTATGGCGATATCGTACAGCTATTGGATATTGCATACAGTTGTGGTTTTGCCCAAATGCAATTTGGTGAACCCCCTCCCACTGGCCTCAGAAGGTATACTTCAGAGAGCACTGTGGAATCTGTTGGCGCTATATAAATAAATAAAAGATGTGGGAAAGACGGAGATGGAGAACTGGAGATCAGAAGATGCAACACCTTTTCTGCTCTCCAGGCAAACTCTTTAGAGGGGTACTTTCTCCCCCCCCTCCCCCCTCTCTCAATGCAAGTCTATGGGAAAGGGGGGGGGGTTATTATTTATTTATTTTTTTACATTTTCACATATCAAGGTGCTTGTATACATTTACTTGAAACAGACATACTGGAACAGATTTATCAAAACTGAAGGAACAACTGTCTTCGTTGTCCATAACGCCAAATCATGGCTCATGTATCATTGCTATGTTAAAGTGAAAGCCAAGCTGTGATTGGTTTCAGGCAGTTTCGCCCTATATGTGCGATGTGTATGCATTTGATCATATGTGAACTAAAGCTTTTCATTAGATTATTCTTTCTGTAGTTTTCTCAGACATTACTGTGTTACAGTAAGGATACACATTTTTGTATTTAAACACCACACTTACCATTTTCTCTTTATCGTCTACTTTATTTGACTCAGACTGAAACTGAGGGAGGGAAAAAAAAACACCAATTATACTATTTGTATGCAATTGTTCTGTAACGCATGACAAGTGAAGCACAAAATCATTTTAAAGCAGAACGATTCATTAATGATTTTGACATTAAACGGAACATAACCACTTGTTCCAAACTAAGTGCGGCACTAAAGGAGTTTTCTTCCGACACTAAATTTACACAGTGCACTAATCTACAGATGAAAATATAAGAATTCCTAGAAGAAAATACAATTCATAACAGATTCCCTAGGGCAGACATGTCACTAAAGAAAGATCAAAATTCACTGAAAAAATATATAAAATTTCAGGAGAGAGACAAAAAAAACTTGAGACATCAAACAGATCATTTTTAATAAATGCTTGTTATGTCTCATGAAACAACAATTCTACATAAACAGTTAAGACAAATGGTGACAGGTCTTCTAAAAATTAGCTGGGTAATCTAACCCAAATATATAGGAGGTAATGTATAAACCTAATGTAAAGATAAAGTGGAGTATCACACCTGTACAGTTCTCATTTTCCTAACCGCCTCGGGACAATTTACATTGTCATGGGCAACTGCTTCAAATCGCTTTTACAAAAGTTTTGATACATTCATCTCTAAGTATTCATGTACTATATATTGTGGGAGGTAAGATGTTGACATAGGTTAAACTTTGGAGCCAACAATTTCATGCAGGGAAAACAGAATGCACATGTATTTGGCAAATCTCCCTCTCTGCAGCATATTAGAAGCAGTTACTTCATACAGCCAACTGCAACCAGATTGTGTGTTTTCCCCCTTATGGTACCCATGAACATGGAATTGCTGTCAGCTGAATATCCCACTCCCTTCATACACATGAACACTTGGCTCACATAAGCATTAATGTGCTCATAATGTGAGGTTAGTCTCTGCCAGACTTGTTATACCATACATCATGTCCATTTCTTTTCCTTTTCCTCTATGGAAACCACATTACAATGGTAAGAATACTGTAAAATCATGCAGATTTTAACCCCTTAAGGACCAGACCAAATTTTAGCATTTTCATTTTTCTTCCTCGCCTTCTAAAAATCATAACTCTCTTATATTTCCATCCCCAGACCCATATGAGGGCTTGTTTTTTGTGTCACCAATTTTACTTTGTAATGAAATCACTTATTTTACCATAAAATGTACGGCGCAACCAAACAAATATTTACGTGGGAAAATTGAAAAGAAAAACTCAATTTAGCAAATTTTGGAAGGTTTTGTTTTCACGCTGTACACTTTACGGTAAAAATGACATGTTTTCTTTATTCTGTGGGTCAATATGATTAAAATGATACCCATGTTATATGCTTTTCTATATTTGTACTGCTTAAAAAAAATCTCAAACCATTTTTACAAAATTTGTATGATTGAAATTGCCCTATTTTGACCACCTATGAAACTTTCAAATTTTTCCGTATATGTGGCGATATGAGGACTCATTTTTTGCGCCATGATCTATAGTTTTTATTAGTACCACTTTTGCTTAGGTTTTACTTTTTATACATTTTTATAAATTTTTGGGGAATAAAATGTGACAAAAAAGTAGCAATTTTGGATGTTTTTTTATATTTACGCCGTTCAACGTTTGGGATAATTAACAATATATTTTAATAGTTCAGACTTTTACGCACACGGCAATACCAAATATGTGTTTTAATTATTTTTTTACGCTTTTTTGGGGGTAAAATGGGAAAAACTGACGTTTTTATTGGGGGAGGGGATTTTTCACATTCTTTTACTCTATTTAAAAAAAAAAAAAAAATTTTTACACTTTTTATGTCCCCATAGGGGACATCAGTTGATTGCTAATACTGTTCAGTGTTATGTATAGGACAGCACACTGATCAGTATTATCGGTGATCTACTGCTCTGGTATGCTCGATCTCAGACCAGAGCAGAAGACCCCGAGAGATGGCCAGAGCCAGGAGAGGGGACCTCCGGCCGCTATGCTGGATGATCGGATCCCAGCGGCAGCGCTGTGGGCGATCCGATCATCCATTCAAAGTACCGCACGGCTGCAGATGCCGTGATCTTTATTGATCACGGCATCTGAGGGGTTAATGGCGGACATCCGCGCGATCGCAGATGTCCGCCATTACCGGCGGGTCCCTGGCTGCCGATAGCAGCCGGGACCTGCCGGGTATGACGCCAGCACCGCTCAGTGCTCGCGATCATGGCGGCGCGTAAATGTACATCATGGAGCGCTAAGTACCACATGACCATGACGTCCATTTACGTCCATTGTCGTTAAGGGGTTAAGGTATTAACAGAATAAGCAACTGCTTATCAGCAATTGGGGAAATAAGTCAAACTAATACAACAGAAAAGTAAAATGTATTCATCACAATAGCAAGTAAAACTGAAGGAAAGGACACAAACCTCTTTCATAAAAGCTTTGCCCAATCTGACAATTTTTGCTAGCAAAATGGGATCATGCGATAGGTATGGTCCAAGGAAACAGAGCATACTGAAAACATCTCTTCTTAAATCATCAAAACATTCCAATGGTTTGGGGGCCTTCTTGCTGCTCAAAGAGAAAACACGAGATCCCTTCGCACCTTTAGGGACTCCCACCCTAGGAAACAACATAAAAATGCATTAAAAACAAAACCTATTAGATATGGAATGAAAAATTTCAATTGTGTGACCAGCTGCATTTATGGTTTAACTAAAAATTGTATTGATCCATTAATGAGATAAAAAAGAAAAATGGAGGCTTATATTAATATGTGCTTTTTAAACTTCTCATTCTTTCATATAACTGCGTTGTTTTTGGGAGGCACAGGTACCATGGGCAGTGACTGCTGCCTCTAGGATTACTGACACTAAACAAAAAAACTAAGCTAATCTAGGCTGGGCGGTATACCGGTTCATACCGAATACGGAAACTTTTGGGCTGCACGATATGAATTTTTCCCGTACCGCAATACCGGTTGGGCCCCTCCCCCTTCAGAATGAATTATCAGCCAAGCGCTGCGCTGTCGAGGAACTAACCATATGTTACCCGCCAGCGCTGTTCTTCACCCCCCCAATTAATCATCAGCCCAGCGGGGTACTACTCACATCTCACCTGCAAACACTGCCCTCCTCCGCACAGGAACTCACTGTACGCCAGTGGTCTTCAACCTGCGGACCACCAGATGTTGCAAAACTACAACTCCCAGCATGCCCGGACAGCCAACGGCCCCCAACAAAGAGGAGGAGGGCAGTGCTTGCGGGTGACATATGCGAGTAGTACCCGGCTGGGCCGATAATCATGTGACCCGCCAGCGCTGTTCTGCTCCTCCCCAATTAATTATCAGCCAAGCGGGGTACTACTCACATATGTCACCCGCAAGCACTGCCCTCCTCCTCTTTGTTGGGGGCCGCCGGCACTGGAACTCCATACTGTACGCCAGTGGTCTCCAACCTGTGTGTTGCAAAACTACAAGGCTGTCCGGGCATGCTGGGAGTTGTAGTTTTGCAACAGCTGGAGGACCGCAGGTTTGAGACCACTGCTGTACGCTGTATCCCTATGCCCGGGCTGCAAAAGATGAACAAAATAAACTTTAACTTACCTACGTCGGCCTAACGCTGGGGACGGGAACGTCGGACAGCAGTCAGCCTATCACCGGCCGGAGCGATGTCCCGCCCCGGTCAGTGATAGGCTGAGCCCACTGTCATGAAAGAAGTCGGCCAGAACTTCTTACATGACAGTGCGTTTAACCTATCACTGGCTGAGGTGGGACAGGCTGTCTGACATTCCAGTCGCAAGGAACAGCGTGAGGCCAATGTAGGCAAGTTAAAGTTTATTTTCTTTATCTTTTGCAGCCCGGGCATAGGGATACAGCGTACAGCAGTGGTCTCAAACCTGCAGACCTCCAGCTGTTGCAAAACTACAACTCCCAGCCGTTGGCTGTCCGGGCATGCTGGGAGATGTAGTTCTGCAACATCTGGAGGTCCGCAGGTTTGGAGACCACTGGTGTACAGCGAGTTCCAGCACCGCCAGCCGCAACAAAGAGGAGGAGGGCAGTGCTTGCGGGTGACATGTGAGTAGTACCCCGCTGGGCTGATGATTTGGGGGGGAGCAGAACAGAGCTGGTGGGTAACATGATTTTGGGGGGGGGAGCAGAACATCGCTCGCGGGTCACATGATGTGGGGGGGTGAAAGAAATACCGTTATATACCTTGGAACCGCCATAAGTTACAAAACTACCGCTACACATATTGGGTCATACTGCCCCGGCTCTAAGCTAATCCATTAGTAGAAAAGCAGGAGGAGGAGCCACATAAAAAAAAAGGAGAAAGATGAACTCTAGAACCAAGTGGTTGCTGTGTTTCCCAATCAGAGGAACAAGATTTTTCAGTGAATTTTTTTAATCTTCTTTGGGGGACACTAGTATCATTAGATGTCAAAAAGCAGTTCCTGAGGTGGGAAAAAAATAAGGAGCTGAACGAGCCATCGCCACCTGCAAAATCTTGCGCCCCAGATCTGCATTGGGATGGGGGGGGGAGGCTCTTTCCACCTGTGCGATCGGATATAATCTCATTCCACTGTTTTCCAAAAAGACCAAAATCAATGAAAGGACTGCTTGAAAGCCAAAAATCACACCTGCCACTCCCTAAGTCAAAGAGAACAACAAATAGCCACAATGTTTACTGCAGCAAAAGCTACACTGCTGGAAGAATTCAGAGAAGCAAAATTCAATGGGGATCAAAAGTTTGGGCACCCCAGGTAAAAATTTGTATTAACGTGCATAAAGAAGCCAAGGAAAGATGGAAAAATCTCCAAAAGGCATCAAATTACAGATTAGACATTGTTATATGTCAACAAAATTTAGATTTTATTTCCATCATTTACAATTTCAAAATAACAAAACAAAAAAATGGCGTCTGCAAAAGTTTGGGCACCCTGCAGTTATTATCTTGTACTGCCCCGTTTGGCAAGTATCACAGCTTGTAAACGCTTTTTGTAGCCCGCCAAGAGTCTCAATTTTTGTTTGAGGTATCTTTGCCCATTCTTCCTTAAAAAAGTCTTCCAGTTCTTTGACATTTCTGGGCCATCTGTCACGTACTGATCTTTTAAGGTCAATCCATAGATTTTCAATTATGTTGAGGTCAGGAGATTGTGAAGGCTATGGCAAAACATTCAGTTTACGCCTCTTGATGTAATCCCCCGTGGATTTCGAGGTGTGCTTAGGATCATTATCCATTTGTAGAAGCCATCCTCTCTTAAACTTCAGCTTTTTCACAGATGGCATCAAGTTAGCATCCAAAATTTGCTGAAATTTTAGTGAATCCATTTTTCCTTCTACTCGTGAGATGTTCCCTGTGCCACTGGCTGCAAAACAACCCCAAAGCATGATTGATCCACCCCCATGCTTAACAGTTGGACAGAGGTTCTTTTCATTAAATTCGGTTTCCCTTCTCCAAACGTACCTTTGCTCATTCTGGACAAAAAGTTCAATTTTAACCTCATCGGTCCACAGAATTTGTTTCCAAAATGCACCAGGCTTGTCTATGTGTTAATTTGCAAAGTTCAAATGCTGATTTTTGTGGTGAGGACGCAGAAGAGGTTTTCTTCTGATGACTCTTCCATGAAGACCATATTTGTACAAGTATCTCTTTATAGTGGAATAGTGTACCACAACTTCAGTGTCTGCCAGATCTTTCTGGAGGGATTGTGCAGTCAAACGTGGGTTTTAAATTGTTTTTCTCACAATCCTGCGAGCTGTTCTGTCTGATATTTTTCTTGGTCTTCCGGACCTTGCTTTAACTGCCACTGTTCCTGATGACTGACATTTCTTAATTACATTCTGAACAGAGGATATTGACATCTGAAAATGTTTTGCTAACTTCTTATAGCCTTCTCCAGCTTTGTGAGTGTCAACTACTATCAGTTTCAGATTTCTAGACAACTGCCTAGAAGAACCCATAGTTCTGGTTGTTAGGGCAAGGTCAGATGAGTCTGGGCATTTAAAACCTTTGAGATTGACATCACCTGGTCTTCCCAGATGATGATTGAGAACAATCCATGACACTGGCAGGTCTGAGCTTTGCAAAGGGGGCAGTGCATGCTATAAGTTCTGTAGGGTGCCCAAACTTTTGCAGACGCCATTTTTTTGTTTTCTGTTATAAAATCTAACTTTTGTTGACATATTATACGAATGTCTAATCTGTAATTTGATGCCTTTTGGAGATTTTTTCCATCTTTCCTTGGCTTCTTTATGCACATTAATACAAATTTTTACCTGGGATGCCAAAACTTTTGATCCCCACTGTATAGGTATTGTCTAACATTGTGGATCTGTAGGACAAGATATGTAAGGTGCTAACCTAGAGCACCAGAAAGAATGCAGACTTGTGCAGTTACTTTAACTAGGTGAAAACTGCTTTGAAAACACAAGGAGATAAAAGGTTGAGAGGAAAGCAGTGCAATTAGCCCTAAATGCCGATCTGTCAACAGCTCAAATGAGTCTGAATCTAAAGAGTCTGTAAGAGATGCAGAACTGGCCAATGGAAAGGTGGTAGACTTAGACAGATGGAAGACTGAAGGTCAAGAGAAGGAGATGCTGACCGTTCAGAAATTTGATATGGAAAAAATGGATAAAGGATATGCTGACCCCACTCACCATGCAGTGAGGAGATTAGAGGCACTGGTTGCATTTAAGGGGTTTTAAGTATCCACTGGGCCTAATATGTAGAAATAAAAACCTAAGTACCACTTGTCTGTGTCCGCCTCCTTCTGACATTAGCCTAAAATGGATTAGCTTAGAGCCAGTGAACAGGCAGAGCCTGTTAAGAGGAACATACTCAGTTTTTGTCCTCAGCATCAGCCTCCTAGTGGCAGCAGCCTATACCCATGGTACTGGTCTGCCCTAATAGGACACTCAAGAAAAATAATTTATACATATTGACAATAAGCCTAATAGACAATTAAATATTCAATTGAAAATATAATTAAAAAAAAAAAAAATACACTCATTCCAAATTTACAATTTTTTAGCATCTAAAACTAGATGAATAATGTACATACCTTCTATACAAGTGCTCTATAGTGACATGGATAAGGTGACACAGTGCTAATGCGATAGGCTTATGTGATGTGGCATAGAATGGAGGCATTTGATCCATAATGTTTTGAGCATGCTGCCAGTCCCCAATCTTTAGCAGTGCTTCAAGCAATCCAAGCTTCTGGTTGTCCGGTGCCTAAAAAGATATCAATCAAAATGTGAGCATGCAAAAGAAGAAGTTGCCATGACAGCTGTCTTAAACACAACACAATAGTCACAACTGGAAAAAAATAGGTTGCAGCCCACTTATAACTAGAAGAATTGACTTCCGGTTCCGGCGCGGCCGATGTGAGTCGCAACTCAGAAGGGCTCCCGCTCCCCGCCGCTAAGTACCGGCATTGTAGCTGGCCCCCAGTAACGGATCGCGCATTGGGAGCTTCAGTTACTTACAGGCAATCCCCCGGAGCGCCGCGATGGAAAAATACATACAGTGGAGCAGCCAGCAGCAGACCGCGGCCTCTGCTCTCCCCGCTGTCTCATGCGACATGTCTAAAATGGCCACCGGGCCCGCGAAAGCGAATGTAACCGCTGCCACCAGTGAAGCATTGCGATCATTGGTGGCGGAGAGCATGGGACTCCCCGCACCGGAGCCTGCCTGTCACCCGGCGGCAGGGATAATAAGACCCCCGTTGGCTGACACAATAAAGCCACAGGGGGCTGAAACAAGACAGCCCCGCCCCAGGCGGCCAGAGGGAATCAGCCACTGCCATCACAGACATCTCAGGCAGAGGGGTATGAGGATGCTATGGACACCAGCATACCTGCAGCACAGACAGACAAGGCTCTCTAAATCAGGAACATCAGCAGGTCAGTGCTCAACTCACAAAGGAGAGACCTCAATTGTTAGAACCAGCTCCCCATGCCTCACAAGGTGCTACTTTGCATATTGATTACCAGCAACTGGCTGCTGAAATGGTGCAGAGGCTTGCCCCTAATGTGCAACACATTGTGGAGGATGTCCTGAAAGCTGCATTACAAAATCTACAGTTAGAAGTTCAGGATCATTCCAACAGACTGCAAGGGGTAGAACAAAGGGTGTCCCAATTTGAGGATACAGACACGGTCACGTCTAGGAAATTACGTAACGCAGAATTAGAAATTACCAGGATGAGTGAAAAACTTGAAGACCTTGAAAATAGGTCCTGTAGGAATAATCTGAGGATTGTGGGAGTTAAAGAGGCGGTTGCGACCCAGGATCTACAGAGATTTTCCGAGAGGGCCCTTCACAAAGCTTTGGGACTCTCTCATCCGTGCCGTGTGGAAAGGGCACACAGAATTGGGACTGCTCCGGCTTCCTCACTTGATGGGCAGGCGTCCTTTGCTCACCGTCCACGCCAAGTCATATTGAAATTTTTGGACTTTAACAATAAAGTGGAAATCCTGCAAGCGTACAGGCGTTTGTCACAGCCTCTGATCGTGCAAAACATGCGCCTTTTATTATTAGAGGACTTTTCTGTAGAAGTAGCTAAACAGAGAAGGGCGTTTAGCGCCATTTGTACATCCGTCTTTAACCCCTTAAGGACTCAGCCCATTTGGACCTTAAGGACTAAGACAATTTTTTTTTAAGTTTTCGTTTTTTCCTCCTCCCCTTCAAAAAAATCATAACTTTTATATTTTCATCCACAGTCTAGTATAAGGGTTGTATTTTGCGGGACCAGTTGTCCGATGTAATGCCATCACTCACTTTAAAATAAAATGTATGGCGCAACCCAAAAAATACTATTTGTGTGGGGAAATTAAAAGGAAAACCGCAATTTTGCAAATTTTGGAAGGTTTTGTTTTCACGCCGTATAATTTATGGTAAAAATTATGTGTTTTTTATTCTCTGGGTCAATACGATTAAAATGATACCCATGATTATACACTTTTCTATTACTGTTGCGCTTAAAAAATAAAAATCTGCAAACTTTTTAACCAAATTAGTACGTTAAAAATCCCCCTATTTTGAAGACCTATAACTTTTTCATTTTTTCGTATAAGCGGTGGTATGAGGGCTAATTTTTTGCACCGTGATCTGTACTTTATTAATATCATATTTGATTATACAAAACTTTAAATTTTTTATAAATTTTTTTTTTTTATAAAAAGCAGCTATTTTGAACTTTTTTTTTTTACGCTCACCGTACGGGATCATTTACATTTTATTTTAATAGTTCCGATATTTATGCACGCGGCGATACCAAATATGTATAAAAAATTTATTTTTATTTTTTTTACACTTTTTGGGGGTAAAATAGGGAAAATGGGACAATTTACGTTTTTATTGAGGGAGGGGGTTTTTCACATTTTTTTAACTTTTATTTTTAAACTCTTATAGTCCCCATAGGAGACTATTTATAGCAACCATTCGATTGCTAATGCTGTTCAGTGCTATGTATAGGACACAGCACTGATCAGCATTATTGGTCATCTTCTGCTCTGGTCTGCGGGAAGGCAGATCAGAGCAGAAGACTCCCGGAAGGCAGCGGAGCCAGGTGAGGGGACCTCCGTCTGCCGTGCAGAATGATCGGATCGCCGCGATGCGTTAAGTACCACATCACCAGGACGTACATTTACGTCATGCGTCGTTAAGGGGTTAAAGCTCACTATCTCTTTCAACTTCAATACCCAGAAAATATGAGACTCTTCCATAATGATGGCACAATTTCGGTCTTTTATTGTTCTAGTATGCCATACATTGAATGCCTATTATACACAGCACCATACACTGACATGTTAATTGCAGATGGCGGGGGGGGGGGGGGGGCGAGGAACGTGTCACCTTTTAACCTCTTGCTGAGGAATTCTTATTCACTAAATGGTATTCAAGTAACTCTCCTGCTATGGGTCAGTTTACCAAGCCTTGTATAGTTAATGGTTAATGTCATTACGTGGAATGTTAAAGGCTTGAGGTCTCCTCATAAAAAGGAGACTTTTTTTTTTTACGCCCCCTCAAACGATTTCATCCGGATATAGTGCTTCTCCAAGACACTAATTTGTCTGAAGTTGACTTCTTTAGAATGCATCAGCAACGGGTGGGACATGTTTTTGGCTCTCCTGTGGTCCTAATCCTGATACATAAATCTTTTGCTTTTACACTTAAATCGCATACGTCGGACGACAAAAGGTAGAATTTCCAACATATTGCTAGAACACAATGGGGAATTACTGAGTGTATACAATATCTATGCCCCTAATGGGGAAAACTGTTCATTTTTCAATGACCTTAGCACACGATTGCAGGAAGATACTACTCCAGGGAAGATACTAGGGGGAGACCGGAACACAGTACTTGACCCGCTGACTGACAGAAAACTTTCGACCCCTCCAGACTTCTTCCATCAGACCTCGAGACTGCGTTCTCCCCTCATTCCTGGAACAAACAGGTCTATTTGACGTATGGAGGGGGACACACTCGGACACCAGGGAGTTTACCCATTTCTCCAACGCCCACAACTCTTGGTCGAGACTGGATTATTTTCTGGCCAGTCCGATGATTGGTCAGAGAGCGGTGACTGTGGAGGTTGGAGAACTGGCATTGTCTGATCATACTCCCCTATCCCTACAACTGTCTCCATCTTACCCCAAAGGTACGGACATTCTATGGAAATTTCCTTCTCTTTTACTAAAAGAGGACACATTTTTGGAACAATTACGGGCTTGGTGGTTGGAGTTTAAGGTCACAAATACAGAACATAGTGAAGACCCGATCCTGTTTTGGGAGACTGGAAAAACTGTTTTGAGAGGTAGAATAATGGCTAATGTGACAGCTTGGAAACGCACTGCATTGACACAACTCAAGGTAACTAGTGACAAACTGAGGACTGCCTATAGCCAATTCCTAACCTCCACATGAGAGATGCATAGAATGGCATGGAGGGAGGCGAGAACTCAATACGAGCTTTGGTGCGATAGAAAAGAGCGTCTTAAACTTTCTCAATTTGAGGTGGATCTTTTCCGCCACGGAAATAAAGCGGGTAGATTGATGGCGTGCCTAGCAAAAGGTAAACAGCCACCTTGTCATATTACAACTTTGAGAGACTCCTCGAACACGCTCCATTCAGATCCCCATTTGGTGAACAAGATTTTGGCAAATTATTACACTAAACTGTACTATAGAGCAAGTATGTGTCAGCTCACCCTCCGCTGTTAGCGCACGGACTGGCGTGGACTTCGCCCAGGCAATAGTAGAGAAAAAAGTAGTCCAGCGCTCGACTCGGGAAAAAGACTTTATTTAGGTCCACAAGAGAACATACAGGAACACGGACGGGTGACGCGTTTTGGCTTGCGTCAGCAAGCCTTAGTCATACACAAGGAACATCACAAAGGATTCACTTATATAGGGGGTGGCCAGGTGAAATACTCCTGGATCCGATTGCTGGTAATTAGCCACACCCCCACATACTCACAGTGCAACAAATACAAAGGGAAACTGTTTAAAATCATATGTCTGTGTTCAGACACAATAGTCTGCTCCTTGATTTATGTTACTTTCTAGCGTTAATATACCTCTTTGGCTTTTATTTATCCTACAGTACTTCATATAGTTCTTTCTCCTGCTTGACCTGTAGGTAAAACACTATTTTTCCGCATATAATAGTATATATGGTATATCCCTACAGGGTTGCAGTTACCACTGATTTATAGCAGTACGAGATTGAATATATTGTGCATATAAATGTAACAATTAACTTTTTTACTTTTTCTTAAAGTGAACTATACTATATGTTTTATATTGTGTCTGAACACAGACATATGATTTTAAACAGTTTCCCTTTGTATTTGTTGCACTGTGAGTATGTGGGGGTGTGGCTAATTACCAGCAATCGGATCCAGGAGTATTTCACCTGGCCACCCCCTATATAAGTGAATCCTTTGTGATGCTCCTTGTGTATGACTGAGGCTTGCTGACACAAGCCAAAACACGTCACCCGTCCGTGTTCCT
Source organism: Hyla sarda (assembly GCF_029499605.1). NCBI lineage: Eukaryota > Metazoa > Chordata > Amphibia > Anura > Hylidae > Hyla > Hyla sarda. The sequence continues at coordinate 92,045,400 of NC_079197.1, forward strand.
GTATGTTCTCTTGTGGACCTAAATAAAGTCTTGTTCCCGAGTCGAGCACTGGACTACTTTTTTCTCTACTAAACTGTACTGTATTCGGATTCTCCCTCCGATTTACCTGCAGGGGAAGCGTTTTTTGAGGGGCATAGAGCTCCCTGCCCTTTTGGATGATCAGAGGGAAGCCTTGAATGCGCCAGCATCAGAGTTAGAAATTGCTGATGTGATCGGCCATTTACAAAACGGTAAAGCTCCAGGCCCAGACGGGTATACTTGGGAATTTTATAAAGCCCTTTGCCCACAAATTTCCCCAGTTTTAGTCGAAGTGTTTAAAGAATACATGTCCTCAAGATCCTTGTCCCCGGGGTGCCACACTGGCATATATTTAAGTATTACCAAAACCAGGGAGGGACTCAATGGATCCAGGATCCTACTGTCCGATTTCCCTTATCAATCAGGATATCAAACTTTTATCCAAAATCCTAGCGAACAGACTTTCTAGATTCATGCCGGCTCTGATCGGCTCTCACCAAGTTGGCTTCATAAGACATCGTTCGGCCACCATGAATCTTAGAACGGTTTTAATGGTATTGGATAGACTTCAGCATCAGCCCCTGCCAACTGACCGCCCAGCTTTGTTAGCCATTGACGCCGAAAAGGCCTTTGATAACGTCAGATGGGACTGGTGCTGGATAAGGTGGGTCTTCGAGGAGCTTTTCGCACATATCTTAATGGAGTATATAGGAACCCAGTAGCAAGAGTTTATACCCCTGGGATTCTTTCAGCACCCATCTATTTAGCCAGAGGTACTAGACAAGGATGCCCTCTTTCGCCCCTTCTCTTTGACCTGGCTATTGAACCTCTGGCACGTCATTTACTCACTTCGCAGGTGTATTCAGGTATTAGAGTGGGGGACAAAGAGGTCAAACTGACGATGTTTGCAGATGATGTTCTACTTTTTATTAATTAACCAGATACCTCACTGGGTAATATTCTTAACTGCTTACACTCCTTCTGAGAATTTTCGGGATATAAAATCAATTTGCACAAATTTTAACTGCTACCATTGGGGAGAACACGACCGAATTGGCTACCAGGGGTGGCTGGCTTGGGGGTCAAGTTGGCAAACCCTTGTGTTACATATCTAGGAATCAGGGTGGGAAAAACACCTGATTCGATCTATTCTCTTTATTATCCCCCCTTGATAACTAAAATTAAGACGGAACTAGCTCTCTGGAAGGGTATCCCACTCAACTTTATGGGTAGATGCCATCTCAAAATGGTTAGTTTCGCTAGACACCTATACCCCTTACAGACACTCCCCTTATTGATTAAACATACTGACATTCGGTCACTAAATTCGGCCTTTACTAAATTCATTTGGGCAGGTAAAAGACCGAGAATAGCACGGACCAAATTAATGCTGTGTAAACAGGAAGGAGGCCTGAACTTTCCGAATATAAGAGGATACAACTTGGCGTGTCTGTGCGTTTTGTAATAGATTGGATACATGGGACTTCCTTCCATGCCATCACTGATCTAGAGAGGGAACTGGCGACTCCATGGAACCTGACAGTGTTACTTCATACCTCTTTCTACAAATTACCTCCCCGAGTGAAAAGCTTGATACTATTGAGAGAAACGGGTGGTGTTATGAAGGGAAGTAAGGAAACTAAACTACCATTTTTGATATCCAAACACCTCCCTCTTGCGAGCCATCCCGAATTCTCACAGGCTACGCCGCCACATGTTTGGGCCTTATGGGCGTCAAAGGGTCTGACGACAACTCGCCAATTAATATGTTTTTTCAATTGTTTCATTGAAAAAACATAAAATACATAAATAAAATATACCTTTAAGGGGGATATTTGTCGGTTTATTTATTCATCTATTATATGAGGATGATGTAACTAGTGATGTATTTGTAGTTATGTATTGTAATTGGTTAATTTATTCACCACATCCCAAAAAAATTGAAGAAAATGTAAAAATAAAAAAACTGTAAATTTTCTTCTATGTAAATTGTATGCAAATATGCGATTATGTTACTACTGATCATGTGATCAGCTGTATATATTGCCGCACTTTTAGTTCTATGCATGTGAGGAAGAGGACGGAGCGTCCTTGAAACGCGTTACATGTCAAAAAAGATTTCAAAAGAATTACCGAATACTTACCTTGGTTGTGGACAGCGCTAAAATATCCCTTCTATCTGTGCACCAAAAAAGTGCATAATCTTCTCATTTAGGAGAGGGGAATAATCCTCTATCAGACAATTCTGATGGCTTATGCCCACAGAAACAAATATCAGACATGTTGAAATACAATATGCTCAACCATGCAATATATTGCTGGCGCAAAACAGCAGACACTTGGCTTATTTATACGTTCAGCTTTAAAAGGCTATTTTCCCTTCATCAAGTTATATAAAACTTACGGATCGGTGGGGATCCAACCACAAACCCCCAGACCACCATAACATTAGAGCCTTAAATTAATAAAGTGGGCCACACTTTGCGCTCATGCACGGCTCATTCATTCAGGGCTCTAATGTTAGAGATGAAATACAGGTCTGAAAGCTGAGCCCTGTACATTAAAGGGGTACTCCAGTGGAAAACTATTCTTTCTAATCAACTGGTACCAAAAAAGTTAAACAGATTTGTAAATTACTTCTATTTAAAATCCTTAATCCTGCCAGTACTTATCAGCTGTTGTATGCTCCACAGTAAGTTGTGTAGTTATTTTTCTGTCTGACCACAGTGCTCTCTGCTGCCACCTCTGCCTGTGTCAGGAACTGTCCAGTGTAGGAACAAATCCAAATAGTAAACCTATCCTGCTCTGGACAGTTCCTGACAGTCAGACAGATGTGGCAGCAGAGAGCACTGTGGTCAGACAGAAAAATAACTACAACTTACTCTGTAGTATACAGCAGCTGATAAGTACTGGAAGGATTAAGATTTTTACGTAGAAGTAATTTACAAATCTGTAACTTTCTGGCACCAGTTTATTAGAAAGAAAAAAAATAGTCTTCCACAGGAGTACCCCTTTGAGGGTGAGTTCACACGCTCGTAACTAGCTGTGGGAGATCCGCAACAGGTTATGCTACAATTCTCTTCAATAGGTCCGCTGGCAGTCTGTAAATCTGATTCTATTGTGAACTGTCTTCGGGCCCATACAAGCGAATATTAGCGCAACTTGAAGTGGATTTCCTGCTACAAGAAACCGCTGCTAGTTACGAGCATGTGAAAGTATCCGAAACATGTAGGGTTGTGTGGAGAAGAAGGAGCTGCTGCTGCAGTTCAGCACCACAGTTTCCCTTTCCAGCTGCTAACAAAAAAAAAAAGACACTTTTATAAAAGTTTGCAAACAGTGATAAGGAAAACAAAGAGTTAATGTTAATTTTATTCCCCTGGCACCATTTTGCAGTGATCTGCAGCCCTATACCTGGTACAGAGCTGGCAGATTCCTTTTAAATTGGCAATAAATTCTGTCAGGATATATTTCTTTATCCAAGAAACATCTGAACACTTTCCAAACTAATTACGCGAACTTTCCTGAAAAGTAAAGAGGGCATCAAAATAACATGTCAGCACAAGTAATAAATATGCTGGAATGTTTATAAATGATTAACTTTCTTTGTAAGTTAATAATTTTACCACTGAGCATATAATCAAATTATGCTGCTTTCAACAATAAAATATGAATTAGAATTTGGGTTCTGCTCATTTGTGCTGCCTCTTGAGTATCGTTCTGCAATTTTATTTACATTCACGGCACTAAACTAAACAAACCATGAAATCATTTTGCACAATCCAATTTAAAAGAAAACTTAAGGAAAAGTATCAGAATAATACCAAGAACATAAAACACTACAGGCAAATGGAATGTGTATAATTGAGTTTTTGTTTGCATATAATGGTTATCATTAACAAGACAACCAAAAGAAAAGCGAATGAGTGACACTCAGCATTAAGCAGAAAGGACAGTTTCGCAATTACCGCAACGTTTCAGAACAGTTCATATTTGTATGAGAGAGTAACTATTACAAAATCATATTTCTCATGCCTTTTACCAGACCATGTGCAAACGACAGATACAGTAAGAATAATGCAGGGGCACCTTAGGAGGTCTGGGAACCGTTTTAAAAGGGTTTTGTTGCAGTTTATGAAGCCAAAGAAAAAAAATTGTCTAATGCCCACTCCCCAGCATTATATTTCTAGACTCTCTAGAGTATAGTTTGTTAGACCCCACCTTAGTTGCATGCATACACTATACCAGGGGTCCTCAAACTTTTTAAACAGGGGGCCAGTTCACGGTCCCTCAGACCGTTGGAGGGCCGGAGTTAAAAAAAAAAAAAAAAAAAGAACAAATTCCTATGAACACTGCATATATCATATTGAAGTGAAGAAAACAAAACAGGAATAAACACAATATTTAAAATGAAGAACAAGTAAAGTTAAAATGGGTTGTGCGCTGCCCTGCAGTTCGGAGCTCCACTCACAGCATTCAGAAGTTCATTACTCCGAACGCTGTGTGCGGGCTTCAGTGTTTGCGGCCGCCGGGCGTGACTTCACGCCCGGCCCCTCTACCAAAGTCTATGGGAAGGGGGCGTGACAGCAGTCGCGCCCCCTTCCCATAGAATTTCGTTGAGGGGGCGGGCGTGACGTCTCGCCCGGCGGCTGCAAACACGGAAGCCCGCACACAGCGTTCGGAGTAATGAACTTCCGGACACTGTGAGCGGAGCTCCGAACTGCAGGGCAGCGCACAACCCCCTTTAAATCAAACTTACCAGTATTTCAATGGGAACTGGGTAGTCCCCCTCACATTAGGTGCCAACATATATTTGTGTATGGGCACCTCTGGGTGGCTAGAGTTGCACTTTCAGTAAGATTGCTGTCAACTGCATCAATATTGCAGCCCCCAAGGAAAGGTTTTGGCAGTGGAAATATATCTCATTTTTTTTTAATAATATTTACTAAAATACATTGATGTATATGTAAATAATAATGCATTTCTTAGTTTTATGTTTTTGAGTTTATTACTTGGAGAGCGAAAAAAAAAAAAAAAAAAAAAGTTGTTTTACTGGGCGCTGCCATATAATAGCAACTGTGTTCTGTGTCACTGTATCAATACGGAAATGTAGAAAATTATTCCTCTGAATAAAGGCGCTTCTCCCGATGGATGTATTATGGATATTTTATTGCAACGCGTTTCAATCCCAAACTGGTTAAATAGAGAAAAAAAGCTACACTGAAAAAAATAGCAGCACACCAAATATATGATTTTAGAAATACAAAAATTCTCCTTATTGCACAAATAACACAGTTAAATATCATAAGACAAAGCACAACAAAAGGCTCAAAGCACAACAAAAGAGGAGAGGCCATGAACCCCCTCCTCTAAAAGCACCTGTCCTGAAGTATAATACAAAGGATAGTAACTTAACCCCAGTCTGCATACAGCACAGTCCTCCTTAATAATAAACATCAATAAGAATACCACTAATACACCTGGCTAGGAAGCTGCCAGACTATTGAAGTGCAGAAAGTGTACAATACCAACAATATACCACCATAGATGAGGCAGGCGAGTCAGACTGGAGGACATCCAAAGATAGAAAATAGTGTGGTCAGGACAGGGTCATAGAACTGGGACCTTCATCAGGCATACAGTACACAAGACATAGGACAGGTTATATAAATGACGTGATGACCCTTCCGGATCACCGGTAAACGGCTGTGTGCAAAATTGCAGGTAGACGTGCAAGTAATGAAAGTGCTACATGCAGAAGAATAAATGTCAACAAAATGAAAATAAAAAACAGTTACAAATCAATATAGAAAATCTGCTAGTTTAAAAATACACATATAAAAAAAAAAATGCATGAATCGGTGAAATCGCTAAACTGCAACGCTAATTCAATCCTACACCAGTAGATGTCGATGTTTATAGAACATTTCGTGATTCAGTTTTTATCACATTTCATTCAGTGTACAGTAGCCCCTACATAGTAGCATATGCCTTTTCAATTTGCGTATCTTTTCTGCATAATCATAATGGTTTTTCAATTGCATATCAAACATTCCATCACTTATTTTATAATTTCCTCTCTTGTGCCATCTATTTATTTTCACATCAAATGCATCCTATTCCATACCATACTTCTATTTTGCGGTCGGACCTCGGAGTGTGTATCTGCACGGCCGTATCACATCCTACAACCCTGTCGTTCATGCTCCAGTTTTGGTATATTATACAGCCATCTAGTGGTTTCTTGTTGCACTGAGCGTGTATGAACTCTAATGCAACACTGCCATCTACTGGTGGAGGATTGAATTAGCTTTGCAGATTAGCTATATTTTTAACTGCATGTTTTTTATTTTCATTTTGTTTAAATTTTTTCTTCTGCATGTAGCACTTTCGTTACTTGCACGTCTACCTGCAATTTTGCACACCGCCGTTTACCGGTGATCCGGAAGTGGTCATCACGTCATGTATATAACCTGTCTATGTCTTGTGTACTGTATGCCTGATGAAGATCCCTGTTATGAATATTTTATTGCAATGCATTTCAATCCCTAATATATCCATCAGGAGAAGCGCCTTTATTCAGAGGAATCATTTTCTACATTTCCGTATTGTTCCTTTAGCAGATTGACCGATGTCACCCCCGGGAGTTCTTCATGGCTGCTTTCTTGCACATTTCCCTCTAGATGCTACTGTAGGTGTTGCACCCCGAGCGCAACACCTAGGAGTAAGGACCCTAAAGTAATTTTTTACTCAATTTGCACCTCCAAACGGTCCTCAATAGGGGCGCGCCGTGTTTTTTTACTTTACTTATAGCTGTGTCACTGTATGACAGATGCTTTACAGAACACGTAGGGAATGGGAGACATTGTATGGCCCCTGACCTTATTTCCTTTGCAAGAGCCATACTAGCAGTGACATGCACAATTCCCTCTGATCCTGTGGGATCATTCTGGAGACTGAAAGCAATTGCCATGTATTATCAATGATGACTTCCAGAAGCAGCTTCCAGGCCATGGCAGAATAGCACATCACTGATGTCCTGTGATCAGTCTCATGCAAACTTGCATTTCCACGCACAAAAAACTGTCACCAAAGCAGCGTTTCCCAACCAGTGTGCCTCCAGCTTTTGCAAAATTACAACTCCCAGCATGCCTGGACAGCCGTTGGCTGTCCGGGCATGCTGGGAGTTGTAGTTTTGCAACAGCTGGAGGCACACCGGTTGGGAAACACAGCAACAAAGACTCAACAGCTCCGCTTCCACATGCAGAAAGTCTTTCCTCAGCCCAGAGGAATGCCAAGAGTCTTCACTTCATCATTATCTGTACAGGTCATGGATAATCCAATGGACTTTTACCATTTCATCAGTGATATCAGTGATCTTCAGGTCCGGAATAACAATCAGCCCATTAGTCAGGTGTGGTATGGACAATGGAAAATGAGGAATCAGTGTGATAAGGGGAAGCAAGGCAGAAGAACAAGGCTACTTTGATATGCACAAAGTGCATGGAGGCACTCAATGGCCACTAAGCGAACATCTCCCCTGAGGAACATGTACAAAGCTCCTGAGGTATTGAGGTCAGCTGGAGGACTGTCACCCTTAAGTCCCTTTACTTATAGGCTACCTTTGGGTAACCAGAAAAAAAAAACGTTATTTTCCCATATACCCTATTTAGGTGTTAAAAGTGCAATAATTATTATTATTATTATTCCGCACATTGAACTTGTTTAACAGTCACCATCAGCCATATTGTCCTGGTTATGATAATTGACTTAACCAACCGGTCTAATAATATGTATCACTCTGTGCAATACAAGGTGCCTGCAGGAACCCCTGTATTTTTCTGATAACAGGAAAATGGCATCTGTGTTAAAACCTTAAAGGCCCTCCTCGACAACGCTACTTTAGTGAAACATGTTAAGAGGCATTTGCCTCTTGACATCGCTACTTTGGTAGTGAAACATGTTGATTTCCCCCCATATGTTACATTTCCCAACCCCCCCCCCCCCCCCCATATATCACATTCAATTTTCCCGGAGGGGGGCTATATCCCTATATCGCAAAAAGCAAAAATCGTGCAGCCATACACATACATACATATATATATATATATATATATATATATATATATCAGAAATCAATACAGAAATTTCTCCCATAATCTGCTTAGAATCACACTTTACAAATAACAAAGGGGAATCAGAATCCTCTACATCTAAAAAGGATAGAGGATCTTTACCACCAACATAAAAGGGGAGAGTTCATTGCCCATCATCTGGGCAGAGGTCATTGTCCAGGGAAAAAGAGGACGTGAGCCATGAAAATTGCAAAATTTCATATTTAAAAAAAATGTAGACAGTAAAATAAATATAAAAAAGACCACCACCAAAAAAATAAAAATACATTAAAATAAATGTTCAGGAATCAGAAACATACCTTTTCTGTTTTTTCTTCATCTTTTTCTTTTTCCTTGTCTTTATCCTCTGACTTTTCAGATGAAAGGACCACCATTGTCAACTTTCTTGCAATCTGTTTTGCTTCCATAACTTCCCTTTTGTGTTCTTCAAGAATGCTGTTATCTAATGGCAGAAGCTAGAAATAAAAACATAATATATTAATTGTAAAGTGTATTTTTAGATTATTGTAAATACAGTAGAGAAGAGTTAAAAGTAAATTATTCGACAATGATTTATAACACTATATCTGACAAAACTGTAACAAGGAAGAACCTTACATGTACATAAAGGTCATCCAAATCAATTAAATTCTGTTGTAAAAGAATTGCAGCAACTCTGTACAAAGAAGTAGGGGTCTCTCCATTAGGCTCCTGCAAAGACAGATAGTCCGTATGAACATAAAATGGCCAAGTCACTCTTTCCACTTAAAGATTTTCCAGTAACAAAAATACTTTACCTGGTAAAACTTGAATTTAAATCCAAGGATGTGGCAGAGCGTCTGTAGTTCACACATGCCCATATAAGATTCAATTAATGGTACAAAAAAATCGTCATGCTGTGGTCTGCATTCATATACTTCCAGGATAATATCCAATACTCTATTTGGATCCAAGTTGAAACATCCTAATGAAAAACATTTCATTCTGCTTAAAAGATATCTCAATAAGTTTGTAGAGAGTTTTAAAAGGGGTGCTCCGCCCCTAGACATCTTATCCCCTATACAAAGCGGTCCCGCCACTGGGACCCCCTCCCCCCGCGATCTCCCTGCAGCACCTGGCATTCGTTTTACAGTTTCTTGATATGTCTAACATTTCTGAGATGAGGGTTTATAGTTTTTTCGGACAATTTAGGGAATATTCAGATGGGTGTAAACCTAATTTAAATAATGGGAGTGACATGCGGGATTATACAGTCAGTGTATTAGTATTAGGCATACACTCCCCTAAATCTCTCAATGTAAAAAACATTTACACCCCGACTGTATAAGCCGGCATATGACTGATATACACTTTCAATATTAAAACGAAGTCCACGACTATCTGACTATTGCCTGAACTGTTAGACAAACTAAACCATCATATCTTGAGAACTGGAGGGTGTATAAAAAAAAAAAAACTGTACAAAAAGGTGTGTGATCAGGGCATCCTACACCAGTGTTACCCAAACAGGGAGCCTCCAGCTGTTTCAAAACAACAACTGCCAGAATGCGCGAAAAGCCTTTGACTGTCCAGGCATGATAAGAGTTGTGGTTTGGCAACAGCTGGGGGCTCCCTGTTTGAAAAACACTGCCCTACATTTAATAAAAACACGGCATTACCCAAAAACTCCAATATACAAAGCTAAAAATTAAGTTGGAAAGGTTTTGTTTATATTTTGTTTCATAATTCACTCTAGACTTGGAAGATTAAACTTCAGAAAACATTTTTTTAAAGCACAGAGAAAAAACTTGTGACACCATTCAAATGAAGATAAGTAAGCCTAGCTATAAGGATTTACTATAAATTATTTCATATATCTATAGACAGATTGATAAGGATATTGAATTTTAAAAGCAGTCATACACAGACTGTAATTTACAGAAAGCATACAAATAAAACATTAGCCATAACAGTTCATAAAGAATAAAGTACATTACGAAACCTGCCATACCAATAAGAGATTTGATATTTTCCAGGATTAAATCACTTGCTATACTCCCCGACAGATCTTGTCCAAGCTCTGAAATTAATTTAGCATATCCTTCATTCTCTTCTCTTAATAAATTGAATTTTTGCTGTTTATAACTGCAATGGAAAAAAAAGGTCTTTTTATTTCTGTAAATCTTAGGTCCAGAGAGAATGTACAGTCACAGTAGGAATCCAATTGTAAAGAAACTAAAAAGGACAAAAAGGAACAACTAAAACACAAAAAGCGCCTTTGAATGCACAGCGTGCCAAGCACTATGAATGCTGATCTGTCTGTCCCATCTGCTGAAAGGCGCTTACAGGGGCATTACCAGGCAATCAGATGACATTTGCCCATGGAGACTGTGTTGTAAACACCAGAAAACAACAGACCTCCTGCTCTTCAATTGCTGGCACATTGTTTAATTGCCATTTTATGTTACAGGGCACAAAATAAAAACAACAAAAACAGGATCAAAATATTTATAGTATAAAAACCTGATTTGAACTCTTCGGGTCTACTTTGCTAGAGCTTATGATACTTATGTGCAGAAATGACCTAAAAATGTATCTTCATAGCGTTTTAACATTTTTTACATTATAGTCATTCTACCTCTTCTGTTATAGAAATAGATATCCTAAAGCGGCGGCGCTGCAGCAGGAAGGAGAGAGCAGCCTAAACCAGTAATAAGGCAGACAGCATGTCACGGACTACCTCAAAACCTTGAGAGAAAAGCAAAGGCGCTCCATAATGGAGTATCACTGATACAAGGGTGGGGGAGGGGTGAGCAGCCACTTACCGCTACTGGTTGTGTACCTGCATACACAACAATGGATAGCATGTTAAAGTGCAACTGCTGATGTCCGCCATTACCAGCTGATCCCTGGCTGTAGGGCTGGGCGGTATACCGGTTCATACCGAATTTTTTGGGCTGCGCAATATGAATTTTCCCCCATACCGCAATACTGGTTGGGCCCCTCCCCCTCGGGAATGTATTATCAGCGCAGCGTTGTCTCCACATCAGGGAACTAATCCTATGTTACCCGCCAGCACTGTTCTGCTTCCCCCCCAATTAATGATCAGCCCAGCGGGGTACTACTCACATATGTCACCCGCAAGCACTGCCCTCCTCCTCTTTGTTGGGGGCCGCCGGGCGTTGGAACTCTATACTGTACGCCAGTGGTCTCCAACCTGCAGACCTCCAGTTGTTGCAAAACTACAACTCCCAGCATGCCCGGACAGCCAACGGCTGTCCGGGCATGCTGGGAGTTGTAGTTTTGCAACAGCTGGAGGTCTGCAGGTTGGAGACCACTGCTGTACGCTGTATCCCTATGCCCGGGCTGCAAATAAACTGTAACTCACCTACGTCGGCTTTACGCTGGGGACGGGAACGTTGGACAGCCGTCAGCCTATCACCGGCCGGAGTGATGTCCCGCTTCTTACATGACAGTGCGATCAGCCTATCACTGGCCGGGGCGGGACATCGCTGCAGCCGGTGATAGGCTGACGGCTGTCCAACGCTCCCGTCCCCAGCGTGTGGCCGACGTAGGCAAGTTAAATTTAATTTTCTGTATCATGCCCGGACAGCCATTGGCTGTCCGGGCATGCTGGGAGTTGTAGTTTTGCAACAACTGGAGGTCCGCAGGTTTGAGACCACTGGCGTACAGCGAGTTCCATCGCAGGCGGCCCCCAACAAAGAGGAGGAGGGCAGTGCTTGAAGGTGACATGTGAGTAGTACCCCGCTGGGCTGATCATTAATTGGGGGGGAGCAGAACAGTGCTGGCGGGTAACATGATTTGGGGGGGGTTGAAAATACAGTTATATACCGTGGAACCGCCATAAGTTAAAAAAATACTGTGATACACATCCTACATGGCTGCTGAAAGTGCTCACTTCATGTATAGGATGTAAATGTACGTCCTGGTGCGGTAAGTACCAGCGCAACAGGACCTACATTTACATCCATAAAAGGGGTTAAACCGACAATTACAGTAAAAATTCACACCTCTGTCCACATGGCCATCATAGAGGAATCAATCCTACTTGGGATCTTCCTGCATTGGCCAAATCAACAGAGCAGGTTTCCTTTACAGATGCAATTGTCCTATGACATGTTCTGATCTGCATGTTAAAAGGAATCCGGAGTGAAGGCCATCCCACGAGCCACTGTTCAGCCAGCAGCTAACTTATGTTTATTGGCATAAAACCAGGCAAATTGTTCAATCCAAAGTGACTAACAAGTCAAACTAGGCCAAGAACTGTCTCCTGAACTGCATGGTCATTAAGGGTAAATGTATTTTACAATTCTACAACAACAGTGAATATTCCCAGTGCCTCAATAGCAATAAATCAGCGGCAGTCTGTGGTAAACCCCAGCTCATAAATGACAGAAGTAGGAGAAAAGATGCCAGCTTTTAAAAGACAACCACATTCAGATGGGTTAAGAAGACTCTTTAATTATACCTGTAAATATAAATTAAAAATAAAAATAAAAAACACCAGATTTTTTTATTTCTTTTTTAGATACTGCATGTACAAGCAAAGGAAGCTGCAGACACAACCTTTATACTTCACAACAATACATAAACTGCACTACAGGATGGTAATGAAATACCGTAGACAATATCCAGGACATTATGTTATCAAGGAACATACCGCAAGTTGTTTCTCACGACTACACTACGCACTGAAGGCACAAAAAAGGTACCAGCATGCACCTATAACAGGCTATGGGCTGCATATTCAACTGGCACCAGAAAATAGGGATCGACCGATTATCGGTATGGCCGATATCATCGGCCGATAATCACGATTTCGGGCATTATCAGTATCGGCAATTATCTTGCCGATAAGCAGATAATGAACCGCCCTCCCGCCCCCCCGGCCCGCCGCCCGCTGCAAAGACGCCGCTACGTCAGGTGCATCGCTGCGCACGGGCGTCACTGCGAAGCGGAGTCTATGCTGCGTTACTAGGCCGGAGCCTGCCCGGAGTGGAGAAGATGACGCCCGGAGAAGAAGGACAGCCCGGACCGGTTCACCCTCCACCCGGAATGCCGCCGGACACTACAGGAAGGAAGGATGGCCCGGACCACCCTGACCGGTAGGGGGAGAGAAGCTGGAGAAGATTTGTAAATTTGTAAAATTACTCCTATTAAAAAAATCTTAATCTTTCCAGTACTTAAGAGTCTGTATACTATGAGGAAATGGTTTTCTTTTTGGAACACAGAGCTCTCTGCTGACATCATGACCACAGTGCTCTCTGCTGACATCTCTGACCATTTTAGGAACTGTCCAGAGCAACATGTTTTTGCTATGGGGATTTTCTCCTACTCTGGACAGTTCTTAAAATGGACAGAGATGTCAGCAGAGAGCTCTGTGTTCCAAAAAGAAAACCATTTCCTCTGTAGTATTCAGCAGCTAATAAGTACTGGAAGGATTAAGATTCTTTAATAGAAGTCATTTACAAATTTAAATTTAACTTTCTGGCACCAGTTGATTTAAAAAAAAATATAAAAAAAATTTTAAAAAAAGTTTTCCACGGGAGTACCCCTTTAACTAGCTTCACACAGGGAACCTTTTTTTTAATCTAAATGGGCACACCTAAAAGATGCAGGACATGGGCACCAACATTATGGATATGCTGTTACCATATTTATCAAACAACTTCTGAAGAAACATGGGAATGCCATGTGGACAAACTTTATGAGTGTCTAGTTTATACTCAATAGTGCAATGTAAAAGCAAAATATACGGCTTCAAAATTTCAGCTCTAAATTTGTGGGCTAACTTTTTTTTTCTTTAGTAAATTTTGCATGTACATGTTTTGGACAGCACAATACAGATTACCAGACAGCAGCAACTAAACAGGAGGCCCAACAATGGCCAGAAAATTCAAATGTGTATTGACAGCAGACAAAGCAGCAACCAGTACTAGACACCACAAAGCTACCCCAGCAGAAATGTCCAAACTGTTACACAACCAAAATTATTTCTGGAGATTTTCAAATGGGAAAAACAAGCAGTCACACATGGACATCAAAAACTACTTTAAAGAGCAAAAATAAATAAATACATTCTTTAAAAATAAGTTACATCTTACTCACAAAAGTTTTGTTTTTATTTTTACAGATTTCTGATTGAATTGCTGAGACTGCTTGATGAGTCCTAATGATTCCAGTGTTTCAGGATCCAGACGCTCTTTTAGAATAGTATCGGATATTAGACCCTGTTAATAAAAAGATCATCAATGGCATAAGGTTATTTCATCTCAAAGGAATTTTCCAAAAGTCTAAAAATAATTACATAAGAGGGGGCACATGTTTGGAACAATGGCTACCTGCACCTATTTGTTTAACATAAGCTTCTAAGCAGCAATACTGAGGAATGTTTAAACGGGCAATGTCATTAAATATCATTTTTGATATGCGATTCATCATCCTACCTAACTTTTGTAATTTGCTTCCTGGCAAAATAAAAAAGTTTTGGGTCATTTATGACTTTCTACATATGTTCACCAGGGGTCTCCCTTCTTGGCCAGATTGCATTCTGTCTGGTCAAAAGCTCAGATTTTGGTCTCCTGCTAGGACTGGCAGGAGACCAAAGTCCGGAAATGCGGTCTGGCCATAGGCAGTACATAGCACTTGCTCTATGCTTGAGTAGAATACAGGTGAGAACAAGCGCTCTGCTCTGCACGGGCGTGCACTGGCATTAGCAAGTTACTGCCCCCCTCTCCCTAGAGACCAGGCCGGCTACGCACACTGTTGGTCAGTGCGGCACAGCTCCTCACAGAAGCTGCATCAGCAGAGTATGTGTGATGTGAGGTACAACAGCCCGACAGGTCTCTGCTTCTATTCCTCCCCCCTGTATACCACATGCAGTGATGAACAGAGGGGAGGGGATTCTGGAGCATTCTGCTGGGCCATAGGCTGCCTCATCTATGCGCGCTCCCAAAGGAGCACTGTATAGATGAGAGGGCGGAAGTAATCCCCAGCACTAGGGATCGACCGATTATCGGTTCGGCCGATAATCACGATTTTGGGCATTATTGGTATCGGCAATTATCTTGCCGATAAGCCGATAGCGCCCCGCCCCACCGCACCGCGAACGCACAGACCCCCCCCCGTCGCACCCCCCGGCCCCATTGCCTCCCACATCCCTGGTTTTATAACTACATGTTCCCGGGAGCCAGGGTCCACGCTACTTCTGGCTCCTGCTGCGTCCTGAGTTACGCTGTGCGCAATGACGAGTGACGTGTCGTAACGTGACATCACAGTCAGTGCGCACAATGACCGCTCAGGAGGACGCCACCGGAGCCAGATGTAGAGTGGACCCCGGGAACAGGTAATTATAAAACCAGGGATGGGGGAGGCAATGGGGCTGGGGCGGTGCGGTGGGGGGGGGGGGGTGCGACGCGACTGAGAGGACTGAGAGCTGCCATTATGGTAGGAAATACTGACTTTTCCAGCTAGCAAAATTTGTGAACACAGGAGGTGTGTCAAAAGTACACAGGTATGTCTATAAGGCTGAGTTAGTGAAAGAAGATTTAATGACAGGTACACTTAAGAGTAAAGAGGGTTTTTCAGTTACATTTTATAACAGCAAAAACATAATTACTCTAAAAGCAAATAGACTGCAGAAAGGTCAATTGGGGGTGAACCTTAAATATTTATTAGCAAAATATATGTAAAAGTGACAACTGCATTAGTTAACCCTTGTAAAACATGCCAACAATGCTGCAACACAAAAGTAAAGCTATCTTACCAAACATGATAAGACCAACTGAGTAAAATGATCTCTCCTCCATTTCTCTTCTAAACAACTTGTTTCAATATCTATATAAAAAGGGCAATAACAATAATTAAAATAATGATAAAATAATAAAAAACATAGTATGTGTGGAAGGCTGGAGGCATTGTGTGTGTGTGTGTGTGTGTGTAGGAGTAGTCTGAAGATAGTGAGCGTGTGTAAGTGTGTGTGATGGGGGAGAGTTAGGTGGTCTGAAGGTAATGCTGAAAAAGTGCAAAGCCTAATATGTTTCTGTTGCAGGTTGAAGAATTGTGGATGGAATAAATCAGCATGATGGCCCAGGCCAAATAAAAGAAGAAGAAGAAAAAAAAAAAAAGAAAAAAAAGTCACTGGCTATAGCAGCAGTGTCATCTAAATGGTCACCAGATATTTTCTTTCATTAAAAGTTATTTGGTTGGAGTGTCCCACACAAACAAAAATAAAGAAATAAAAAAAATACCCCAGCAGAGGTGAGTGAAATAAGTGTAAGGGTCCCACCCCAAATTAGGCCACCTCCGTTTTAAACAAAAAATTGTGCTAAGCACTCATGCGAGTATAATGTAAAAAATATAGGGAATCAATTTTGAGACTTAATCCCTTAAAGGACCAAGACCATTTTGGCCTTAAGGACCAGGCCAATTTAATTTTTGCATTTTTGTTTTTTCCTCCTCGTCTTCAAAAAATCGTAACTCTTATATTTTCATCCACAGAGTAGTATGAGGGCTTGTTTTTTGTGTGACCAGTTGTCCTGCGTAATAACATCACTCACTTTATTTATAAAATGGCGCAACAAAAAAAATTCTATTTGTGTGGGCAAATTAAATAGAAAACCGCAATTTTGCTAAGTTTGGAAGGTTTCGTTTTCACGACGTACAATTTAAGGTAAAAATGACGTGTTCTTTATTCTGTGGGTCAATATGATTAAAATGATACCAATGATTATATACTTTTCTATTATTGTTGCGCTTAAAAAAAAAAAAAAATCGCAAACTTTTTAACCAAATTAGTATGTTTAAAATCCTTCTATTTTGACGACCTATAACTTTTTCAATTTTCCGTATAAGCGGCGGTATAAGGGCTCATTTTTTGCGCCATGATCAGTACTTTTATTGATACCACATTTGTGTTTATAAAACTTTTATTCATTTTTTTTATTGAATAAAATGTGACAAAAAAGTAGCAATTTTGTGTTTATTTTTACGTTCACGCCGTTTACCGTACGGGATCAATAACATTATAATTTTAATAGTTTGGACATTTACGCACGCGGCGATACCAAATATGTGTAATAATTTTTTATTTATTTTTATTTTTTTTTACACTTCATTGGGGTAAAATGGGAAAAAAGGACATTTTACATTTTTATTGGGGGAGGGGATTTTTCACATGTTTTTTTACTTTTTTTTTTTTACACTTTAATAGTCCCCATAGGGACTACTAGTTATAGCAATCATTTGATTGCTAATACTGTTCAGTGCTATGTATAGGACACAGCACTGATCACTATTATTGGTGATCTTCTGCTCTGGTCTGCTCGATCTCAGACCAGAGCAGAAGACCCCGGGAGACGGCCGGAGCCAGGTGAGGGGGACCTACGGCCGCCATGCTGGATGATCGGATCACCTCGGCAGTGCTGCGGGCGATCCGATCATCCATACAAAGTACAGCACTGCCGCAGATGCCGTGATCTGTATTGATCATGGCATCTGAGGGGTTAATGGAAGACATGTGATTGCGGATGTCGGCCATTATCGGCAGGTCCCCGGCTGCTGCTAGCAGCTGGAACCTGCCATGTATGACGAGAGCACCCGATGCTCGCGGTCATACACAGGACGTAAATGTACGTCCTGGTGCACGAAGTCCCGCAAAACCAGGACGTACATTTACGTCAGTGGTCGTTAAAGGGTGTAATCGGAGGGGAAAAATTTTTTCCCTAGCAACTAGCTCCAGAAAGTTAAACAGACTTGTAAATTACTCCTATTAAAAATCTTAATGCTATCAGTACTTCTCAGCTGGTAAAGTTGAGTTGTTCTTTTCTATCTGACCACAGTGCTCTCTGGTGACACCTCTGCGTCTCAGAAACTGTCCAAAGCAGGATAGGTTTGCTATGGGAATTTGCTGCTACTCTGGACAGTTCCTGAGATTGGTGTCAGAGAGCACTGTTGTCAGATAGAAAAGAACAAATTAACTTCAGCAGCTGATAAGTACTGGTAGGATTTCATTTTTTTTATAGAAGTAATTTACAAATCTGCCGATTCATATGGATTATAGAAAACTATATTTGATCTAGACAAACAAACACGTGGTTCCACTAAACAAAATGAATATTTTACAAAGATAATCACATGTTCCATTAAATTACATTTTTACATTAATTATAATATAGTGTAACATTTCTCCACCAAAACTTACCCAAAATACAAAACACATCTGCTAGTATTGAAGGCATGTCCTCCCTTAAATCCTGGTAATGGGGGGGGAAAATAAAATAAAAAATAAAGTTTTATGTATGTACTTATACAGTATATATAAATATACATGCTCACCATGACATAAAAATGAAAAATGAATCCTTGCCAATTTATTAAAAAAATCGGACCCCCATAGCGCCCCCCCCCCCCCCCACTGCGTTTGGGCCGTTAAAGCCTCTAGATATGATGTGGTATGCGCTGGAATACTTAATTTTTTTTTATAGAATTCTGATGTACACTGGAAGCAGAGACAAAAAAAATGTAGCATAAACTGAGCATTAATGCAGATGTGCAGAAGAAATCAAAACAAAGACTTACTATGATTTCTGACAGCATTCCGTAAGCTTGATCAGGCTTCAGACTTCCTTTAATTACGTGACAGGCCAGCTCATAAAGAACCTGCTGGATATCTAAAACAAATAGAAAACACATTAAAAAGGGGAATTCCAGGTTTATACATCTTATCCCCTATCCAAAGGATAGGGGATAAGATTTATGATCGCTGGGGACCCCCGTGATCTCGGTGCAGCCCCCGGGATTCTGAGCAGGGCGCTGCTTCCAAGACGGGGACTCGACGTCACGTCATGCCCCCTCCATTCATGTCTATGGGACGGGGCGTGGCAGCCGGTGTCTGCACCGTGATTGTGGGGATCCCCAGCGGTGGGCCCCCTGCAATCATACATCCTATCTTTGGATAGGTGATAAGATGTATTAACCAGGAAAACCCCTTTAAAGTTATTCAAAAAATGTATATATAACCATATGTTAAGATAATGCATAAAATGCTACAGAAAAGTTTAAGAGACATACAAATAAATAATTGTGAGCATAATCGTGTTTCAACTAACAATTGTAATAAAATAATAAATAAAAAGGCTCTGAGAACATGGATAGGTGGCTTTCTTTCATCTTTAGATCATTAGAAGAGCCAAGGGGCCAAGAAGTAAGCAACATCACCAACAACAAAAAATGAAAGCCTTGTTACCAGAAGCATTTCTCTTTTGTGCACTGGCAACCTGACTCCTCGGATTTGTTTAGTCTTTTTTTTTTTCTAAGTAAACCTGATTATAATATCCTACTCCTCGCCAATGGTATCTGCATCTTATGAACAAACACAAGCCCTAACAAAGTACATTCAATGAACCAGCAATCTAAGCACTATGATTAACCAACCATTACATGCAGCTTTTGGAGTAACAGTCGGCTGTATTCTCTACAGATTCATATCCAGGAAAAAACGTTTTTTATATCAACTGGCTCCAGAAAGTTACCGTATATACTCGAGTATAAGCCGAGTTTTTCAGCACGATTTTTCGTGCTGAAAACACCCCCCTCGGCTTATACTCGAGTGAACTCTCGACCCGCAGTGGTCTTCAACCTGCGGACCTCCAGAGGTTTCAAAACTACAACTCCCAGCAAGCCCGGGCAGCCATCGGCTTGCTGGGAGTTGTAGTTTTGAAACCTCCGGAGGTCCGCAGGTTGAAGACCACTGCGGCCTTCGACATCATCCAGCCCCCTCTCACCCCCCTTTAGTTCTGTACAGTACTCACCTCCGCTCGGCGCTGGTCCGGTGCTGCAGGACTGTCCGGAGAGGAGGTTGTCCGGTGGGATAGTGGTCCCGGGCTGCTATCTTCACCGGGGAGGCCTCTTCTAAGCGCTTCGGGCCCGGCCCCAGAATAGTCACGTTGCCTTGACAACGACGCAGAGGTACGTTCATTGCCAACGTACTTCTGCGTCATTGTCAAGGCAACGCCTCTATTCCGGGCCGGAAGCGCGGAGAAGAGGCGCCCCCAGTGAAGATAGCAGCCCGGAACCACTATCCCACCGGACGACCTACTCACCGGACAGTCCTGCAGCACTGGACCAGCGCCGAGCGGAGGTGAGTACAGAACTAAAGGGGGTGAGAGGGGGCTGGATGATGTCGAAGGCCGCAGTGGTCTTCAACCTGCGGACCTCCGGAGGTTTCAAAACTACAACTCCCAGCAAGCCCGGACAGCCGATGGCTGCCCGGGCTTGCTGGGAGTTGTAGTTTTGAAACCTCTGGAGGTCCGCAGGTTGAAGACCACTGAGGGCGGATGATGAGAAGAGGATGATGAAGGGGGGGGTGTGGGATGACGACAAGAGGATGATGAAGGGGGGGTGTGGGATGATGAAGGGGGGTGGGGATGATGACAAGGGGATGATGAAGGGGGGGGTGGGCTGATTACAAGGGGATGATGAAGGGGGGGGGGGATGAGGTGTGTGGGATGATGACAAGAGGATGATGAAGGGGGGGTGCGGATGATGACAAGGGGATGATGAAGGGGGGGGGGATGATTACAAGGGGATAATGAAGAGGGGTGGGGATGATAAGGGGATGATGACAGGTGATGATGATGAGGGTCTGGATGATGACAGGCGGTGATGATGATGAGGATGTTAATGACGGGTCTGGATGATGACAGGGGGGGATGATGTATTTCCCACCCTAGGCTTATACTCGAGTCAATAACTTTTCCTGGGATTTTGGGTTGAAATTAGGGGTCTCGGCTTATATTCGGGTCGGCTTATACTCGAGTATATACGGTAAACAGATTTGTAAATTACTTTATTAAAAAATCTTAATCCTTCCAATAGTTATTAGCTTCTGAAGTTTTCTGTCTAACTGCTCAATGACGATGTCACGTCCCAGGAGCTGTGCATGATGGCAGAATATCCCCATAGGAACTGCACAGCTCCCGGGACGTGACATCGTCATTGAGCAGTTAGGCAGAAAACTTCAGAAGTTAATAACTATTGGAAGGATTAAGATTTTTTAATAGAAGTAATTTACAAATCTGTTTAACTTTCCGGAGCTAGTTGATACATAAAAAAAAAAAAAAAGTTTTTTCCTGTAATACCCCCTTTAACCTTCAGAATTGAGTCACAAAGTCAATGCCATGATATGAAGCAGCTTCCATCACACAAGTCAAGTTATAATAGGTTTAAAAGGGAGAGTTTCATGATGACTTGACATCTATTCGTGTAAATCTCTACTCATTCTGGGCTAAGTAGTCAAGAGGTACAAAGTGATTGATGGCCATCTTTATATACACACTTATACAAAGAGCTGTCAATCACTGAGAAGGAACACCTACTTGACTACTATGCCCAAAATGAGCAGAATTACATGAAACAGAATGAGAACTCATCCTGAATTATATATCAGTTCTCTCTGCTCGTACTGCTCTAATATGATGCCTGAAGATTGAACTGTATTTTCTATGCAACCTAGTCCCTTTAATCACCACTGACCCTCTCAGTGAAGGATGGTTATAGCAGTGTCTGAATAAGTGAAGTCTTCACAAACTTCACATTCTGTCGGCCATTTTGTGCCTGTTCTTAGGATCCTACCGACCAGCTTGTTATCCATTATTTAGTGGATAAGTGATACCTTCTTCATATGGGAATGCCCCCTATACCCCCTTAAACGGCCTGACCTGTTCAGCAAAGTTCTTTGGCCCCACCCTTTTAGGGAATTCTAAAGAGCCTGTCCTAAAACACACAGATAAAGCAGAGATTTAAAGACAATGGGGGAGATTCATCAAAACCTATGAAAAGAGAGTGGTGCAGTGGCCCATAGCAACCAGATTGCTTCTTTCAATTTACACAAGCCTCTTTAAGCAATCTGATTAGTTGCTATAAGCAAGGGCACCATGCTCCCTCTACACAAGCTTGGATACATTTCCCACATAGATATTAGTCCAGGACCACCCTTGTGGTAGCCCCCTGCAGGGAAATTGAACATATACTACCAAGATTACAGCTGACAGCTAGTGGGGCCCATCAGGATAGGGCAGTGTTTTCCAAAAAGTGTGCCTCTGGCTGTAGTAAAACTACAATTCCCAGCATGCCAATGGCTGTCTGGGCATGCTGGGAGTTGTAGTTTTGCAACAGCTGGAGGCACACCGATTAGGAAACATTAGGATTGGGATTGTCCAAAGTGGAGAACCATATTATAATGCTTAAACTTTCCACCTAAAGACCCATATAAGGGCTTGTTTTTTGCGCCACCAATTTTACTTTGCAATGACATCAATAATGTCATCACAAATCTGTGTCATAACTAAAAAAATTATTTGTGGGGCAAAATTGAAAAAAAAAAAGCCATTTTGTAACTTTTGGGGGCTTTTAATTCAAGGCAGTGCACTTTTCGTAAAAATGACACAAAAAATATTTAATTTTTAGATCCGTACGATTAAAATAATACCCACCTTACATAGGTTTGCTTTTGTTTTACTTTTTAAAAAATTATAACTTTTTGTTTAGCATGTTTAAAATTGTCCTCTTTAGACCAATATAACTTCTTTTTCGGCATACAGGGCTGTATGATTAGACTTTGATAATTTCATTATACATTTTTTAGGGTGTACAAAGTGACCACAAACATGCAATTTTTTTATTTTGTTAAGTCTACGCCATTTACTGTGCGGTTAACGCAACATTACATTTTTATAGCTCGGACATTAATACATGTGGTGTTACCACATGTTTATTTTTGTTTATAATTTTATTTTTTTTATGGGAAAAGGGGAGGGGGGTAATTCAAACTTTTATTAAGGAAAGGGTTAAATCACTTTTTTGTAAACAGAATTTTATAGTCCCCATAGGGGACTATATCATGCAATCTTCAGATTGCATACACTGTTCAATGCTATGCTATAGCATTGATCAGTGTTATCTGTGCTCTGCTGGCAGGCTGGAGTATCAGATCATCAATCGGACGTCGAGGAGGCACGTAAGGACCCTTCTGCCATCCTCTCAGCTTATCAGCGGAATGTGTTTACCATTTTAGAAGCGGCAATCAACTTTGATCTGTGTCTAAGGGGTTAATGCCAGGCATCACAGTGATTGGTTATGTCCAGCATTAGCCACGGGTCCCAGCGGCAGATAGCCACCGGGACCACCCCGCTATGACCCACACTCAGCTCCTGAGTATGCATCATAGAAAGGGTGCGGGACAAGGGCGTACATCCTCAAGAGGTTAAAAGGAAAACAGTCAGTGTTACCCGCACTAACCTTTGGGTACAGGTGTGTAGTGCAGGTGACACTGATGATAACCATACTTACCTGATCCCATTCTGCGGTCCCACTGTCCCCCTATCTTTGGTTCTGGAGCCAGCTTGGGGCACTGGACGCTACAGAGGAAGCTAACGGGACAATGGGACCAGCGAACCGGACCACTTAAGTATGGTTGTTATCAGTGTCATCTGCACTACACAACTGTACCAAAATGTTTGTAAGGCTAAGGCTGGGTTCACACTACGGTTTGTAATTACGGTTCGCGTATACGGTTGGGAGGAGGGGTGGGCGGGGCTTAATCGCGGCAGCCGTATTCGGGAACCGTAGTTAATGTATGTCTATGAGCCGACCGGAGTGAACCGCAGCCTCCGGTCGGCTGCTTTTTCGGCCGTATGCGGTTTCCCAACCGCAGGCAAAAACGTGGTCGACGTTGAGTATTTTTTCCCCCGTTTACGTCATTCACCGTACGGGATATTTGTTTTATTTTAATAGTTCGGACAATTATGTATGCGATGATACCAAACATGTTTATTTTATTAGGTTTACATGTTTTATATGGAAAAGGGGGGGGGGGGGGGGGGGATTAGTCCATCTCGCACTTCTCATTTTGTCCAGGCTGCAAAAAATAAAAAATAAATAAAAAAAGAAAAACTCTCTCTTACCTGCCAATGAGCCCCTGGAGCTCCGGTACACTCTGATACAGGTGTTCGGTCGTCGGGCTGTTTGCTTTTTACTTCCTGTTAGCCCGGCACGTCACACGGAGCTTCAGCCTATCACCGGCTGCAGCGATGTCCCCCCTCGGCTGGTCATAGGCTGAAGCTCTGTGCCGGGCTAACAGGAAGTAAGAAGAATACAGCCTGGCGACCGAACACTTGTACCGGAGCTCCGGGGGCTCATTGGCAGGTAAGAGAATGTTGTTGTTTTTTTTGCAGCCCGGACAAAATAAGAAAAGTGCGAGACGGACTACTCCTTTAATACAGAATGGGTTAATGAGGTTTTTTTTTTTACTTTAAGAAGGAATCATTAGATTCCTCATACAGATCAATGCATTCCTATTGAAATACATTGATCTGTGTTCATTTGGTTAAGGCTCAATCAAATACAGATACAGGCAGCCATGCAATAAGAGGTAAGCCCCCATGCAATCGCGCTGCAAGGGGGGGGGGGGGTTCATTTAAAAGGGGTACTCTGGCCCTAATACATCTTATCCCATATCCAAAGGATAGGGGAAAAGATGTCTGATCGCAGGGGCAGTCACGTCCCCCTCCCATAGACATGCATTGAGAAGGCGTGGCATGACGTGACACAGGGTGGAGTAGTCACGATACTCCGGCTCCGTGGTCATCACGCTGCACACTCCAGCACTGCGGAGAGCTCGCAAAGGTGGGTGCTGAATGACAGATTGTGGGGGTCCCCAGTGGCAGGACCCCCTGCGATCAGATATCTTATCCCCTATCCTTTGGATAGGGGATAACATGTATTAGGGCTGGAGTAACCCTTTAAACGATCTTAAGGGCCGCAGCGATCACCGCATGGGGGCTATTATCGGCGGACCTCAGCTAATGAAATCAACTGGGCGCTGCTGGGTATAGAAACGGGCATGAGTCAGAAGCCCGCTCCATATTTACCGTATTTATCGGGGTATACCACGCACCGGCCTATAACACGCACCCTCATTTTACCAAGGATATTTGGGTAAAAAAAAGTTTTTTACCCAAATATCCATGGTAAAATGAGGGTGCGTGTGTGCGCGCGTGTATACCCCGATACACCCCCAGGAAAGGCAGGGGGAGAGAGGCCGTCGCTGCCCGCTTCTCTCCCCCTGCCTTCCCTGGGGTCTAGAGCCCTGCTGCCGGCCCTTCTCACCCCCTGGCTATCGGCGCCGCTGCCCGTTCTGTCCCCCTGACTATCGGTACCGGCGCCGATAGCCAGGGGGAGAGAAGGGGCAGCGGCACCCATTGCCGGCGCCGCTGCCCCGTTGCCTCCCCCCATCCCCGGTGGCATAATTACCTGCGTCGGGTCCGCGCTGCTGCAGGCCTTCGGCGTGCGTCCCCTGCGTCGTTGCTATGCACGGCGCGGCGCACTGACGTCATGCGCCGCGCCGTGCAGCGCATAGCAACGACGAAGGGGACGCACGCCAGAGGCCTGCAGCAGCGCGGACCCGACCCAGGTAATTATGCCACCGGGGATTGGGGGAGGCAACGGGGCAGCGGCGCCGGCAATGGGTGCCGCTGCCCCTTCTCTCCCCCTGGCTATCGGCGCCGGTACCGATAGTCAGGGGGACAGAACGGGCAGCGGCGCCGATAGCCAGGGGGTGAGAAGGGCCGGCAGCAGGGCTCTAGACCCCAGGGAAGGCAGGGGGAGAGAAGCAGGCAGCGACGGCCTCTCTCCCCCTGCCTTTTCTGGGGCGGTATCGGCGTATAACACGCACATAGACTTTAGGCTAAAAATTTTAGCCTAAAAAGTGCGTGTTATACGCCGATAAATACGGTATTTAATTTTTTAATACAAGCGGGTTGTCTGTGGCTCTGTTAGCCCAAAGCAGGGCTAAATGCTCAAAAAATTCACCTGCCCGGCACCCAGAACTGCATGTCCCAGGCGTCAGGCGATACGATTCCCACATTCCTGGTATTGCAGTATTTGTCTATAACAACCTTCAGATTCAAGCTTTTAATTTTATGACCATGCTACCGTTTGCTACAGGAAGCTCCTGCATTTTCCCCCTTCACTGGTTTTGATAAATCTGTTGTTTAATTATGTTTAATATTAGTAATACAAGGCCTTTTGTAAAGGAGTGTTGGAGCAGGTTGCTGCCTGTTATAGCAAGCAAAGCATCTAAATCCCCACTGTGCAGGCTGCAAAATTACACAGACTAGGTACTTAGAGTAAGAATGGTATCACTGGGAACATGTAGAGCCTAGAGAGCCTTGTGATTTACACTGTGCGGTCACAACATAACATTTATTTAACATTTACCTCTGAATGTCACATTTTCTTGTCCTTTCTCACTGAGGTTGCGACACAACTGCACACTGTAAAAATATGGCATTGTAAGTGTAGGTAAGCAAGAACCATGAACGCAGGTTTTCAGAATTCTTTTATAAATACAATACAATTACTAAACATTCAAATAAAAAGATAAAAAGGAAATCAGAAAGAACACAAACAAATTAAAGAAGTCAACCACCAGGAGCATGAACAATTCTAACAGTGTTTGTTATTTATATGTTTTTACCTATAATCATAATTGATGTTTTATAAAGATTTTAAGCATTCAGGCTATGTTCACCTGTTGCATTTTTACTGAAAATCTCCAAAATTGCTGTTAATTTTTTTTATTTATTTTTTTAATCGTCATGAATTTGCGGCAAAAACACAATGTGCGAACACAGCCTCAAGTGGTGTATAACCATTTTATATCCGATCCCAAAATAATAGTAGCAGCAGAATACAGATATAGTTGGGTGGGTAAGGCTATTTTCATGTGCTGGAATGTTCGCACGAAAAATCTCTGCGCGGACATTGCGAAAACTGCGGGCTTTGCAGTCTCATAGATGGCTACACATTCCATGCGGTGTCCTGAGAAATAATGAACAGGTTCATTCCTGCGGACACAGAAAATGAAATGTCCATGCTGGAAACATCTGGC
This sequence comes from Hyla sarda, assembly GCF_029499605.1. NCBI lineage: Eukaryota > Metazoa > Chordata > Amphibia > Anura > Hylidae > Hyla > Hyla sarda. The sequence continues at coordinate 92,072,478 of NC_079197.1, forward strand.
ACAGAAATTCCGCCATTTGTACAGCGCAGCAGAACCCCATTAAATTCTACAGGACTCTGCTGCAGCAGAATTTCCCTGCGGACATTCAAAGCAGAATTCTGCACTGAAATTCTGACCTGTGAACATGGCCTAAGTGATTAGGAGCTGCTAGGAGGGATCTGAGGGTGATGATGTAACCCAGGTCCGATCACTTCCTGAGACACACATCCATATAATTATCTGGTTTCCAATGTCCTAGCTACGGTAATAAAATATATGGATGCTGCAGAGGTGGAATAAAACAGATGGCAATGTAGGAATAAATAGTGATAGTGAGTGTGTATCACATTGTCCAAAAAAAAACTGAAATGCATCCTAAATTTTTGACATTTTGTTACATGGAGGAGTTGTACTTTATTTATGTGCTGTTCTTAGGTTCAATGCAATAGTGGTTAATTTATAATATAAATATAATAATTTTGTTAAAATGTAGAGGAAAACCTATTTAGGTCACTTTTTCCCCTTTTTACAACATGCACTGTGCATTATGAAATATTTTACACAATTGTAAAAAATGTTATAATGGAGATAACACAAATTAATGAATATATGTACTATGGTGTAACTACGACAAATTATTCAGTATAAAAAAAATTATTTAAAAACTTAATTTTAAGTTTATTTTACATTCTATATGTGAACACTTCATGTAGATTTTTATGCTACAATGTAACAGCATTTCTTTAAGCGCTCAGTCTTTCCAATAGGTCTGCCCAATATTGCCAATTATACTTTGATTCGGCCCTTAGCAAAATATTGCTATTACTGACACTGCCGGCCCCCACTGCTGCAACGGTTCAGACAGCAGCAGCTATGGCGGAGGCTCGGCTTCTCATGTACCAGTTGATATGCGGCGGCAGTAGTTCAGACAGTGACAATAACAGCATGTCTCATGTCCTGGATGATTGGTCCCGCGGCATGAGTCAGACTGTTGCTCGCTCCCTCCAGGCAGTGCCTAGCACCGGGAGGTAGGCTGGGTTCACACTACGTTTTTGCCATACTGTTTTCAATCCGTTTTTCTTATGGCAAAAAAATGGATGGAACAGTATGGAAAAAAGTAAACCGTATGCGTTTTTAAACAGTATACAGTTTTTAAAAGTGCATACAGTTCCCTCAGTTTTTATTTTAAAAAAAACCCATACGTTTTTGAAAATGTTGTCCTTTTTTAATGGGAGGGGTCTTGGGTGGGGACTTTAGGATTCAAATGCGCATGTGCAAAGTAAAAACTTATACATTTTAAACCGGAGACAAAATCGTGGTCAACCACGGTTTTGACTCCGGTTTAAAAACCGTACTGCAACCGCATACTTACTTTCTTTTTTCTTTTTCTTTAACAAGGACGTCAATGGGAAACGCACATGTATACGGTTCCATACGGGAAAAACGGATGTTTTTACTTTGCACATGCGCATTTGAATTCCATACTGTTCCATCCATTTTTTTGGACAAAATTTTCAAAAACGTATGGGTTTTTTTAAAAATAAAAACTGACTGAACTGTATGCACTTTTAAAAACAGTATACTGTTTAAAAAACGCATATGGTTAACTTTTTTCCATACTGTTCCATCCGTTTTTTTGCCATACGGTTTTCTTTAGAAAAACGGATTGAAAGCAGAATGGCAAAAATGTAGTGTGAACCCAGCCTTAGGCAATTCCTCCCAGCTCTTTATGGTGAAGTGAAGCCACAAGCAAGGGAGTAGCAGCTGGAGAGTGTGCAAACAAGGTACATGAAATGGGGAGGAGGAAAAAATTATACCTCCCCTTTTTTTATCCAAATCAATGAACAGGACATGAAGGGGAATGGGGGCTATATGAGGGGGAATGGCTTATATGAAAGGGATGCTACATGCGGGGCTATATAAAGTAGACTTGCTATATGAATTTCTTATAGCCCACTCCCCCTCACAACAATACCCCCTCCTATAGCCTATATTCCCCTTCATACAGCCATTGCCCAGCATACAGTCATTCCCCATCATATAGCCTATCCTGCCCCCTCATATGGTCGTTGCTCAGCATAGTCGTTCCCCCCTTCTATAGCCTAAATTGATCTGCATATAGCCGTTGCCTATAGCCTATATTCCACCTCATATAGCCATTTCCTATATTCCACCTCATATAGCCATCGCCTATAGCCTCTATTTCTCCTCATATAGCTGTTTCCCAGCATACAGTGCATTCACCCTCCTATAGCCTATATTCCTCCTCATATAGCTGTTGCCCAGCATACAGTGCATTCACCCTCCTATAGCCTATATTCCACCTCATATAGCCATTTCCTATATTCCACCTCATATAGCCATCGCCTATAGCCTATATTCCTCCTCATATAGCTGTTGCCCAGCATACAGTGCATTCACCCTCCTATAGCCTATATTCCTCCTCATATAGCTGTTGCCCAGCATACAGTGCATTCACCCTCCTATAGCCTATATTCCTCCTCATATAGCTGTTGCCCAGCATACAGTGCATTCACCCTCCTATAGCCTATATTCCCCCTCCTACAGCTGTTGTCGATCCTTCAGCCGTTCCCCTTATTTCACACAACCGTTCTTTTTCATATAGCCATTCATAACATGAAATGAGTGGAATGGCTATATGAAAAAGGAGGATTTCATCATTTGTTCGTTATATCGCAATCGCAATATTTACCTTCATAATCGCAATCGCATATTTTCCCCAGATTGTACAGCCCTACTTTCCAGTACATCCAAATCTCCATTGGTGATTGAAAGTTTGGGGTTGATTGACACGTGGATAACTTAAAAACTCTGGTGGAAAACTATTTTTTTAAATCAACTTGTAAATTACTGCTATTTAAAATCTTAATCCTTCCAGTACTTATCAGCTGCTGAATATTACAGAGGAAATTCTTTTTCTTTTTGGATTTCTTTTCTGTCTGTCCACAGTGCTCTCTGCTGAAACCTCTGTCCATGTCAGGAACTGTGCAGAGCTGGAGAAAATCCCCATAGCAAACATATGCTGCTCTGGACAGTTCCTAAAAAGGACATAGGTGTCAGCAGAGAGCACTGTGGACAGACAGAAAAGAAATCCAAAAATAAAAGAATTTCCTCTATACAGCAGCTAATAAGTACTGGAATAATTAAGATGTTTTAACAGAAGCAATTTACAAATCTGTTAAACTTTTTGGCACCAGTTGATTTTTAAAGAAAAAAAGTTTTCCACCGGAGTACCCCTTTAAGACTTACATTAGACTCATGGCTTCCATTAAACGGAACCTGTCATCAGTTTTATGATGACCAAACCCCGAGCAGCATACCACTGGTGCAGCAGACAGTGATGGCAGGACACTATGGATTATTTGGATACATTCAGAAGTTTCATAATTATAGATTACAAATGCTGCCAGGACCCAGGTAACAGGTCAGTAATTATTAAACTATGATAACTCTGAAACGCCCAAGTCTATCAGAGTAAACCAAACTGTGCGATGCCTGCACAGAGTTTACGCTGCCCGTGGTTTGAGCAGTATAAAACTGATGACTGTTTCATATAAAAGGAAAGCTGTCAGCATATTTGAGGGGATAATAGCAAGGGAAGGGCATGATAGACCCCAGGTGTTCTTTGCAGGAAGTGAACAACGTAAGTGCCAAAAATAAAACACTTAACCTTTTAAGGACGTGGGGCGTATGCATTCGCCCGTGGGAATTCCGGTCCCTGCCGCTAGCCGGTTGGGGACCGGACCAGGATGCCTGCTGAAATCATTCAGCAGGCATCCGGGCACATCGCGCCGAGGGGGGTCCTGAGACCCCCCCCCATGTCGGCGATCACAGAAAATCGCATGTCAATTCAGACATGCGATTTTCTGCTATTCCGAGCTTATCGGGTCTCTGGTGACCCGATCACCCGGAAAATAGGAATGATCGGAGCTGTCAGTGACAGTCCTGATCATCCTGAGGGATAGGAGAGAGGTCGCAGTGCTGCGATCTCCTCCTATCCACTGCCATTGGTCTGATTCTGACCAATGGCAGGGCAGGACAGTGGGAAACCCCCCGTTCTGCCCACCCCTGGATGTTGAGGGGAACATGGGGAGAAGATGGAGGCCGGTACCTGGAAGAGAAGATGCCTGGGGACCCCCGATCGTCGCTGGAGACTGCTGGATCCTGGCTCAGGTAGGTAAACTACAGGTGGGGGGGGGGATGGAAGTTTAAGTAAAGTGATCTTTACTGTGGCAACCACAAGGAAGGCCAAACTGCAACTCCCAGCATGCCCAGACAGCCTAAGGCTGTCTGGGCATGCTGGGAGTTGTAGTTTTGCAACATCTGGAGGGTCAGCTTGGAAACCACTGTTACAGTGGTGCCCAAACGGTAGCCCTCCAGATGTTGCCAAACTACAACTCTCAGCATGCCTAGACTGCCCAGGCATGCTGGGAGTTATAGTTCTGTAACATCTGTCCCTTCAGATTTTGCAATTTTCATGACATTTTTGAAAATTGCTGCTCTACTTTGAAGCCCTCTAAATTTTTTCAAAAAGCAAAAATATGTCAATTTTATGATGCCAACATAAAGTGGACATATTGTATTTGTGAATAAAAATAAAATGTATTTGGAATATCCATTTTCCTTACAAGTAGAGAGCTTCAAAGTTAGAAAAATGCAACATTTTCAACATTTTCATGAAATTTGGGGATTTTTCACCAAAAAAGGATGCAAGTAATGCCGAAAATTTACCACCAAAATAAAGTAGAATAGGTCACGAAAAAACTCTCGGAATCAGAATATTCGGTATAATAGTTTTCGAGTTATTAATTCGTAAAGAGACGGTGGTCAGAATTGCGAAAAAGGGCTCAGTCCTTAAGCTGAAAAAGGGCTGCGTCCTTAAGGGGTTAATCTGGGGCATGGGACATACCAATGAATAACAATGTCAGGGTAGAGACCAAACCCCAACTACTCATAGCTCTCTGCAGGAGTGATTAACAGGCAAAGGGGCTTTTATGTCACTCACAGCTAAAATATGCAGTACTGAGGAAAAATAGTTTCATTTCATTATATAAGTGAGACAGATCGGGGGAGATTGATCAGTAGATGTGTAGAGGAATAGTGGTGTAGTTGCCGATAGCAACCACATTGTTTCTTTCATTTTTCTGAGGCCTATTTTAGAAATGAAAGAAGCAATCTAATTGGTTGCTATGGTGCTTTATTTTCTAGAACTTTGTCACTAGCACTGTATGCCGACTAACGGTAGGTAGCCATGGAGAAGGAGAGACAGCCACTCCCCTAGCCCTCCTCTCTTCCAGTAAGGTAGCAATTCTGTCCCTGAGTGCAGGTTACATGTCCCACTGGGATGAGGCGAGCCCCCCATAGCTTGTTTATATTATTGGTGACCGGCTGGTGGTTGACCACTGTGCAGGGTTTGCTATTCTCTGCAGCCTCACAATCACACTACAAAGAACAGTACGCCCATGTATTGAAGGGCCGCCCTAGAATTACCTTTTTCATGAACAGATTATGGCCAGTCACATTACTCCTGACGTACTGTCCAGAAATGTCTGTGCTGCTTAGAGGCTAGGTCAGCCTTGGGAAACGTCTAATAGAAGGAAATCTACACTACCTATCAGCATCTTCTTGCTTTGTGAGAGAACAAAACTCTTAGTCACCATGGCAATCTGGTGCCTGGAATATGATCATCTTATTTAACCCCTTAATGGTGCGTTCATACGTACATTATCCTGCGCATATTTGATGCAGAGGATTTAAACCTGCAGATTGTATGGTGCAGATTTCAATGTAAATTAAATGACTGAACATAGCTTAAAATTTGCAGCTTCAAATCATGTCATTTAATTTACATTAAAATCTGCATCTTTAAATCCTGTGCAAATCTGCACAGTATACTGTATGTGTAAATCCAAGAACTTTTTTTCCCTTTTCACTTTTGCACTTTTGTTTTTTTTCCTCCTCACCTAATAGCAATAATGCTTTCAATTCTTGACCTACAGACCCATTTGAGGGCTTGTTTTTTGCGCCAACAATTATACTTTGAAAAGACATTACTTATTTTACCACAAAACAGTTAAAACAAAAATATATAAAATTTGTGGGGCACAACAGAAAAAAAATTTGCATCTTTTGGGGGCTTCCGTCGATACATACAAATTTATACAAGTTTTGTTTTATTTTAACAAACAAAATTAAATTTGAAACTTTTTGTACGAAAAGGAGTAGGCTTAAAGGAGTACTCCGGCACGCACTTTTTTTTCTTTTATCCCGTCCGGGCTGCAAAATAAAAGAAAACACACTTTCTCTTACCTACCAACGAGCCCCCGGTGCTCCGGTACAGGTGTTCGGTCCCCGGGCTGTATTCTTCTTACTTCCTGTTAGCCCGGCACGTCACACGGAGCTCCAGCCTATCACTGGCCGAGGCGGGACATCGCTGTGGCCGGTTATAGGCTGAAGCTCCGTGTGACGTGTCGGGCTAACAGGAAGTAAGAAGAATACAGCCCGGGGACCGAACACCTGTACCGGAGCTCCGGGGGCTCGTTGGTAGGTAAGAGAAGTGCGCGTCGGAGTACTCCTTTAACCCCTTAAGGACCCGGGCTTTTTCCGTTTTCTCATTTTCAATTTTTCCTCCTTAATTTAAAAAAATCATAACTCTTTAAAATTTTCACCTAAAATTCTATATGATGGCTTATTTTTTGCGTCACTAATTCTACTTTGTAATGACATTAGTCATTTTTACCCAAAAATCTACAGTGAAACTGGAAAAAAAAAAATCAATGTGCGACAAAATTGATGAAAAAACACTAAGTTTTGGGGGCTTCCCTTTTTACGCAGTACATTTTTCGTCAAAAATTATACGTTATCTTTATTCTGTAGGTCCATACGGTTAAAATAATACCCCACTTATATAGGTTTGATTTTGTATCACTTCAGAAAAAAATCATGAATACATGCAGGAAAATGTATACGTTTAAATTTTTCATATTCTGACCCCTATAACTTTTTTATTTTTCTGTGTTCCGGGCGCTATGAGGGCTCATTTTTTGCGCCGTGATTTCAAGTTTTTGTCAGTTCCATTTTTATTCTGATCAGACTTTTTGATCACTTTTTTGTGGTATAAAAAGTGATAAAAAATGCGCTATTTTGGACTTGGGAATTTTTTTGCACGTACGCCATTGAACATGCGGTTTAAAAAGCGGTATGTTTTTATAATTCGGACATTTCCGCACGCGGCGATACCACATATGTTTATTTTTATTTACACTGTGTTTTTTTATTCTTGGAAATGCCGGGTGATTCAAACTTTTATTAAGGGAAGGAATAATTGAAAGGGTTAATGATTTTTTTTACACTTTTCTTATGCATTATTATAGCTCCTATAGGGGCTATAACATTGCATGTACTGATCTTTTACACTGATTGATGCATCTCCATAGGAATGGATCAATCAGTGTTTTCGGCGATTGAATGCTCAAGCCTGGATCTCAGGCTTGAAGCATTCAATCGGCGATCTGACTGCAGGAAGGAAGTTAAGAGACCTTCCTCCTGTGCTACAGCTGTTCGGAAAGCCGATTATACCGCGGCGATCCCGAACAGCTCCCTGAGCTAACCGGCAACTTTCACTTTCGTTTTTAGCCGCGCGGCTCAGCTATTAGAGGCGGGTCCCGGCTTCATTATGACGGCGAGCCCGCCGCAATATGATGCGGGGTCACTGTGTGACCCCGCATTATATCGCAGGACTGGGACCCAGGACGTACCTGGGTCCTTAAAGGAGTAGTCCAGTGGTGACCCAGTGGTGAACAACTTATCCCCTATCCTAAGGATAGGGGATAAGTTTGAGATCGCGGGGGGTCCGACCGCTGGGGCCCCCTGCGATCTCCTGTACGGAGCCCCGACAGCCCGCGGGAAGGGGGCGTGTCGACCTCCGCATGAAGCGGCGGCCGACACGCCCCCTCAATACAACTCTATGGCAGAGCCGAAGCACTGCCTTCGGCAATCTCCGGCTCTGCCATTGAGATGTATTGAGGGGGCGTGTTGGCCGCCGCTTCGTGCGGGGGTCGACACCCGCTATTTGGCCGGAGAGCCTGGCCCCCGTACAGAGAGATCACAGGGGGCCCCAGCGGTCGGACCCCCCGCAATCTCAAACTTATCCCCAATCCTTAGGATAGGGGATACGTTTTTCACCACTGGACTACCCCTTTTAGAGGTTAAAGGGGTACTCTGGTGATTTTATTTTTTTTTTTTTTTAAATCAACTGGTGCCAGAAAGTTAAACAGATTTGTAAATTACTTTTATAAAAAAAATCATAATCCTTCTTGTACTTATTAGCTGCTGAATACTACAGCGGAAATGCTTTTCTTTTTGAATCACAGAACTGTCTGCTGACCTCACGAGCACAGTGCTCTCTGCTGACATCTCTGTCCATTTTATGAACTGTCCAGAACAGCATATGTTTGCTATGGGGATTTCCTTTTACCCTGGACAGTTCCTAAAAAAGACAGAGATGCCAGAAGAGAGCACTGTACACATGATGTCAGCAGACAGCTCTGTGTTTCAAAGGGAAAAGAATTTCCACTGTAGTATTCAGCAGCTAATAAGTACAGGAAGGATTAAAGGATTTTTTTAATAGAAGTAATTTACAAATCTGTTTAACTTTCTGGCACCAGTTGATTTAAAAAAAAAAAGTTTTTCACCAGAGTAACCCTTTAAAATTGTCCTCTCAGGGATGTTGAAATCCTATCGCCCGACGCCCGAGGCAAGTGGTTTTGGGCGCCGGGCAGGTGAATTTGTCAGATTTAGCCCTGTATCGGGCAAGCAGGGACAGAACGACTTCCCCCTTATTTTTCTTTAATGCCGGTGTGAGTTGTTCCATCTAAATTACTTTTTTTTTTTTTTATTAGTGGCTTCTGGCCACCTGCACTAAATTGCACCATCAAAATCCCGCCCCTTCATACTCGCCCGCCGACTAAGAGCCCCACAGATGCACAAACACTCCCGAACCAAAACTACAACTTCCAGCATGTTACACCATAAATTAAACTGTAGAACTATAAAGTGCAACATGCTGGGAGTTGTAGTTTTGGTTCGGGTCAGCTGCAGAGCCATAGGCTGCATCAGGGCATGCTGGGTGTTGTAGTTACTAACTGCAATTCCCAGTATTCCTTGACACAGCCTATGGCTCTGAAGCTGACACAAACCAAAACTACAACTCCCAACATGTTACACAATAACCTTAACTGTACTACTATACAGTGCAACATGCTGCAACACCCACACAACCATAGGCTGCATCAGGGCATGCTGGGAGTTGTAGTTATCTACTAACTAAATGCAACGTCCAGCATTTTCTGACACAAAATGCACCACACAAACTGGAGAAGCAGAACACCCTCCAGTAACAAATACGGTAAGTCCCTATTTAGACTGAAAAATTGTGATTAAATTTTTTTTTTTAAAGTGCGTATATATGTGAATAAGCTCCTTTCCTAATAAAAGTTTCCAATTTTCTTTAAATAAAAATAATGTACAAAAATAAACATGAGTGGTATCGCTGCATGTGGAAATGTCCAGACTATTAAAATATTATGTTAATTAAACCGTACGATGAACGGTGTAAATGTAAAAAAATAGTCCAGAATTGCTCATTTTTGGTCACTTTGGTCATTTTTTTATAAGGTGATCAAAAAGTTACATCTAGACTTTGCTGGGCTTGTCTCGGGTGTAAAAGGATCTACAGCTCTCCCACCGCTAATATCCTGGCATGCTGCGATCACCATGGCCGCTATTAAACCATTAGATCACCGCTGTCTAAGTTGACAGCAGTGTCTCAAGGGATCTTATATCCATCTCTGGTGGTCTAGTGGGGTGGATCAGACTATTTTGGTTAAAATTATTTTATCTACCAAGTTTGCCCTGTGCAGTAATGACAGAGGGGTTCCGCAGCTGAAATCATGGGGGTCCCCAGCAGCAGAACCACCGTGATCAGACATATTATCCAATATCCCTTGCATAGGGGATAAGATGTCTAGGGGCGGAGTACCCCTTTAAGCTGTTCCAGGTAAAACCCCCATAAAAGACAAAGGGATGCTACCTCTGCCTGGAGAAGAAAAAAAAAGTTTTATCTCCAGGGATGACAAGCCTTTTTTACCATAACTGTGAATTTATTGAACAATCTACCTAAGGGGCAGCTTATATCAAAAACTGTTGACTGCATAAAAACAGACTTTAGGACGCATTCACACCACGTTGTGTAACTCCGTTTGGATCATTGGACTGAATTGGGTCCAGCACAGATGTGCCTTTGAGCTTCGGCAGCTAGATCCGTGCCATGGAGGCACAAATAAAACATTGTGTGAATGCTCCTTTAACCCTTTTTGCACTTTCGTTTTTTTCCTCCTCACTTTTAAAAAATCATAACCCTTTCAATTTTGCACCTAAAAATCCATATGATGGCTTATTTTTTGCGCCAATTCTACTTTGTAATGACATCAGTCATTTTACCCAAAAATCTACAGTGAAAAAAAAAAAAATCATTGTGAGACAAAATTAAAGAAAAAAAACGCCCTTTTGTAATTTTGGGGGCTTCTGTTTCTACGCAGTAATTTTTCAGAAATAACACCTTATTATTCTGTAGGTCCATATGGTTAAAATGATATCCTACTTATATAGGTTGGATTTTGTCGTACTTCCGGAAAAAATTGTAACTACATGGAGGAAAATGTATACGTTTAAAATTGTCATCTTCTTACCCCTATAACTTTTATTTTACCATGTATGGGGCGGTATAAGGGCTAATTTTTAGCGCCGTGATCTGAAGTTTTTAGCGGTACCATTTATGTTTTGATCTGACATTTTGATCGCTTTTTATAAATTTTTTCAGTATATTTTTTTGCGCGCACGCCCTTGACCGTGCGGTTTAATTAACTACCGTATTTTTCGCCGTATAAGACGCACTTTTTCTTCCCCAAAACTGGGGGGGAAAAGTCGGTGCGTCTTATACGGCGAATACACCCCTATTGCAGCGGTCCCTGCGGCCATCAACGGCCGGGACCCGCGGCTAATACAGGACATCACCGATCGCGGTGATGCCCTGTATTAACCCTTCAGACGCGGCAATCAAAGCTGACCCATGCGTCTGAAGGGAAAGTGACACTAACCCGGCTGTTCGGGACCGCCGCAATTTCACCGCTGCCGTCCCGAACAGCCCGACTGAATAGCCGGGTTAGTGCTTACAGGACACCGGGAGGGACCTTACCTGCCTCCTCGGTGTCTTCTCCGTTCAGGGATCCCCTGTATGCCGGCGCTCTCCTTCCTCGTCATCATGTCATCGCGTACGTGCGTCGGCGTGCATAACGACGTGATGACAGCGACGGAGAGCGAGGATACCCAGCCAGCAGCAGAGACGTTCCGGAGCGACGGGGACACGGCGACAGCAATGGAGCGACATCCATGGCAGCGGTGACGGGTCCGGAGCAGCGGGGACACTTGAGTATTAAATCCTATGCAGTGGCCTTCAATCTGCGGACCTCCAGATATTGCAAAACTACAAGTCCCAGCATGCCCGGACTGCCAACGGCTGTCCGGGCATGCTGGGAGTTATAGTTTAGCAACATCTGGAGGTCCGCAGATTGAAGACCACTATTGGGTTAAATTCTTTAATTTTTTAGATTTTGCACCTAAAAATAGGGTGCGTCTTATACGCCAGTGCATCCTATAGGGTGAAAAATACGGTACATATTTTTACAATTCAGACATTTCCACACGCAGCGATACCACATGTTCATTTTTATTTACACTTTTTTTAAATGGGTCATACGACAGGGCTCCGTAATGAGAGAGCGCCATGCACATTTGAGGACTAAATTAGGGATTGCATAGGGGTGGACATAGGGGTAATCTACGCCAATGATTCCCAAACAGGGTGCCTCCAGCTGTTGATAACTTGTTGATAAACTCCCAACATGCATGGACAGTCAGTGGCTGTCCGGAAATGCTGTGAGTTGTGGTTTTGCAACAGCTGGAGGCTCCGTTTTGGTAACACTGCCGTACAATACATTTTTCATTTTTATTGGGGGGGGGGGGGGGGGGACGACGACAGTGTAAGGGGTGTATATGTAGTGTTTTACCCTTAATTATGTGTTAGTGTAGTGTTTTTAGGGTACAATCACACGGGAGGGGGTTTACGTTGAATCAATATGCCGCAGCTCAAACTTGAAGCAGGAAACTCACTGTAAACCCTGTACATTCACATTGGGGGGGGGGGCAAAGCTCCAGCTGTTGCAAAACTACAACTCCCAACATGCACTGACAGACAGTGCATGTTGGGAGTTGTACTTTTGCAACAGATTGAGACACACTGGTTGGAAAACCTTCGGTTAGTTTCTGTTACCTAACTCAGTATTATCCAACCAGTGTGCCTCCAGCTGTTGCAAAACTACAACTCCCAGCATGTACTGATCGTTGAAGGGCATGCTGAGAGATGTAGTTATGCACCAGCTGAAGGTACGCAACTACAACTCCCAGCATGCCGAGACAGCTGTTTGCACGTGCTGGGAGTTGTAGTTTTGCAAGATCTGAAGGGCCACAGTTTTGAGACCACCGCACAGTGATCTCCAAATTGTGGCCCTCCAGATGTTGCAAAACTACAAATCCCAGCATGCCCAGACAGCAAACAGCTGTCTGGGCATGCTGGTAGTTGTAGTTTTGCAACATCTGGGAGGGCTACAGTTTAGAGACCACTGTATAGTGGTCTCCAAACTGCAGCCCTCCAGATGTTACTAGGCAACAACTCACCGGCTTCCGGATGATCGCCGCACCTCATCGCTGCCGGTAAGTGACCTCTGGCGCCCTGGTGTGTGCGTGTGTGTGTCGGCATCTGTCTGCTGGGTCCCCTAAAATCTCCCAGAACAAGGCCAAGCAACTTCCTTGTAACACTGAGGACAAGTAAGTTGTTGGGCCCCATTCTGGAGATCACAAGGCTTCCAAGTGGTCGGAATTTTTTGGAAACGGGCTGTCAAGGGGTACTCAGGCAAAAAAGGTTGAGAACCACTGTTCCCAAACCTATCAGATCTACTTAGGGAGAACTCTGCCTGGGTTCACTTATTTCCAGTGCATCAGGCTCAGATTTTTGTGTAAAGACTTAAACTGGTACAAAAACATCTGTAGTCATCTCCCTTCTTTTTGCAATAAAAGTTTGAGAGCCCAGACAGAAAAGTGCAGCAAGACAAGTTCTCTTATGAAGAGACTACTCCGGCATTATAGAAGCTTGGGAAAGGAGAGGGACTTAATGTTAAACCAGCATATCTCCAGCTGTTGCAAAACTACAACTCCCAGCATGCCCAGACAGCCAAAGGCTGTCTGGGCATGCTGGGAGTTGTAGTTTTGCCACAGCTGGAGACACACTGTTTACTAAACACTGTGTTAAACCTTCACAAATGGATATATTTATTTCCTCACACTCGGCTGGTAACATTGTAAAGACACATACGCACAAAGCAGCCAATCAGATCTCAGCTTCTTGCTGTATACCCGCCCTGCAAAAACGAAAGCCGTAACCTGATTTGCTAGTGAGGGACAGCCGTTTACTCTGAAGTCACGTTATACCGGAGCGGAGGCCGGGGACACAAGATGGCCTCACTACAGCAGAGACTATAGGGACTGTCCGCCTATCCCTCTCCCCTCCATGACGCCTGTACCAGCAGCTTCTCTTCCGTCCCCTCCATCTTCCCGCCGTGTCCCCCTCCGGCCTTCCCCTTACTCTCACGTTCAGCGGCCTCCACCACGTACAGGCCGCCCGGCTGTCCCCCCTCTCCCGCCTAATCCTCCGCTCCCGTCACACATATACCGTCCACCTCCCCGCACGTAACCTTGGGCCCCGATACTCCTACTTACAAGTCATTTTTTCCTGTTTTTTCCCAGTTCTTCACCCAATCAGCAGGTAGTACTGCCGCCGCCATCTTCCCTCTATAGTACAGATAGCCCGGATGTTTAGCACATCACTGGAGGTCAAAGGGGAGGTGGGAGGAGAACGGGGCATGCTGGGAAATAGACATTCCCTGCCGCCCGCACCATTCGTGGAGACGCACGAGTAATGAAGTGTCGGGTGTGACTGGAGGCCGAGTACAATGTGGCGTTTACTGAATACCGCGGTGTAATGAATAACATGGGAGAGTAAGGCTAGGTTTCCACTTGTTTTTTTCTGTCAGTTTTTGGAATACTACCACTGCAGTTTTTGAGCCAAAGTCAGAAGTGGATCCATAAGGGAGAAGTATATGTCCACTTCTGTCTTTGGCTCAAAAACTGCAGTGGCAGTATTCCAAAAACTGACAGAAAAAACCAAGTGGAAAATTAGCCCAAATAATACAAGGGGAGAAAAAGAATACATGGGGGGGGGGGGGGGGGGGATAATAAATGGGGGAGAGTAAATAATACAACGGGGAAATAATAAATGGGGGAGATTAAATAATACAGGGGGGAATTATAAGTGGGGGGAGTAAATAAATGTGGGAGATTAAATAATACAGGGGGAATAATAAATGGGGGAGAGTAAATAATACAGGGGGGGAATAATAAATGGGGGAAGTAAATAATACACGGGGGAAATAATAAATGGGGGAGATTAAATAATACAGGGGGGATAATAAATGGGGGGAGTAAATAATACATGGGGGATAATAAATGGGGGGGAGTAAATTATACAGAGGGGGAATAATAAATGGGGGGTGTAAATAATACGGGGGGAATAATAAATGGGGGAGATTAAGTAATACAGGGGGGAATAATAAATGGGGGAGAGTAAATAATACAGGGGGGGATAATAAATGGGGGGAAGTAAATAATACACGGGGGAAATAAATGGGGGGGGGGAAATTAAATAATAAATGGGGGGAGTAAATAATACAGGGGGGATAATAAATGGGTGGGAGTAAATTATACAGAGGGGGAATAATAAATGGGGGGGGGTGTAAATAATACAGGGGGAATAATAAATGGGGGGGAGTAAATAATACAGGGGGAATAATAAATGGGGGGAAGTAAATAATACAGGGGGGATAATAAATGGGGGGAGATTAAATAATACAGGGGGGATAATAAATGGGGGGAGTAAATAATACAGGGGGGATAATAAATGGGGAGTAAATAATACAGGGGGGTGTAATAAATGGGGGGGAGTAAATTATACAGAGGGGGAATAATAAATGGGGGGGTGTAAATAATACGGGGGGAATAATAAATGGGGGGGAGTAAATAATACAGGGGGGAATAATAAATGGGGGGAAGTATATAATACAGGGGGGGAATAATAAATGGGGGAGAGTAAATAATACACTGGGGAAATAATAAATGGGGAAGAGTAAATAATACAACGGGGGAAATAATAAATGGGGGGAGATTAAATAATACAGGGGGGAATTATAAATGGGGGGAGTAAATAAATGGGGGAGATTAAATAATACATGGGGGAATAATAAATGGGGGAGAGTAAATAATACAGGGGGGAATAATAAATGGGGGGAAGTAAATAATACACAGGGGAAATAATAAATGGGGGGAGATTAAATAATAAATAGGGGGAGTAAATAATACAGGGGGGGATAATAAATGGGGGGGAGTAAATTATACAGAGGGGGAATAATAAATGGGGGGGGTGTAAATAATACGGGGGGAATAATAAATGAGGGGGAGTAAATAATACAGGGGGGAATAATAAATGGGGGGAAGTAAATAATACAGGGGGGGGATAATAAATGGGGGAGAGTAAATAATACACGGGGGGAATAATAAATGGGGAAGAGTAAATAATACAACTGGGAAATAATAAATGGGGGGAGATTAAATAATACAGGGGGGATAATAAATGGGGGGAGTAAATAATACAGGGGGGATAATAAATGGGGGTAAGTAAATTATACAGAGGGGGAATAATAAATGGGGGGGTGTAAATAATACGGGGGGAATAATAAATGGGGGGGGAGTAAATAATACAGGGGGGAATAATAAATGGGGGAAGTAAATAATACAGGGGGGGGATAATAAATGGGGGAGAGTAAATAATACACTGGGGAAATAATAAATGGGGAAGAGTAAATAATACAACGGGGGAAATAATAAATGGGGGGAGATTAAATAATACAGGGGGGAATTATAAATGGGGGGAGTAAATAAATGGGGGAGATTAAATAATACAGGGGGGAATAATAAATGGGGGAGAGTAAATAATACAGGGGGGAATAATAAATGGGGGGAAGTAAATAATACACGGGGGAAATAATAAATGGGGGGAGATTAAATAATAAATGGGGGGAGTAAATAATACAGGGGGGGTAATAAATGGGGGGGAGTAAATTATACAGAGGGGGAATAATAAATGGGGGGTGTAAATAATACGGGGGGAATAATAAATGGGGGGAGTAAATAATACAGGGGGGAATAATAAATGGGGGGAAGTAAATAATACAGGGGGGGATAATAAATGGGGGGGAGATTAAATAATACAGGGGGATAATAAATGGGGGGAGTAAATAATACAGGGGGGGATAATAAATGGGGGGGAGTAAATTATACAGTGGGGGAATAATAAATGGGGGGGAGTAAATTATACAGAGGGGGAATAATAAATGGGGAGTAAATAATACAGAGGGAATAATAAATGGGGGGAAGTAAATAATACAGGGGGGGAATAATAAATGGGGGAGAGTAAATAATACACTGGGGAAATAATAAATGGGGAAGAGTAAATAATACAACGGGGGAAATAATAAATGGGGGGAGATTAAATAATACAGGGGGGAATTATAAATGTGGGGAGTAAATAAATGGGGGAGATTAAATAATACAGGGGGGAGAGTAAATAATACAGGGGGGGATAATAAATGGGGGGAAGTAAATAATACATGGGGGAAATAATAAATGGGGGGAGATTAAATAATAAATGGGGGGAGTAAATAATACAGGGGGGATAATAAATGGGGGGGAGTAAATTATACAGAGGGGGAATAATAAATGGGGGGGTGTAAATAATACAGGGGGAATAATAAATGGGGGGGAGTAAATTATACAGAGGGAATAATAAATGGGGGGTGTAAATAATACAGGGGGAATAATAAATGGGGGAGAGTAAATAATACAGGGGGGAATAATAAATGGGGGGGAGTAAATAATACAGGGAGGGATAATAAATGGGGGGGAGATTAAATAATACAGGGGGGATAATAAATGGGGGGAGTAAATAATACAGGGGGGGATAATAAATGGGGGGGAGTAAATTATACAGAGGGGGAATAATAAATGGGGGGGAGTAAATTATACAGAGGAGGAATAATAAATGGGGGGTGTAAATAATACAGGGGGAATAATAAATGGGGGAGAGTAAATAATACAGGGGGGAATAATAAATGGGGGGAAGTAAATAATACAGGGGGGGATAATAAATGGGGGGGGAGATTAAATAATACAGGGGGGATAATAAATGGGGGGAGTAAATAATACAGGGGGGATAATAAATGGGGGGAGTAAATTATGCAGAGGGGGAATAATAAATGGGGGGGAGTAAATTATACAGAGGAGGAATAATAAATGGGGGGTGTAAATAATACAGGGGGAATAATAAATGGGGGAGAGTAAATAATACAGGGGGGAATAATAAATGGGGGGAAGTAAATAATACAGGGGGGGATAATAAATGGGGGGGAGTAAATAATACAGGGGGGATAATAAATGGGGGAGTAAATAATACAGGGGGGATAATAAATGGGGGGGAGTAAATTATGCAGAGGGGGAATAATAAATGGGGGGAGTAAATTATACAGAGGGGGAATAATAAATGGGGGGTGTAAATAATACGGGGGGAATAATAAATGGGGGGGGAGTAAATAATACAGGGGGGAAATAATACATGCGGGGGAGAGTAAATCATACTGGGAGAATAATACATGGGGGAGTGTAAATAAGACGGGTTAATACTACATGGGGGGAAATAATACACGTGGAGAAACAATACATGGGAGGATAATACAAGGGGAAAAAGTAAATAATACACGGGGGAGATAAAGAATACATGGGGATAATACACTGGGGAGATAAACATGGAGGGATAATACCCTGGAGATAAACATGGGGGGATAATACACTGGAGATAAACATGGGGGGGATAATACACTGGGGAGATAAACATGGAGGGATAATACACTGGGCAGATAAAGAATGCATGGGGGGATAATACACTGGGCAGATAAAGAATACATGGGTGGATAATACACGGGGAATAAATACGCGGTGGATGGGAGAGTTATTAAAACACTGAGGGGGATAAATACACTTGGGGGGGATAATACACGGGAAGAGTAAATAATACACGGGGAAGAGTAAATAATACACGGGGAAGAGTAAGGCTATGTTCACGGGATGGACATTGCATTTCCGAACGGTCCTACAGTATCCCGGCGCTCTGTTGTCTGGGTAATGTTCATGCAGACTGCCTTTGTGAACATATCCTTAGGTTATGTTCACACTGGAATTTTCGTGCGGAATTCCAATGCAGAATAGCATATGGGTACGTTCAGTAGAGCGGATCCACAGTGTATTTTTCACTGCAGATCTGCTGCCGAAGGACCCCTACAGTGTGCCTCAGATGTGCCTGCTTGGAGCGGCAGTACGTCGCTACGAGCAGACACACTGTGATATGCGAGTTGCCGCACGCAGTATACTGGCACATTGCGGCTGCTCTTGGCTTAGCTCGG
The DNA here is from genome assembly GCF_029499605.1 of Hyla sarda. Lineage (NCBI taxonomy): Eukaryota > Metazoa > Chordata > Amphibia > Anura > Hylidae > Hyla > Hyla sarda. The sequence goes on from NC_079197.1 coordinate 92,091,215, forward strand.
GGAGCAGGGAGAGTGGCCGCTATGTGTGTGAGTACATCGTGCATGCGCACGCATGGCGCACACATCACAGCAGTGTTTGTTCATAGCGGCGTATTACCGCTCCGAGCAGGCACAGCTGAGGCACCAACCAGGGGTCCTTCAGTGGCGGATACCCTAAGGCTATGTTCAGAATGGGGATCTTCTGTGCGGACATTGCCCCTGAATGTGGAGCGCTGGCAGAACAAGCTGACACTTGCATTTCTGTGCGGAGTCTGTAGAAATAAAATACATGTCTTTTCTTTCTGTGGACACCAGAATTTAAATTTCTGTGCCAGATGTTTCCTGCGTGGAAATTCTGTGCGGAATTCTGCACTGAAATTCCATCGTGTGAACATAGCCTGAAGGCATGTTCACACGATGCAATTTCCATGTGGAATTCTGTACAGAGATTCTGCAGCAGCAGAGTCCCATTGATATCAATGGGATTCTGCTGCACTGTGCAAACGGTGGAATTTACGCAGCAAATGTTTCTTGGGGTGTAGAAATAAAAAATTGTCCAGGGGACTAAAACGGAAGCACAATTCACTTGTCCTGGTACACAAAATAAGGGGAGGTTTCCTTTTTCTTCCTCACTTTCCAATAGCCATAATGCTTTACATTTTTCACTCACAAACCCATATGAGGGCTTGTTTTTTGCGCCACTAACTGTACTTGGTAAGGATATTGCTAATTTTACCAAAAAATCTAAACAAAATAAAAATAATTTTTTTCCCATATTCCATACAGTATAACACACTTGTGTTTTCCATGCCGTAGGACATGCTTATGTTTTTTTCCCATATAGTCTAACATAATTATGTTTTCCAGACATACAATGTGATTGTGTTTTCTTATGTTCTCCATGCCCTATAACACACTTATATTTTCCATACAGTATAACACACTTTTGTTTTCAATATGGTATAATACGCCTATGTTTTCTATAGGCTATAACACACTTATGTTTTCCATACGCTATCACTGTACCCGGGTTGGAGTATTTAGGTCTATTGTGGGTGGGCTGTTCAGTCAGCGTTACTGTTCTTTCCCATGGGTGATACACTTGATGGGGGAGATTTATCAAAACCTGCCCAGAGGAAAAGTTTCCAAGTTGCCCATAGCAACCAATCAGCTCGCTTCTTTCATTTTTAACAAGGCCTCTGTAAAATGAAAGAAGCCATCTGATTGGTTGCTATGGGCAACTGGGCAACTTTTCTTTTGCACAGGTTTTGATAAATCTCCCCCGATGT